>NC_071503.1:8616610-9216610 GCF_028408465.1 Anastrepha ludens | reverse complement strand
GTGCGTCTTGATGTTGTTCCACACGCCCGATTAACAATTCAAAAGTGAAGCTCTTTATTAATTTCTCTCCTTATATTATGCTTAAAACTAAGATTAAAGGAATAGCGGAAATGAAAGAACAGTACGTGGAGAGTTAGAGAGAGTATAGGCGAGTAAGTAGTTAAGTAAATAGAAATAAGAAGAACGGAAAGTATAGCTGTAAAAATAGAGTCAATGATCGAAAGTAAACAGCGAAAGGTAAGGAAAGCGAGAAACAGTAATGTATATACTTATATATAGAAAAATAACTTAATATTAAGCTTAAATATAATTTACATTTACATATTTATTTATTTAATTTCAATTCTTTAAAATTTCAAAGAATATTTCTATTAGTTACTTAATACTAATTTTTATTTATCAAATTCAATTTTATTTTATTTTATTTTATTCTATTAGAAGTTTTGCCAGAATCTGGCTTGACACATCACTTAAAGGATGTTCCGGTATAATTACACAATCGGTTAAAAGGACGAGAACAAGAAACAGTCCTAGCACGCAAGGAACTGGCATCCCGGTCGTGAACGCACGGTTCATCAGATTAAACCAGTGCAGGCACCAATTAAAGACCAAAATGCCGGCTTGACGGTTGTCAAAGCAAGAATAGAAAAGAAGCCGCCTAAATCGGAGAGGACACGGCCTGATGCTATAATCATATCCAAGTCTGAAAATGCTACGTATGCTGACATTCTGCGTAAGGTAAAACATCGGACTATCTCAAGACTCTCGGAGAAGATGTAAAAGCAATCCGCAGAACAGCTAAACAGGAATTGATCATAGAGCTTAAATGGGGAACCGTACGGAAAAACATCAGAATATCAAACAGCGATTGAAGATGTTCTGAAAACCGCAGCAAAAGTGAAGGTTAAAACTCATACTGTAACAGTACAGTGCAGAGATCTGGATGAGATAACCACTGCAGAAGAATTGTGTGACACGCTTTATGCCCAATGCAATATTAAACAACCAGATACAGCGGTGGTAAGAAACCTAAGAACGGTGTACAACGGTACACAGACGGGCTTCATTGTTCTCCCAGCCGGAGGTGCAAAAAAGGTGTTAGAGGTTCAACGTGTGCGAATTTAATGGGTGTCATGCCGGGTACGAAAGGTCGATTCTCCTAAGCGCTGCTTCAAGTGCTGGAGTTACGATCATGTCGCTCAAAAGAGCAAGGAGCAAATAGACAGATCGGGACTCTGTAAAAAATGTGGTCAGGAAGGCCATAAGGCACTTACGGGCAAAAATCATGAACAATGTGCATTGTGCAAGGGGAACCATGCAGCTGGCAGCTACAAATATCCGTTAGCTAAAAAGGCGCGAAGAGAAGCCATCCAATGAGGGTTTTACAGCTTAATCTCAACCACTGTCAAACTGCCCAAGAACTCTTGAAGCAGACCATGCAAGAGCACAAAATAGATATTGCACTTATAACAAAGCAACACAAAAACATTGATGATTATTCCTGGAAGTGGAATGGTTCAAACATTGGTGATTTGAAGAACGGGACATATTAAGCCGCTGAGCAAAATGATGACTGCTAAACACGGCTTTACATGGGTTAAGACGAAAGGCATCTATTTCTTCAGTTGTTATGCTCCACCGAGCCTCACCGCAGAAGAATGTGAACGAATGCAGACAGCCTTGGCATTTGAGGCACGTGGCAAGCATCCAGTACTTATAGCTGGCGATTTCAATGGCTGGTCTACTACCTGGGGAAGTACGCGTACTAGCAGACGTGGTAGAGTGCTTTTGGAAAGACTGGCATCATTTGACCTGGAATTGCTCAATGTGCCTGGTAAATTCACTTTTCATAGAGAGAGAGGAGCCTTCGCCCATAGTACTATAGCGCGCAACGCAACATGGACTGTAAGCTCCATCTATACGTACAGCGATCATAAGGCAATAACCATCGATATACTAATGGGTGTAGAAAATAGTGATTTTCGCCTTCAAAGAGCACAGCAAAAAGGCTGGAAGAGACAGTCTTTGTTCACGAAGTTTTCAATATGAGCTGGACCGCCTGCCTAACTCTAGATAGCGTTGGAGAAATGAAAGCAGAAGGCATGACAGCGGTCATGAGCAACTGCCTCAGCAAGGCCTGCGACGCGACCATGCCTAGGTTATCGGGAAGGCCACACAGAAAAGCAGTACGAGTATATTGGTGGAATAGTCACACCGCAAAAATAAGAGGAGACTGCAATCGGGTGCGCTGGAAGCTGAAGCGAGCTCGTGGTACACCAGCCGTCGACGCATTATTAGCACAACATAAAACCTTTAAAGCTACGCTTAAAAAAGCTATACAGGCTAGCAAAATCGCTGTTTTAGAGAGCTTTGCGACAGCGTGGTGCCGAAATACCTGCAAAAAATCATATCAAGCTACTTTGAAAACAGGCTCTTGCTTTATGATCCTGACAACGGAATAGGCACATATAAAGTAACTGGCGGTGTCCCAAAAGGCTCGGTGCTTGGCCCAACCCTTTGGAATGCTATGTATGACGGTATTCTTTAGCTTGAGCTTCCTGAAGATGCTACCCTCATTGGATACGCAGACGGCATTGCGTTGGTGGTAGTGGGAAAGAATCTGGACGTGTTGCAAGCATTATGCAACGATGCAATTGTAAGAATTAGAAGATGGCTTGAAAATGTGAAGTTAGAACTTGCAGCTCAAAAAAGTGAAATCGTATTACTGACAACACGACGGATACGTGAAAAGTTAGTGATTATGGTAGCTGACCATGATATAAAGTCGCAGCCATATATCAAATATCTGGGACTACTCATTGACTCGAAAATGACCTTTAAGTATCATTAACAGTCACCCAGTGAAAAAGCTGTAAGAATAAATAACGCGTTGACTAGACTAATGCGTAATATTGGCAGCCCTCGCGCAAGTATACGGATACTCCTGTTAACAGTCACAAGCTCAGTGATTCTGTACGCAGCACCAATCTGGGCAAACACGAAGCCATCGTACCTCCAACACATACGAGCCACATACAGACTTGGCGCCCTGCGAGTAGCCAGTGCCTATTGCACTGTCTCTCAGATGACGCAATCCATGTCATAACGGGAATGGTGCCTATCGACCTTCTCGCGGTTGAGATGTGTAGGTTACATAATACCATTGGGCAGAAACCGCCGAACGTGGCTAAAAAAGAAGAAAGGCTGCGAACAATTGAAGAATGACAGATACGATGGGAGCAATCCGAGAAAGGTTGGTGGGCCTTTGAACTGATTCCGAGCATTGCGAGGTGGATTGAGCAAAAACACGGGGAAATTGATTTTCGTATCACACAGTTGCTGACTAGACACGGTTACTTCAAAGCATACCTACACACATTCCATCATGAGAAGAGCCCGTACTGCCCGCAATGCCCCGAAGAACAAGAAACGGCGAGTCATATCTTGTTCTATCCCCGCGGTTTATTAATGAGCGAAATATACTTGAGGGATCGTTTGGCGAAAACATAAGTGAGACAAATCTTATCCCACATATGTGCGAAAACGAAGAAAACTGGAAAATTACATGTGTAGTGGCCGCAAATATCATGAAGAACCTTCAATACGCTTAAAATAAAGTTCCAGGAGGACATACCGTAGGACATGAGAGGGGGTTTATTTGGGTTAAAGTCCCATACCACGGCTGGAGACCAGGACCACTAGTGGGACCAAAATGGAGATGAATTTAAAGAAATATATTTCTAATAAGGAGGTCGGTCCTCCCAAAAAACCGACGAAGGTGAACCCGACTGCTGCCACAGCTGCGAGCAAAGTAGTGGCCAGACCGCCATTAATAGGAAATAGAGGGGGCTTAAGCGATAAGGCTGGCACCAGCACGAGTACTGCAGGATGCCGCGGGGGGCGAGGAGGCTTGGAAAAACTGGTCTCCAAGCGAGCCAAAGGATGAGTTTCGGGATCAACTCTGCTTAGGGCGAGCAATCCCATTTCAACTCACACTTTTTTAGAGGACGGAGGTCGGCACTTGCATCCAGGTTAAACCGGCAGGCTGCCATAGAAAGGTCTAGTACCTCTAGGCAGAGTACAACTGTAAGGCAAGGGGTACTGGCTCCGTCCCTCTAAGCAAAGCTACTATGAAAAAAAGGCGGCCAGGAGGGTCTTATTTAGACTAGGAGAGGTAACAGCAGAGCAGCTAACAGAAGAACAGGCTAAATCCCTGGAATGGGCAAAGGGAGTATTATCCGACTTGGGAAAACCGGCGGGTACTACTCCTAAAAGGCAACGATCCGCAGATAAAGCGCAAGAAAATGTCGCCAAAAAACACAAAGTACGTAGCCATAAACACCAAACAGTTAGTGAGTTCGTAAAGGTGTCGATGAGATATTGGCCGTCATTGACAAGGGAGAGGGACCAATCCTAAGGATAAATGGATGTGGATTGGGGAGGCTATCGCCGAAGTTTACCTTCAGATCCTAGAGGAACAACCGGACTCCCTCCCCTTTGGCATGACGCAGGCTGGTATCAAGGTAGAGAAAAGCTCAACGCCTGCGAAGACGTTAGGTCAGCAAGGCTCTACAGGTTGTCCGTAGCCAACGTAAGAGAGGTTTGGCCGGGAGCCAAACTCGAAGTGGTTAGTAAGGAAAAATTCCAAGTAGGCCTCGAGCTCGAGTTTGGACGGCAGGTCCGAACGAAATAGCGACCTGCCAACTCACAACTGGAAAGGGGAAGAGTAGAAGAGCCAGTAGAGGGAAGAAGACAGGTGATAATCATCCTCAATGGAGAATCGCTTTCCCCACTGACGCAGAAAAATAATGTTGTAAGGTTCGGGTTCGTTGACGCAATCATTCGGATCTATCGCAGCGACGAGCCAGCTTTGGACTCAGGTGAGGGTAGTGACAAAGCCGGCTTGCATAGCGATACGGAAGAAGGGTTGGTCTGCAGCCAAGTCTCAACCGATTCTGAGAGGCTGACCGGTGTGGGACCGCTCTTCAACGAAGAGGATTTTCTTGCTGACATTGAGGGTGGGGAAGTATTGGAGGAGGACGTTAATGCCACGATGGTGGAGATGAAACGGACAGATTCACATGAAGCTGATCTGAATTATTCTCTACCACTCTAAACTTGCGTCCGCGCACCTTTCTGTCCGCCTGCCTGTAGGTGAACTTGACGTAGCGCTCATTCAAGAGCCATGGATATGCGGCAACATAATCTGCTGACTCGGAGTGAGGGGCTTCAAACTAATTGCCGTTCAACACACAGGTAAGATTCGTAGCTGCAACCTAGCTAAAATAACTTCAATATTTTGTTACTTCCACATCTCAGAAGCGGCGACTTGGCGGCGGCAAGCATTGAGCTTGGGAAAACCAGCTTTTGGCTAGCCTACGTCTATATGGCCTAGGAAAAACGACACCGGATGAGGTGCGGGCCCTCGTGAGAGAGGCAACTCTGAAGAAGTAACAACTGGCTGTCTCCTACGATTCAAATGCAAATAACTCCTTGTGGGGGAGTAGCGACACTAACGCTACAGGGAGTCCTTACTTGCCTTTATTGTAGAAAGTAAAATTAGTATGTTGAATTTAGGCTCAGAACCGAACTTTGTCACAATGCACAGAGAGGAAGTTCTGGATATCACCCTGGCTTCCGACATGTTTTTCAACCACGTTAAAAGATGGCGAGTTTCAAACGAAAACTCGTTCTCAGACCATCGATACATTGAATTCGAAATCGAAATTAGATCCCTTCAAGTCGGTAAGCTTAGAAATATATGAAAAATCGACTGGGGAGTTTACAATAATAAACTAAGAACTTTACTGCCAAAGAAGAGCTGCAAAAATTGGTAAAACAGGTAATTAAAGCAATGACTAGCTCTTTAAAAACTAGTTGTGCGGCTGTCAGGCTCAGAGGAAAGTCTAAACAACCTTGATGGGCCAATCAACTAACCTCACTACAAAAATACCATAGAACGTTATTTAATCTCGCCAAGGCCACGAGATGGTTAGTCCTCTGACCTTAAGCCTATAAGGCCGAACTGAAAAATTATAAAAAAGCAGTCAGAACTTCGCAACGTGAATCCTGGCAAAATTATTGCAAGGGAATCGAAGAAACTTCATAAGCGGCCAGATTAAGAAAAATTCTTTCAAAGACGCCATGTAACCTAGGCTATCTGCAGGGTGAAGGGAATACATGGACTACGTCAGGTGAGGAATCATTAGGTGTTCTGCTAGACACACTCTTCCCAGGAAACAAGCCGGTGGAACAAAACGGCTCCGCTAATCAGGAAAGGCAAACCGACTTAGCAAGTCTTTTAGTGACAAACGCAAAGATTGAATGGGCTATCAACACTTTTGGTCCTTATAAATTACTAGGGCTAGACGGTATCTATTCTGCGGAATCGCAGCAATCACGGGATATTGTCTCACCGTTTATTAACATTATCATTAGAAGTTGTCTTAACATGGACCACATTCCGCTAGGCTGGAGAGAGACAAAAGTTCATACCCAAGGCAGGCAGGTCCTCACACACTAACCCCAAAGACTTCAGACTTCTTTCCCCCTCAAGATTCTAGAGAGATTAGGAACGAGTATATACGGGGCGTCATACCAGTTCTCCTCGGCACAGCATGCCTTCACTAGGGGGAAATCTACAGAAACCACCTTACACTCGCTTGTCGGGTTGGTGGAGAAATGTTTTTCAGATAAAGAGTTTGCCTTGGTTGCTTTCGTAGATATAGAAGACGCCTTCAACAATATAAAAGCGAGCGCTATAGTAGATGCTTTCAAATACTTTGGAGTTGAACCACACTTTGTTGCCCTGATGGCAGCAATACTCGCAGAAGAAAGGTAACGGCTAATTTAGGCAGCACTACTCTAAGCAGGCAGGTCTGCAGAAGCACACCTCAAGGGGGTGTCCTCTCCCCAAACAGTGTTGCCAAACAGTACATTTCAAAATCATTTACAAAATAAACTTAGGAAAATTTAAATTTTTATTAAAATAACTTATAAACCATGTTGAATAAGGTTAATTATAGGTAAATGAACAATTTGAATTTGGTTGTTTTTGACTTCGGCATGTTATACAATGAAAAATTGTAACTTATAACGCGGATGTGTATAAAAGTGTGTATGCAAAAATATCATTGGCAATGTTAGGTCGATACAACCAAACACAAACCGATGTATTGTGTAAACATGTAATTAAAAGAACGCAGTTGTTTTCACAAATAGGAGGAGGAGCTCGGCCAAACTCCCAGAAAGGGTGTACGCTCTAATTATATACACTGCTGGTCTTAGGTTAGACGCACCATCGTTTTTTTTAAACAAAATCAATTATTTATTATCATGCTTGTTCTAATTGTCCAAAATGCTTTTCTTATCAAAGTGCGAATCTTGTTCGAAAAAAAAAATGCTGACAGCTGGTTGATTTGCGAAAAAATAACTGTGCATTCGGAGATTATAGAAATTTCTATGGCAATCACACGTATTTTTGGTTGGTCATTGAATTAGACGCAGCTTAAATTTCTTCGTATTGCGTGGGCAAGTGTAAACTTTCGTATTGAAAAAATATCAAAAATAAACAAATAAAGTGTTTTCGAGCTTCGAAGAAAAAAATGGGGGCAAAAAGGCACTATCAAAACAAGCAGTACGCCAAATTGTTAGAATTGTTTCGAATTCGACTAAATCTGCTGCTAAGATCAAGGAGTTGGCCGGAGTAAAAGCTAGCCTATCAACTGTTCAGCGTACGATCAGAAATGCAGAACCGCTGAAGCGTCTAAAAATTAAGAAAAAACCCCCTTCGAATTCGTTACGCAAAGAAAACCGGCTTCAATTCGCGAAAGAATACATGACGTGGACTGTCCAATCTGACACTCGACTAAATGATTGGCGTTCAGTTGTATTTACTGGTGAAAAAGGTTTTAATTTAGATGGCCCTGATGGATTTCAATATTATTACCACGATTTGCGGAAAGATGAGCTATATTTAAGTCGCCACCATAGTCGAGAAGGGGGAATAATGGTGTGGGGTGCTATCACGTTTTATGGAACAATTGACTTGATTTTTATCGATCAAGTACTCAGTACTCATTACTGAAATTATATATTTTTTTTATTTCAAATAAATCAAATAGTAATTTAAGTAAAAATCCAAATACTTTTCCTATAAAAATTAAAAAGAAAAAGTGCGTCTATTCTAATGACCAAGAAAAATTCACCTTATTTTGAGTAGCTTTAAGAACATGTTTGAAAAACGCAATTTTGTTAAATTTGTATATTAAATAGGAAATGTTTTTGCATATCAACTATTTTCTATCGTCCTTTAATAAATTAATATGAAGCAAAGTTGTATGCAACTAAACGTGCGTCTAACCTAAGACCAGCAGTGTATATGTATAGTTGATTTCTACGGGATAAGTTTTGCTCAATTTTGTGTATCCTACGGGCAACGGAAAGGGACTACGATACGTTGGTGAGTGTGAGCGCCATAAGTATTTGTATCAGACGGAGTTTTGCTAATGCTCATGGTGACGTCAGTACGCAAGGTATTAATTTGTGTAGTGGGCACACTGATCGGCGACACTAATTTTTCAATGCAAAGCTTGCTCTGCAATGAGTGAAGCTCAGCTTGAAGATGTTGTTTATCCTCGACGAGTTCATTGACTTTAGCAGTAATAAATAAATTCTGCTCTTTAAGAGTAACAACCTCAGCAAATAACTGCTGAATAATTATTTGCTGTTCAGCATCATCTAATTGTATTGTTTTACCGCTAACTTTCACATTCTGATGAGAAGAAGAAGGTTTTTCTGGCAATTTTTCCAATCGGCAGGCATTCGCATTATTGTTGTGCATAGAAAAAATTCCTAAATTAGAGGCATCTGATTTGTTAGTGGGGGCAGTAGCGACACTATCATCTAAAACGATGATAGGCAGCGGCCATTAAATGGAGCCGCACAAACTTTGCAATAGTGTGGTTGATTGGGGCTGCGCACAAATTTGGCGTCAGCTGGCAAAATATTTACGCAGGCAATATGAAATAAAACATTACACTTCACACATTGAATTTTTTGGTGCGAACGCTCCACCTTTTGCCCATATAGACACGGCATGGTGAAGATTTTAATTAACAAATGATAAAAAGGCCCTATCTCACAACTGCATATACAAAAGTAAAGAAAATAAAGAGTTTAAACACCGCAATCAAAATAAAAATTTCCGCGCAGAACAACGTTTGCCGCAATTTTTTTGAGCGATACACGCCATGTAAATTTCTTGCACGACAGGAACCACCAAGGTACTTATTTTCTCAAGCATCCCGGGCAAGATATCGTCAAAACCAAGTGATTTAAGAGGGAGAACAACTATTGATTGTCAAGAGATCCTTTCAACCGACAGGATCGATTTATATTTATCAGTGGATAAGTAGGAAAAAATTCGCCTGTTCAACTCATTATTGCAAACGCTATTGAACAGAGACCAGTCGGTTATTTTAGGGTTCCTGTGGGGAAATATAGTTTTCATTTCCTCAGGAGGTTCTGCATTTTCGTCGACTATGTATGCAGAAACCAAATAGTAGCAACGGCCACTAGATGGTTCTACTCTGATCACTGTCACGTCTGGTGAGCTGAAATGAGAAACCGAAAGGCATTAATAGCACTCCTAACGAGGATACAAGTCCTTACGACTGGATATAAAACAGATCGTAGTGATCTTAGATTGCTCATGATCTTAGACTGCTCAACCCAGAATTTTTGGATCAGGCAGATATCAACAACTCCCTCCCTGAGGAGGACACAGAAGTTATTCGCGGCTTAACTATCGTAGTGAAGGTTAATCTGAGCTACACATAACATGGTTTTGTCCAAAGATGCTCATCTAAGCATTCTCTATGATCTCGCCGGGCTCCGAGGATCCCAGACGGCCGTAATTCGTCGAGCTGTTAAGCTACTTCCCTTATCCTAAATTGCCCTCTGGAGCACCAGACGTGGGAAAGATCTTAACTTTGGCCAACCTGAGGTCAAAACGGTGTTTGTGCTTTTTTTTCTAGAGTACTCTCAGGGACTCTTCAGAAATAAGTATCAGTGCAATGGAGCTATATTTCCTTCAACTTTATCATAGACCCGTTCTCCATAGAAACCCCACAGTTTGAAGGTTGAGGCAGGACCCTCCAGCTTCATTTTCGGTAGCTAAATGCAATCCTGGGCCTCCAAGGGATTTACGAAGCAGGGATGAGCTTAGGCGAGAGCAGGCATTCCTGACCTTAACAACGCACTTCTCCAGAAAACCCTTGCATAACCCATCAGCACCCTTGATTATCCGGCAACCGCGATATCTACCTGAGTCCAAAAGAGGAGCCTGTCTTTGGTTTGCCATGAGGTATTCGATGATCATAAACCGTCCCCAATGGGCCAGCACCTCCCTACCACTATGGGATTTTGGGTCTAGGAGGACCACTTGGAGGTTATCCCTGGCCACCTCGCTATTAGCAACCCTCGCAGCCGCAGCCACCGCACTTGTTATAGGGCCCTCAATACCCTGAGTGGAGAAATTTTTTGTTTTATTGGCACATCTTGTGATCTGTTACGCTTAGCCGCTGGCTGGATGACGCTTTTTGTGTGATTGGAGGTCGGTAGTTCTCCTCGCGGTCATGGTTTCGTACTCCGAAACTTTGGCCTCATGTTTGACCTTGTCCCCTGCATCGCGTGCATCTGCTCTGCCAGCCAGTTCCTTCTTAGCTATCTTAGCCAGAATGAATTTGGTCCTCAGGTAGCGTGCTTTGTACCCCGACCCAGAAAATTTGTATTCTTCTTCTTGGCATCCCTACCAGAGGTCACCGGAGAAGAGGATTGTGTTGTTGGCGGTATACGGTTGGATTTCAGCAGTGGAGTGCTATGGGGAGCCCTCGATGTGTAGGGTCCGAACACTGTGTCCTGGCAAGAAGTCAGCAGCCAGCAGCTCGTCTTCCGAGAGTTTGCCTAACATTCTCAGTTTTTGGTTTTTTCAGTACTGTTTTTGTTTCGTTTTCCATTTATCTAATTTTGGTCCCACAAGTATGCACGGCAGGAAATGGTCCGCCACGGCATACCGCCGTAAGGCACTTGCTACAACCGACCTTGCCTGTGCATCGGAGGGGACCGTTAACGACTGGTTATTTAGGCACTACCAGTCATGCAGCTCGTTTCTGTACCTATTATCGTTGAGTTAACTCATAACGAACAGGCTGAGATGAGGATTTTAGTCGCTTCTTACGACAGGCATCCGTTACTCCGGGCAATTTCTATCCCCTTAACCCACGAGGGATCACAGCACAAAAATATGTATGAACATCAATTAATCCTCTAAGGACGGGGTCGGCCCTTTTTCCCGACGGCGAGAGATTTTCAAGATAAAATTCTTTATGCGGGCCGCACATTCAAATGCAACTCAAATAGTGATTTTATATCATATGCGAGTACAAATATTATTCAAAATAGATATAGAAATAATTGATTATTTATTAACATGCGATAATAACAGTAATGTCAGAAAACAAATTTTACAATTCTTAAGAGGAAACAAAGGAAAATAAAATTCCAATTAGATGAGTATAAATTGTAATTATAAAATATGTAAAATATTAAGGAAAATAATTCATCTTTCGCTTTAGTCAATCATTAAAACTCAATACGCTTTTTGTTCTTGAATATTGCTTGATAATTCACTTAAGTCCGGTTGTGTTTAGGGTACTGAGATCCCAACAAGTTTTGTAAATTTTCATCCGTCAACCTTGTTCTATACTTTCATTTTATAAAATTCATTCTTGAAAATGTTTATTGATTTTGAAATCTGATAGGTTCGAATAAAACGCAATTCAATGATTTTCCTTAAAAATAATTTTTATATATTGTACATTGTTAGATTTCAAATCAGTTAACAACTAAACCATCTGGTGCTTTTACAATATCCAATTTGAAAGGATTTTCTAAATAATATGTCTTTTTCTTTTGCATAAAAATCTTTAAAACAAAGACGAAAATTTGTATCTAGTACTTTTAGCGACTCAATAAAAATATTCGAAGGACATTGTTTGTCGTTTTTGGTTCCAAATGGATTGCAAAGTAGGACAATTACAATAATTATTCTTTTCAACTTGAGAAATAAATAATTGTACTTTAAGCCGGAAACTTTTGATTTCTGTAAATAGTTCGTTGATTACCTTTCCTTTTCCTTGTATTGTTATATTTAATATATTGAGGTAAGTTGTGATGTCCAAAAGAAAAGCTAACTCGCTTGTCTAATTAAAATTCGATAAATCTGCGTCATGTTCTTTGCATTGTCAATTGTCACATTTTTTTAATTTGTTCCACTTGAGATCGTACATATTAAAAAGATCTAATAGGATATATGTACATATCTTCACCTCCTGTAGTCCCACGAAGGCTTTTTAATGCACACAAAATTGTTTATCAATTCCACGTATAAAAATCCTCAATTGAGCGGTGCTAGATAAATCATTGCTTTAGAAAGTACTAGTGAAAAATACCCAAATTGTTTTTTTTTTATTTTTTTTATTTTTTTTTATTACTATTGCAATCTAGTTAACAAAACTAATAAGCAATTCATTTTACACATATTTAATTAAATTATTATTATTATTATTTATTAGAGCAATATGAAATATAACACTAATTGATAGAGCACACTAGCTACTTAGGCCTACGGTGCTATTTTAATTAAATTAAAACATCTCAAGTAAAGGCAAAATTTTATGAAAAGAGATCATGCGGTTTCGTCCTTTTTAATCTTCTCGTGAGGTCATCAGTTACAAGTAGTTTGGCTGCTTCATCATTGATGTGCTGCTGAAGTCTCTCTTTATGTTTATTTGCGAATGTTTTTATGATATCCGTAGTGGTGTCTATATTAAGATCCTTATGTAGATTGCAATTACGAATGTACCACGGCGCCCAAACGATGTCGCGTAATACTTTATTTTGGAATCGTTGAATGATGTTTTTGTTGCTTTCACTGGTGCAGCCCCAGAGTTGTATGCCATATGACCACACTGGTTTCAGTATTTGGTTGTATAAAAGTATTTTGTTATAAATAGAGAGTTTAGAATGTCGGCCTAACAGCCAATACATTCTCTTGTTTTTGAAGAGTTAACTCCTCTTGTTTTTTCTTGACATGTGCTTTCCATCTCAGCTTAGCATCTAAGGTCATTCCTAGATATTTTGCCGTATTTGCATGCGGTATTGCCGTATTATTGATAAATATTGGTTTATAATTTATATTTCTATTAGTGAAATCAACATGCACAGACTTGGTTTCGTTTAACTTGGCACGCCATTTTTTGGTCCTATTTTGAATTGCATTTACTGATGCTTGTAACTTCTGAATTGCTTCTAAGTGTTTTTCATCAGTTGCTAATACTGCAGTATCATCGGAAAATGTTGCAGTTGTTGTATTGCTGCATGTGGGTATATCGTTAGTATACAAGAGATACAAAACTGGCTCGAGTACACTGCCTTGCGGGACACCTGCATTAATATCTTCAGTTCTGAATAGACATCTGCTTGCTTTATTCTAAAGTATCTGCTCGTTAAGTAGGATTTTAAAATGTTTGAGTACTGGATTGGTAGAACTGCTTGAAGTTTATGGATTAGTCCCTCATGCCATACTTTATCAAAAGCTTGCGATACATCCAAGAATAAAGCAGAACAGATTTGTTTTTCTTCAGTGATTTTTCAATTACATGAGTAATGCGGTACACTTGATCAATCGTTGAGTGCTCATTTCGAAAACCAAATTGATGGTTTGGTACAAGGCATTTTGCATTTAACAATGGTTTTAGTCTTTTTTGCAAGATTTTTTCAAAAAGCTTAGATAAAATTGGTAACAACGATATTGGTCGGTATGATGTCACATCGTGTGTTGGCTTTCCTGGTTTTGAGGTATATTTTCTAACTCATCTCCTTCGTTAGGATGAAAAATGTTTTGAAGATATTCGGCGAATCTCTCAGCTTTTTGTTCGTTAGATATGACCCAGCTGCCATCATAATTTTTTATTGGTGGGGAATGCATAATAGGCCTTTTCAAGGTTTTAGTTGCCTTCCAAAGTGAATAGTCCGTACGTTTATAGCTCATTAAATTTTCTAGAGCATCTCTAATGGAGTCATTTTTAAGTTGCTTTATTTCTTCTTTTAGTTGTGTAGAGAGTTTATTGAGTTTGGCTTTGACAAAATATTTTGTAAGATTTGACTAGTATCAAAGTTTTCGGTTGGCTGCGGTGCATTATCAGATCGAACTATAGTAGCATATGTCTGTTGTGCTCTTGTTTCTAAATTTTTATTTTCAGGTTCTTTTTCATGCGATTTAGTATTTAAAATATTGCGAGATTTATTTCTGAGCTTTTGCAGTTCCTTGGCAACTGCACATCCCCTATAATTTGCTGGGTGCGCTTCTCCACAGTTGCTACATTTGGTTTACAGTTTTGTACAATAAACTGTAAGGTGCTTTTCTCCACATTTTACGCATTTTGGTGGTTTTCCACAATAATTTTTAGTATGTCCATACGATTGGCAGTTCTTACATTGTGGTATTAATGTCGAACTTTTGACTGGTTCTACATTAACTACAGTATTTAATATTCTATTTATCTTGAATATATCTTCTATTTTATCGGTCGGTTCAAAGCTGACAAGAAACGTATCTAGTGGCTTTTTGGTTTTCCAAGCCGATAGATCCACGGCAACTCGCGTGCAATGGCATATTTCAAGCATGTACACCCACAGTGATCACCATGCAATCATAATGGACCTGTACACAACTCGCACGCCCAAGCCGACAAGAAAAGTGCAAAGAGTGTCTTGGAAGAGGAATGCTTTTGACGCAGAATCTTTCCTAGCGATCTGGAGCCTAGCGTACTTTGCTGCTGAACCTGCAGAACAGCGTGCAAACCAAGCAGCAAAGCGATGGGAAGAAGCCAATGATGCAGCGATGCCACGACGCAGAGGAACTTCAAACCGGGGGCCTGTATATTGGTGGACAGAGGAAATCGCAAACTTCGAAAACGATGCAACAAAACTTGCAGAAGAGCTCAAAGAGCGCGTCGCCGGCCCTTCATAAAGACGCGCGACACGCATTGCTAAAGGCAATACAGCAAAGCAAATTCCGTTGCTTTATTGAATTAAGAAACTCCGCAAATACTGACCCTTGAGGTAAAGTACAGTTATGAAGAAAGTGGGAGGACCAAAAACCTCCCAAGCCACATACCCTATCTTGCTGGGGAAGGTGGTACCTTACCTATTTCCACCCCATAACGGATTTACATCCCTCCCCCGGCAGTCAGAGGAGTGTACGGTCTCAAAAGATGAGGTATTGGCCGCTCTTACGAGAATCAGCGACGCAAAAGCTCCAGGTCCAGATGGTGTCCCCAATATTTCTTTCAAAGCAGTGGTCCAAGCGAGTCCAGAAATTTTTGCAGAACTTTACACTGAGTGTATCAAGTCTGGTATATGTCCCAGGAGATGGAAGCGACAGTGTTTAGTGCTGCTGCTAAAACCGGGCAAATTACCAAATGATCCATCAGCATACCGACCCTTATGTCTGTTTGATACAGTGGGGAAGGTACTAGATAGAATTATCTGTGGGCGGTGGCAGAAATACCTAGAGGGGCCAACAGGACTTCCGGAACGACAATTTGGCTTCAGGCGAGCAAATAGCAAGCGAGGCTATTAACAGGACAGGTGGGGCATCCGGCTCTATGAAATATTGCGCTGTCATAACGTTGGACATAAAGAACGCCTTCAACTCAGCAAATTGGGCGCTAATTCTTTCAGCACTGAGTGGTCTTGGGTTGCCTTCGTACCTGCTTCGGATTATCCGGAGCTATTTCGATGGCAGGATTCTTGAATACGACACAGACGGTGGACCTCAGAAATATACAGTGACAGGCGGAGTACCGCAAGGCTGGGTTCTCGGCCCTACTTTGTGGAACGCAAAGTTCGACGGCATCCTCAAAATGGAACTGCCCATTAATGCGACTCTGGTAGGATATGCAGACGATATTGCGCTGGTTGTAACAGGGAAAAAGGTCATTGATGTGGAACTCACTTGCAATGATGCGATAGCGAGGATTGAGCGCGGGTAATACAATGCCAAGCTCCGCAAGAAACTGAAGCAGTCTTGTTGAGCAAAAAGAAGAAGAGGGAGAGTTTCACGGTAAATGTCGGAGGTATCAACATCCAGTCCAAGCCGGCTATACAGTACTTAGGGGTTATGATTGCCTCGCGCATGACCTTCAGAGAGCACGCGGTGAAAGTCAGTGCGAAAGGCGTCGTAGTTGCAAATGCTCTAACACGGTTGTTGCCGAACATTGGGGGAGCCCAAGGTGCAAGAAGGAGACTTCTATGTACTGTGACAGACTCCATCCTGTTATATGCCGCTCCGATTTGGTCCCAAGCCCGAGAAATACACCTACGAGGGGCCAGGCAGGTTTATAGAGTAAGTGCTCTGCGATTAGTTTGTGCATACGGACAGTATCTGATGATGCAATTTGCGTGATTGCGGGTAAAATTCCACTGGATATCCGAGCAAGTGAACTAAATTGTCTCTATCCAAGGCAAGGTGAAAAACCTATAAGGGACCAAAAGGAATGGCAGCGAAGATGGGATCATTCTTCTAAAGGCCGCTGGACGCATGAACTTATTTCTAACCTTAACACGTGGTTACGGCGAAAACACGGAGAGGTGTATTACTTCCTCACCCAGATGTTGAGTGGACATGGGTGCTTTCAGTATTATCTGCATAGGTTTGGTCTTTCCGCCTCACCACTCTGCCCTACCTGCCCAGATCTTGTTGAAGACGCACGACACGTACTCTTCTACTGTTCAAGAATCGCAAGAGAACGTGTGGAGTTAGCCACTATCCTTGGAAGACAGCCAGGTGAGACTAATTTAACTGGCAGTATGTGCATTTCAAAACACTGCTGGGACGCTGCATGCAAGTTTTCCAAACAAGTATTGCGTACGCTACACAAGCAAGACGAAGAAAGGCGAACAATAGAGCTGTTTCAGTACCGGCAGCTAGAGAAAAATAATATGAACGCCCTGTGCCGCATCTGATCACACTGAACTTCCCAACAAGTGCTAAAGCTAACATGAAACAGTGTTCCAGAGGAGGTCGACTCAGACATACCGAGAACAATTACAGACGCTTGAGTTAATGACTCACGGCCATATCATACGCAGACAAGACGGTAATGCACATGACATTACTGCACACTTTCGAAGTTCCATTTACTTCTTAACGGAGTAACGGATACTATCACCGACGTATAACCTCCATACGTCATAGGTAGAGAGCCTGGACGCAGGTTTCTTTTGTGGTTGTTATCCACAATCACGCCTCCACCCTCGTTGTAGTGCAAATGCGGTCCCGGGGTGGAAGTCAGCCGAAGAGGGGAGGTCTGTTTTAGTGGGAGCGTGCCCCACATATTATTGGCGCGACAGCACCAATTGAATGTTTCTGACATTTTTATCCTCCCCTCCCACAAAAAAAAAAAACTCCCCTGTCTTACCTTGTCTCGTTCCCACTCTTTCCTCGAGGGCAGGAGAGTCGTTAACGTTGTAATGGCAAGTATAGGCGGAACTGCATAGTGCTCCTGTCTGGGAAGCTCCAACATGCCATCCAGGATTTTACCGTGGCCATAGTCTGTGTTTGACCACTTACTTAAAGTGCTCCGCCTTATTGCCGCACTGCGGGCAATTCATCTTGCGTGCAGGTCTACCAGAAGGAAATTTAATATCATACAGTGCTTTTGATGGTGTGGTTGACATTGCTCTGGTTATAAGAAGAGATGCGAGTCTTTGGACCTTGTCAAATCTTTTAAGGTTCACGCCCTGCACAAGGGCAATACCGTAGTAGAGAATTGGTTTAACCACTGCTATGTAGAACCACCGTGTCATTCTGGGTTACTTACTTACTTCCATTTCCATTAGCGATTTGGTAATTGCTTCAGGATTCATGTTATTGAAGGCACCCTCGATGTCCAGAGAGACAGCAAGGGTGTATTCCTTATAGTAAAGTGATTTCTCAATCGTGCCGACTAGGGAGTGGAGCGCTGTATCTACTGATTTGCCTTTCTTGTATGCATGTTGAGAAGGCTGTTGCTAATCTTTTCATTGATGTGCACATCTAGCAATCGCTCTAACGTTTTTAACAAGAAGGCTGATAGCCTAATCGACCTGTAGCCCTTCGGTTTCGTATGTGTGGTTTTTCCTGCTTTGGGAATGAAGAATGTATGTAATAAAATATATATATAATAAAACACCCTTTTTGGGTGTTTGGCCGAGCTCCTCCGCTTATTTGCGGAGTGCGTCCTGATGTTGTTTTTTTTTTCAACCGCGGCTGTTGTTCGGTATAGACGTGTTTTCATCTAGCTCCGTGCTTTTTATTCTTATTGTGTAATATACTTTGTTTAAAATATTCGTAATATAAATAATACACAAATGTTATAGAGACAGTGACTCTTTTGTTAAAACTCAAAGCGTAATTTGCGTATTTGCTGTAAAATGCCGTGTGTTTGTGGGCAGAGAGTTCATCGCAACAAAGTTAATGCCAAAGTTCAATGCGCTAAGTGCGGCGAATTTTTCCATTTAGGTTGTGTTGGGATTTTGCAAAGCGATTTAGAGTTTTTACTTAGCTCTAACAACAAATATTTGTGCAAGGACTGTCAAGCTACTCGTCGGGCGTCTATTCGCTCCCCTCCCCTATGCCCTTCCCCAAGTGAGTGCATAATAAATAATACAAAAAGTTCGTGTTTATCTAATACACAAAATCAAAATGTGAATATCGCAAAACAACAACCGTTGCCGACTAAACAGCCAAATCAAAATGTAAATGACAATAACCAGCAAGTCTCTTTGTTAACAGTGCTAAATGAAATTTCTGCTCTTAAAATTGAATACAAGAGCGCGGTGACAATGCTAAATATTTTACAATCAGAAAAGCAGCTCTTAGTTGAAAAAACTGAACATATGCATTCCGAGATTAAAGCTATGCGCAAATCACACGCCGAAGATGTGGTATCTGCTATTTCCATGCTCGCAAAAGAAGTTAAAGAACTCCGACGCATTGCATGCTCTTGCAAGTGTGCTAATAAAAATGTGTGCTAATAAAAAATCAACTTCACATCCCGAACAAAATGCCTCTGCTGCGGATGCCTCTGCTTCTGCTGCTACCTCTGCTTCTGCTGCTAACTCTGTGTCCGCTCATTCGAATAAGCCAAAAGTGAAAGCGCTTACTCGTAGAATCGTTGTTGGGTCGAGCTCAAATGATGAATTAAATGTTGCGCATAGAATGAAATGGTTACACTTATCTTCATTTAAGCCATCTGTAACAGCAAATAATATTATCGCCTACGTATCTAAGCATTCATCTATTAGTTCCGAAATGATATCTTGCTATAGCCTTGTAAAGAAGGATGTGGCTGTTGATTCTCTAAAGCGAGTGAACTTTAAACTAGGGGTCTTCTCAAATCATTATGACAGCTTACTAAATTCAGAGCTCTGGCCAGCTGGCGTAAAAGTACGCCCTTTCAAGTTTTTTCAAGAGCGAGTAAACAAAGAAGTGCCTACTTAGGAACTGTACCTTACCAAGCAAGTAAATCAACCGCCGCAGAATTGGTTAGGCCTAATAATCGATTAAAAATTTATTATGAAAATGCGTCCGGACTAAGAAGTAAGTCAGATGAAGTACGATTGCTTAGTTCATGTTTTGAGTATGATGTGGTGGTTATAACCGAGACTTGGCTCAACGCAAACTTTTTTGATGCTGAATTTTTCGATCCAAACATTTACGTTCTTTTTCGTAAAGACAGAGATGCTGTTAAAACTGGATGTAGCAGAGGAGGCGGAGTAATGATTGCAGTTCGCTGTAATCGTCGCGCATCACTCATTCAATTACATGAGACTGATACTGTATTAGACCAGCTGTGCGTGCGAATACGTGGTGCGCATAGTTTTCTTTATATTTGTGTGTCTTATATTCCACCCTTAAGTAATGAGTACTTGTATAAGTCGCATGTGAACAACATATTAGCCCTTCAAGATGTTATTGGGAATAACCAATTATGTGTCCTAGGGGATTTTAACTTAAGCAATATAAATTGGGTATATTTAGACAATAACGTATATCTAACGCCTTCAAACGTCAATAGTCCTACTGAATCTTTTTTTATTGATAATTTACTGGGCATGGGTCTAACTCAGATTAATGGGTTAACTAATAGTATGAGTCGTTTACTAGATTTGATTTTTATAAGCGACAACATTAGTTTTGCTCTATCGCAGCCTTTTTCTTCTATATCGCCGATCAACGTTCATCATATTCTTTTAAAGCTTGACTTGGAATTTTTAGAATTTTTTGAATCCAGGCCCGATAGTGCTCATCCTTCCTTTAACTTTGCCAATTGTGATTTCCAAACTCTCGATAATGCCTTACGTGAAATTGATTGGGAAGTATCTCTAGGCAATATTGAAGTTGCTGAGTCCTTTGAGGTATTTAAAACTTTAGTCCTTGATATATGCTCTCAACATGTTCCAATTTTTAAGCGTGTAAATTATAAGATTCCTTGGTGCACGAAAGAACTTAAACATCATAAAAATTTAAGAAATAAGTTTTTTAAGAAGTTCAAGTTAACTAACGAAACCCGCTATTATGATTTCTTTATCCTCCACAGGAATAAGTTTCGTACTTTAAATAAGTCTTTGTATAAGGAATTCATTCACAAATTTGAGCTTAATATAAAAAGTAATCCGAAGAATTTTTCGCGATATATTAAATCGATTAAAAAGGCCTCTTCTATTCCTAATTCTGTTTTTTATAGAGACGTAACTGCCTGCTCTGTCAGCGATGCAGCGAACTTATTTGCTGATTTCTTTTCATCTAACTTCGTGTCTGATGAAGATATTCAGAAAGAACATTTGGCAGCCATTCGCCATAATTTCTTGGGTAAAGTGTCTTCTTCAGTTGACTTTGGTTCGCTTGTTCTATCTGATGATGATGCCATTGAGGGATTGTTAAAGATTAAAAACTCGGCCCATTCGGATGTAGACGGGCTGTCTGTAACTTTGTTTAAAAATTGTCGCTCTTTAGTTCAACCTCTTAAACTGATTTTTAACAAATCCTTGGCCGAAGGAATATTTATCGATGATTGGAAGCTGACTTTGGTCACTCCTATTTTTAAAAGCGGTAATTAAAGCAATATTGTAAATAACAGACCAATTTCCAAATTATCTGCTGTATCTAAACTCTTTGAATGCGTTGTTAAAGACAAGTTATATTTTAGTGTTAAACGTCTAATTAGTCCACGTCAGCATGGTTTTGTAGCTGCAAGGTCTACCTTATCCAACTTATCCGTTTTTTCTGATGATTGTCACGCAGGCTTTCAGAATGGTTTCCAAACTGACGCGATATACACGGATTTTTCTAAAGCCTTTGATAAAATCTCCCATACAATTTTAGTAACTAAATTGGCTTGTCTTGGTTTTCATTCAACTTTCCTCGATTGGATTCGGTCCTATTTAATAAAGAGATGCTGCACTGTAGTTATCGATGGTGTTTCTTCGAAACACTACACTGCCACCTCTGGGGTACCTCAGGGTAGTATTTCAGGTCCTTTGTTATTTATTTTGTTTATTAATGATATTTATTCGTGTTTTTCCTTCGCTAATTTTCTTCTCTATGCTGATGATCTAAAAGTGTACGCTGAAATAAGAAATTCTAGTGATTCAGCCGCCCTACAGTCTGAGTTTAATAATTTATTTTCCTGGTGCCTTATTAATCGTCTATTTCTTAACATTGAAAAATGTCATAAAATCACATTTTCTAAGCTTCAAAACCCCCTCAGCACCTCTTATCATATCAATTATACATATCTTGCTTCGTCTGATGTGATAAAAGACTTAGGAGTCTTCTTTGATTCAAAGCTTAATTTTATCACGCACCTAAATTATGCCGTTTCCAATTCTCTTGCTATGCTCGCATTTGTTAGACGTCACTCATCGCACTTCACTGATCCATATACTCTTAAGATTTTATACTCTGCGTTTGTGCGGTCCAAATTAGATTATGTCTCTTTTATTTGGAGACCTTATCATGCAGTTCATATAAATCGAGTGGAGAGGGTTCAAAAAAATTTTGTGCGTCTTACGTCTCACGCTGTCGTTTGATTAGTCTCTGTCCATTAAGTGACAGAGGCACGTTCCAGGCAGTTTCTTTTATCTTCGATCTCGTTATTGGACTAATTGACTGCCCGTTTCTTCTAGAAAGAATACATTTTAATGTTCCTTGCAGGAACTTTCGCCGTGTCAAAATTTTTCATGTTGGCGTTAGGAGGACATTATATAGTTCCAAAGCGCCTCTTGTTAGAACGCTGTCTGACATTAACTATCTCGCCTCCCTTTTGGATCTAGACTTTTCCAGGGCGAAACATGTATTTAAATCCCAATTAAAAAATTTTTTCCTTTGTAAGAATTCTAAATAATTACCAAGTATATTTTTGTTAATTTAGTTTTCTAAGATTTGATTTTGTTAATTATTTCTATTTATATATAATATAAATACTTTTAGTTCTTTGTAGTCTGTAAGAAACTTTGTATTTTCTTGTCTTACTAAAATGAATAATCCTCCTCTTTAAGTTATAAGAAAGTTTATATTTTTCTTTTACTCATTACAATTGAAGCTAGTTAATTATAAGTTAAATTTTACTTTGATTAATGATTTAGCATTAATCTGTTTTCATAGTCTGTAAGAAATACTGTATTTTTTAGACTATTAATTGAATTAAATAAATAAATAAATAGAGGGACCTACAGTCTCAAGCCGACTCCGAACGGCAATATTTTTATAAGGAGCTTTTTCATGGCAGAAATACACTCGGAGGTTTGCCATTACCTGCCGAGGGGCGACCGCTATTAGAAAAATATTTTTCTTAATTTTGGTGTTTCACCGAGATTCGAACCTACGTTCTCTCTGTTAATTCCGAATGGTAGTCACGCACCAACCCATTCGGCTACGGCGGCCGCCGTTTTTATGACAGGGAAAAATATATGTAGGCATTTTCTAGATAGTATAAAACTTTGAAATTTAAAATAAATAAAAGAAAACTTCAAAGAAAAGAATTTGCATATATGAAACAACTAAGTTACATTGCATCTTTATTAAAAACAGTGTTGCACGCATATATGTACATATGTATATGCACTGAATCAACCATGACCTACCTCGCGAGCATCGCCTTATCATATTTCATACAATAATTAGGGAGTAAATATCCAAATGATCGAATTTGTGACTAACAAATGCTGAAACAATTCTTTTTTGCATATGGAAGTACATATTTGTATGTGCGTATGCAAACGTGATGCCCTAGCCTATTTACGTGCATATTTGTATTCTGAACTTCCAACAAAGCAATGCTTATTCTAATAATATACACATATGCATGTACATATGACCGCACAAAAGAGAGTGCTTTATTCCTCTCCAAAGCTAAAATTCTATGCGACTACAAGAACAAAATGTATTAATACGCGCAGCCGTAGCGGCCATCATTCTAGTTGCAATGGTGCTAAATAATCTAAAATAGTCGCAGCGGCGCCGAATAGTTTCAACAGTACCTACAATAAATAATCATTGATAAATTCGAGCTCATTCTAAGAGCAAAGTACTTTCATTCATAAACGAGCGGCTTATATGGTAATTTTCTCGACCATTCGAAAATTGGAATATTTCGCGAAGAATTATTTGCCAATATTTGGTAAATCTTGATTTTTTGTCATGTCGAATGGTCGCGGCTCGTTGGATTTCTTGAGAAATCTTATCGTAATAATTTTTGCTGTGACAAGTGTACATACATACACACAGCACATTTATATGCGCATATTTATATAAATTCACATATTTAAATTTGCAAATGCCATTGATGTTGTTGTTTTGAGTTCAAAGGGCATGCGAAAACGCGGTTAGTGTCGTGCGGGGTACCTTGACATGCCGGACATATGTTTGGTATGTCGGGGTCAATTCAGGATAAGTAGGAGTTTAACCTGCTACAGTATTCAGAACGTAATTGTGCCAGTGTTACGCGTGTCTCACGGGGAAGTTGGAGCTCTTCATCTGGTATAGGTGGTGGTTGGACTGCGATTACGCCATTCACTGGACGGGAGCTTAAGATGGTGGTGACGGTGTCCCGGAGAATGTCGTTTAATGACTATCTAAACACTGTCTGGTCCAGTAGATTTCTGTCAGCTTTGTCCTGGATCTCGTGGGGGTAGTTTAAAAGGTGTCTCCTGACGTGCCTAGGAGGCGGCTCTGGCTCAAACAAGTGTCTGCAAGTGTGAAACCTGCGGTAACATCCTAGCAGGATCTGCTTGCTGAACAGTTTGTTGTGCTCCATTACAGGGAGCATTTGTGCCTCATTGTGAAGGTGTTGAACAGGGGGCATCAGGAGGCAACTGGTCGCTGACCAAATGACAGTATTTTGGCAAGTATGTAGCTTTATCCAATGAAAAAGCGAGAAAGGTCGGTGAGGTAGTTGTTCACTTTGGAACACAGGCCATCGATGTCATTGCCCGATGTCATTGCCCGATGCCATTATCGTACAGTCGTCAGCGTATGAGACCAGGGACACTCCCACTGGTGGTTGGGGGAGCTTCGAGATGTAGAAGTTGAACAGCAAAGGAGAAAGGACACCACTCTGCGGTACACCTTGCTTAATATTCCTCTGCTCTGATGTTTGATCTCGAAAAATCACTGACCAGTGACGACCACTCAGGTAGTTTGCGGACCACCTCTTCAGCACTGGTGGGAGTGTTGACTGATAAATATCATATAGTAGCGTGGAATGGCTGACTGTGTCGAAAGCCTTCTTCAGGTCCACCGCTACTAGGACAGTCTTCTCGCAGGGGCGGTTTTGGTTAAGCCCGCAGTTTATCTGGGCGTTTATGCCGGTGAGTGCAGTGGTGGTGCTATGCACTCGTCGGAAGCCGTGTTGATGTGGGGCTGGGGCCAGGTGTTTCGGGAAGAGTGGGAATAGGAGGGCTTCAAGTGTCTTCACTACTGGGGAAAGGAGAGTTATCGGACGATAAGATTCCCCTTGGTTGGCGGGTTTCCCAGGTTTCAGTAAGGGACCATTCTCCCTGCTTTCCACTTGTCACGGATGATGAAAGTGGCGAGGGCAGATTGAAGACCCTTGAGAGAGATCCTACTCCCAATGGTCCCAGGTGCCTCAGCATTATGTTTTAGATTTATTGATGGCCCCCTGAACCTCATTATCGGAGAAAGCTTGACGCTGGGATCTATCCGCCGGAGGATGCAGTATAAAAAGTCGGCTAAAGGAGCTCGCGCATCTCTTCGGGTCCGCCGAAGTGCAACCGTTGAAGCTCATAGCCACCTTGTCGTTGTGATTCGTCGGGCTCGACAGGGACCTAACGGTGGAGTAGAGCTTACTCACCCCAGAGGTGAGGTTACAGGTTTTCAAGTGCTCAACCCATTTAGTCTGCTTGTGTTGATCTACCAGTTGGCGGATCCGAATTGAGATCCCTTATGCGGGGATCCCCGGGATCGACCTGGCGTAGGTGGTCAACCTGGCTGCTTCAGCTGAGAAATTAGGACAAATGCCCTTATAGATTCCAGCTGGAATGAAGCGAGCCGCAGCACCAGTGAGCACCTTGCGGAATGCGCGTTCGGCTGCTCGCGCATCGGTGGGGATTCGAAGAGCGGCGAAGTTTTCTTCGGTGAATTCCGCGAAGCCCGCCCAATTAGCTTTTTTAAAGTTAAAATAGGATCAATGATTCGCGGAAATAAAGTCGGCAGGTCTCTCAATCGAGACGGTAATGGGCAAGTGGTCTGATGTAAGCGATAGCATTTGCTGCAATTGCCCACTACCCTGGTGGTGGCGTCGTCGTTCACAGTGCTGAATGTCGAATCGTCTATCTGCTGTGCCAATAGTTGTCCCCTTCGATCGTTTGGCGGGCTTGAATGCCAAAGATCGTGATGCGCATTGAAGTCACCTACAACCCATCCGTTTTCACCTCTGATGAGCGCCCTTAAATCAGGGTGATATCCTGAAGGACAGCTGTGCCTTGACATTCAAAGGTGCTGTCCCTGCGGTCATCGCCTCAATCAATGAGACGATACTGCACTGTATGGTGGACTATAAACGCCAGGCCACCACCATTGTCTTTGCTAGCGATCGTGTCTGTGCACGTTATAGCCATCCCTGGTGATCAGAGAGGACCTAGCGTGCAGCTTGGTTTCCTGGACCGCAGCTATTGGGATACTGTGCGGGTCATTAAGTCAACTATCTCGTCGACCTTACTCGTGAGCCCGTAGAAGTTATATTGAAGTAGCTTAAAGTTTCTCCACCCCCTCCCCCCACGGGGGGTTGCCTACATTGGGCCTGTTTTGCATTCCGCTGTAGTTTTTGCGGCCTGATGATGGTGAGCGGCCGCTCCACGGGGGGCGGTTGCGGGTGCAGAGCTCTGCAGCAGGGGCAACGTAGTCAGTTGTTCACTCACGGGTGGTGCGCAGGCCGGAAAATCTCCGCAAATGGCACCAGGCATTACAAGAATTGCATTTGACTGATACCAAATTCCGAGGTATTACGGTCTGACACACGAAACAGACTGTGCGGAGGACCAAGAGCTGCTGGTTTTTCCCTGCACTGTTGTTGTAGAAGGAGGGTAGGGGATGGGCTAAGTCAGGGGAGTGGTGTTGCTCCGATAAGCTCCTTACTGTGGAGGTATGGGTTGTGGTGGCGGTTGGTGGTGCCGGCCTATCAGGGGAGTAATAGCTGTTGAGGCACCAGACGCACCACTCCCTATGTGTCTTAAGGGCTGAACAGGTCTTAAGGTGACCCCACCCGTTGCACTTATTACATCTAATCGAGGTGGAGTTCGGGTGGAGCCGTTTATGGCATACGCAACAATATAATACCTCTGGCCCAGGGTTGGATTCAATACCAGCCCTGAGCAGAAGTATTGGGAGCAAGATTGTTGCGAGGAGTTGCTCCTGTGACGTAAGGGGTGGGGTGATACACTGTTCACTAGACAGGGCTAGTTTACTGGGCGGGAGCCCTTGGTCGAGAAAAACCCGAGTCAGTCCGGTAACGTAGAACCGGCTGCTATGGGAATGCAGCACATGTCATCTTCCTGTGTGCCTGGTAATGAAGCGTTTTCTATAGAGGATTTCGATTTGGTTGAGGGGAATTGAACAAAGTTTTACAGAGCACCTTCTTCTTCTTAATTGGCGCGATACGCGATTTTGGCCGAGTTTAACAAAGCGCGCCAGTCGTTTTTTTCTCGTTCTAACCGGCGCCAATTGGACACACCAAGTGAAGCCAAGTCCTTCTCCATCTGATCTTTCCAAATGCAGAGGAGGCCTTCCTCTCCCTCTGCTACCACCAGCTGGTACCGCATCGAATACTTTCAGAGCCGGAGCCTTTGTATCCATTCGGACGCCATAACCCACCCACCGTAGCCGTTGGATCTTTATTCGCTGCGCTATGTCTATGTCGTCGTACAGCTCATCGTTCCATCGTCTGTGATATTCGCCGTTGCCAACGTGCAAAGGTCGAATAATCTTCAGCAGAATCTTTCTCTTAAGTACTCCAAGCGTCGCTTCATCGGATGTTGTCATCGTCCACGCTTCTGCGCCATACGTTAGGACGGGCATGATGAGAGCCTTGTAGAGTGTTAGTTTTGTTCGTCGAGAGAGGACTTTACTGCTCAGTTGCCTACTTAGTCCAAAGTAGCACTTGTTGTTAAGAGAGATTCTGCGTTGGATTTTAAAGCTGACATTGTGTCGGTGTTTATGCTGGTTCCTAAATAAACGAAGTCTTTTACAACCTCGAAATTATAATTGTCAAAAATGACGTGGGTGCCGATACGCGAGTGCGCTGACTTTTTGTTTGAAGAAAGGAGGTACTTCGTTTTGTCCTCGTTCACCACCAGACCCATTCGCTTTGCCTCTTTATCCAGTTTAGGGAAAGCAGAACTAACACTTGTACGCTCCTTATAAAATATTGTGCTTAGCGATTAAGTTCTGCGGCTCGAACGATGCTCTCCTACATCAGGTTAAAGAAGTCGCACGACAGCGAGTCACCTTGTCTGAAACCTCGTTTGGTATCAAACGGATCGGAGAGGTCCCTTCCAATTCTGACGGCGCTGCTGGTGTTGAGCAACGTCATCTTGCATAGCCGTATTAGTTTTGTGGGGATAGCAAATTCAGACATCGCGGCATACAAGTAACTCCTTTCCGTTTTGTCGAATGCAGGTTTGAAATCGACGGAAAGATGGTGTGTGTCGATTCTCCTTTCTTTGGTCTTTTCCAAGATTTGGCGTATTGTGAATATTTGGTCGATGGTAGACTTTCCAGGTCTAAAACCATACTGATACGGTCCAGTCAGTAGGTTGACGGTGGGCTTCAGTCTTTCGCACAATACGCTCGCTAGAACCTTATAGGCGATATTTAGAAGACTAATCCCGCGGTAATTGGCACAGATTGCAGGATCGCCCTTCTTATGGATTGGGTAGAGGACACTTAAATTCCAATCGGCAGTCATGCTTTCATCCGACCATATTTTGCATAGGAGCTGATGCATGCATGTTTGAATAGCTCAGCCGCCAGTCCGTCGGCGCCCGCGGCTTTGTTTTTCTTTAACCGCGTTATCGCTGTTCTCAACTCGTCATGGTCAGGTAGTGGAACGCCAATTCCGTCGTCGACGATTGCACCTTAGACAGACATAATATAGTATAAACATGTTTTTAGATGATTTGCCCCTTGAATTTAGCATATTTGTTTTAGGAAAAATTTGAATACATATGTCATAGCTACCCTACAACGTTAACATTCTTTGTTTCTAATCACCAACAAATTCTAATCGACTGCTGCTGAATTTACGGAATTCAGTCCCTTACTGTTAACTTTTGGTGAAAATTGTGTCTGTGGTGATTAGTCTTCGCGAGACGAGTACCCTTCAAAATTCCATGCGAGTAGCAGACACCGTTAATGTCTGTCTCAATGATAGGAACGTATGGAGCCACATTTTTCAACAAAAGTTAACAGAAATATGCTCAACTGGTGTAATTTAACAGCAGTTGAGAGTTAAGAGCATTTATATTGGAAAATTTCCCTGTTTTTGTCTCTTTATTTGCATGCAAATTCAAATAATTTTTGAATTCGAATTGATTTTTGCGTAATTTGCGCCAAAATGTCAATATCTAACAAAAGGAATCAAATGAACTTTAGGTTGAGAAAAACGTTTGATTGGCGTTGCGTGATTTTCAATCGTTCTCGATTTTACAAATTTTCCGAAAAATTTAAATAAAAAGGAGTAGATCGTGTCGTGTACGAGGGTGTCATTTGAAAAATAGTGACACCATTTTCCTTCCCACCGGAAGCTATCCAAGCAGAAAATTGTAGGCAGAATTTGCACATTGCCATGATCGAACATCTTCCACCCCACAACTCATATGTTTGTATAAAACATTTTGAGCCATGTGTTGTGGGGAGACAATGTTTAAAGAAGGGTGCAATTCCCACCCTCAACTGAGGTAAGTTTTCCAACAATATGAAATATGTAAGCATAAGCATGAATGTGTGTTTTTATAGGGTGGGTCATGTAAAATTTGCTTTTTGAATCGGATATAAAAAAAAAAAACAATCAATATTTTTTCAAACTTTTTTTTTTATTTTGCAGATTGAACATTGTCATTTATGAATAAAAAACAATATCGTTCAAATGACTGCCACGACTGGCTTTACAGTAGGCCATTCGACCAACCCAATTTTTAAGCACATTTTCGATTGTTTGGGCTCCAAATTCATGAATGGCAACTTCGATTTCGTGTTTTAAAGCATCAATCGTCTCTGGATGGTTCGCTTAGCATTTCTCCTTAACGGCTCCCCACAAAAAATATTCGGACGGGCTCTAATCACAGCTCCGAGGTGGCCAATTGATATCGGAGTTCAAAAACGGTAGCCAAAAGTTCGAGTGTAACTTTGGCAGTGTGACAAGTTGCCCCGTCCTGTAGAAACCAAATGTCGTCCATGTCATCCTCTTCAATTTTTGGAAACAAAAACTCGTTGAGCATGTCACGGTAACGCTCGCCATTTACTGTAACCGCGGAAGAAGAAGAAGACTCCCCACTTTGGAAATAGGTTTTCAATATTTCCAAATTTTGTTCAAGCGTATAGCGTCAAACCTTTAAGTAAATTATGAACACATTTGGCATGTCATTTGTGTTACCATTCTCAAAAAAATAGGTGGTTCAAAAAGCAAACGCTATATGGCCCACCCTGTATATTGTGCTATATTACATTAAAGTAATCCTACTAACTGCGTGCGAAAAAAATTGTGTAAAAAAATACATCTGACATATGTGTCCATAATTATGGAAGTGGTCTAAGTAAAAAAAAAAGAGTTTATAACTTATTTCACATCCACATTATCTCAAACTATTTATATGTATTTGGTCATGATATCGTCAAAAATGAACCTCTAGATAGTGGATGTAATTTAAACGTTTTGCGGAATCCATTTAGTGTTAAATATGAAAGTGGTGTATAGTTAGTCAAAAATTTGAAGAAGTTACATATGAATATAATTGAAGAACTAGAAAGAGAAAATGAGAACCTGCAGCAAAAATATAAATATTTGTGTAGTCGTGCTGTACTTGCGGAAGAAACTTCAAGCAGTGTTGCTATAGCTTTCGTAAGAATGAAAAAAATTGTTTCTGCTATATCCAACACCGACCGCATTAGCGTTCTATTATTCGATGAATTCATCATCAAATCGGTCTGGAGCTATAATAAAGCTAAAGATGTTATCGATGGGTTCGTAGACCATGGGAACGCGAAAATGAAATTTGCAATAAATTTTTATTTGATATGGTTAATGCAGTTGGCAAAACCCCTCCACTGAACCCTCCCCAAGTGTGCCGACTGGTAATAGGTACCACAGTTCTCACTCTGCACACAGTTGAGGGTTAATAGTACAGCATTTGTAAATGGAGGATCAAGGTGTCATGCGACCCGAGCCGAGGATCAGCCTGGCTGGGGCCCTTCTCATATATAGCCCAGTCGCTAACGTGAGCTTACGGATACCTGGCGTCCTCCGTAATAACTAGACTTGCCTGTATAGTTCGGAGCTATGCACAGGTTGGCATCTCTTCTCCGATACTCGTGGGACCAACTATGAACCAACATCCTCATCAACCAACAACAAAAAACAAAAATCAAAACAAATAAACAAACCAGAAGGGCAGCAAGCTCCGAGAAGCGAGCAGCGTTTAAAACGAGCTCTCGTTCTGCCACCACAACGACTGAACTCAAACTTAGTGGACCGGCGGCAAGCGCTGGCACTGGGACTGAGGTTAAGCCTAGCTCCAGTACATTGGCACCTCCTGCGGCAGTCGTCGGGACCAAACCAAATAGTCGACATCCTGTGGCTATGCGAAGAACTGGGGAAGATACTGCCGCAAATTAAAATCATAACCTGCGACGACGAAAGACCGGTAGAGCTATACAAAGCAGCAATAGCGAGGATCGGGGAAGTCTACCCCGGAGCGAAGCTCGTGGTAGTAGACAAGAAAGATATCCCGTCGACCGAGGGCACGAGTTTGGGTCCCTACCCCCTCCGACCCACCGAAAATCATGCAAATAATAAGTGCATGCAATGCAGGCCTACAAACGGCGGGCTGGAAATTTGTCACTGCTTTTGACAATGCTGTAACAGTAAACGGTGTGGTGGCGAAACGTGCCTCAACGCAGGTAATGCAGTTGCTAACGAACGACTCGCTAGAACCTTTGGCGAAAAGCGAAGTTATCATAAACTACGGTTTTGGCAAGGTGACAGTCAGAACCTATAAAACAGATGCTGATGCCATCGACCAATTGGCTTCAGAGATTTAAGCTAACGTCGCCGAGGAAGATCCTATGGATTCCTCAAGCGACGTCGAGAGCATCGACTTGAAGGGTTCTGTTCATCAAGGTCTGAGCTCACAGCTAGACTTAAAAAATGAGTACGAGTACGACAACTGAGCTTACAGCTGGTTTGAGTGCAACATACTCAGAAAGAGAGCTCTTGAGCGAGTCGCAAGGAGATGAGAATGCAAAGAATGCGTCTCCTTCAAATAAATCTACATCATAGCAAGCTATCATCGCAAGCCCTAATTGATCGCATGGCAGCCGACAACTTTGATTTTGTCCTCATTCAGGAGCCATGGATCAATGGAAGGCGCATCTGCTGATTGAGGACACCGAAACATAGGCTATACACAGCGGACTGTTCAGACATTAACGAGCGAGGTGAGTCACTCTTTAATTTTATTATGGGAACCAAATTATTGCTCTGCAATCGCGGTAATGAGCCTACATTTATTGTACGTATTCGTCAGGAGGTTCTGGATATTGCGTTAGTTTCAGACTCTATTATAGATAGACTAGTGAATTGAAGGGTACTCAATGCACATTCATTCTCATTATTACCGATTGAGGCCTACAGCAAACAGCTGGCAGCGAAATCGGCACTTAGGTTAAGTGAATCTTCTAACTTAGCCATTAACAGAAGGGCTAGAATACTAGACGAATACTCCTTCCTACATCAAACGACAGACTTTTGTAGCTCAGTAGAGTTGCACTTAAACACATCATTTACCACAACTTTCCCAACGAGAGAAGATTGGGACAATGGAGTAATGGACAATAGAAGCGGAGTCAGCATCTAAACTGATGGTTCCAAACTAAATGATCAAGTAGGCGGAGGCCCTCATTCCGGTTACCGGATCACTGTAGTGTATTCCAAGCTCAAATTTTGGCTATCAGGGAAGGCCTGCTAGCCCTAAATAAAAGTGCCCTCACCACAACAGATATAAACATATATTCAGATGGCCAATCGGCCCTGAAAGCTTTAAAATCGCCTAATATTAACTCGAAGACAGTAATCGAATGTATCGACGTTTTGACAGAACTATCACAGTACTTTATAGTAAATCTACTCTGGGTGCCGGGTCATAGAGACATAGAAGGCAACTGCAAAGCAGATGAACTAGCGAGATTGGGTACCACAATACCAATCCAACCAGACAAAGCGAACCTTTAGCAACTTGTAAAATGCTCATAGATAAACACACTATCAGTGCTGCCAACAGGCTATGGTCTCAGTCCCTGACCTGTGCAACTAGTAGAATGACGTGGCCGGAATGAAATATAGGCCGCACAAACCGACTGTTGAAACTGAACAGGAAAAATACGAGAAATCTTCTCGGGGTCCTCACCGGGCATTGTCTGATTGGTAGACATGCCAGTAGACTGGGAGCACCCTACAACGACTATTGCAGAAGCTGTAACGACATTGCAGAAGAAGATACCATAGAACACTTTCTAGGCAGGTGCATGGCAAGTTTCCCGAATAACTTGGCAGAAGTAGCCAATATAAAAATAACAAGTCTTGTTAGATTTATTAAAACCACAGGTTGGTTCAATTAAGACAATGTAGAGTGAGTAGAGGGGACAGCCCTGGTGGTATCACAATGGGCCTACATCAGGCCTAGGTGTGTCAACCGACAGCCACTATACCTTCCTACCTATGGTTAAGGGATTGTGTGCGGCCGCCGTATCCGAATGGGTTGGTGCGTGACTACCATTCGGAATTCACAGAGAGAACGTAGGTTCGAGTCTCGGTGAAACACCAAATCAAGAAAAACATTTTTCTAATAGAGGTCGCCCCTCGGCAAGCAATGGCAAACCTCCGAGTATATTTCTGCCATGAAAAAGCTCCTCATAAAAATATCTGCCGTTCACCCCTCGGCAGGCAATGGCAAACCTCCGAGTGTATTTCTGCCATGAAAAAGCTCCTCATAAAAATATCTGCCGTTCGGAGTCGGCTTGAAGCTGTAGGTTCCTCCATTTGTGGAACAACATCAAGACGCACACCACAAATAGGAGGAGGAGCTCGGCCAAATTCCCAAAAAGGGTGTACGCGCCAATTATATATATATTGAATATGTATATAAGGGATTGTGTTTCGAATGGAAATACGTGTTTTCGTATTATATCTCCAGTGGTGGTATACATATCGCACAACTAAGGAAAATGGGGTTTAAATTTGAAAGGTATAGTTTGCGATCAAGGCCCCTGCAACACTAGTCTCTTTAACACTTTAGGAATTTCTGAGAAGTGCCCCTTTTTCCTGCACGAGGACACAAAGATTTCTTGCATGTATGATTGTTGTCACTTGATAAAGTTCGTTCGAAATACCTCAATGAAATATCATATTTTAACATCAGATGACAAGCTTCAAGTTGATAAAAAATTGTTTGATATAGGTCAAATGAATCCCCATTTTAAAATTTGTGCGAAACTAACGGAGGCCCATATATATCTTAGTCTTTTGGAAAAAACGAGCGTTTCACGCGCAACTCAAATCCTGAGCAATTCGGTAGCCTCTGGTATCGACATGGCCTTGACCCAGAATTTATTAGGTAGTGACGACTACGTGATCAGATGCGCTAAGCCCACACAGATGTTCATTAAAAACGTGAATGATCTGTTTGTTGAATTGATTTCTGCGCGCACTTAATAGTGGAGCGCCCGGGGGTTTTGACCTCGGATCTCATAGGGACTAAATGAATTGCCATGTAACCAACAGGATTTTCTTTTGTATGCTCTAAATTGTAACTTCTACCAATTTTATGTTGTGCAATTAATTTTTTCATTGTTCAAACAAAAAAATATGAAAAATTAATATATTGGAGCATAATATTTAGTTGGAAATAATTTGTTTTTAGTTCTACGTTAAATTTTACTTAAATAGATAAAGACAAACATCTTCCTAACGTTCCATTTTATTTGAAGGCTCGAATAGACCTTAAGCAGGTAGTCCAACTTGAAGAGGGGAACGGCAGCTGCGGCGTGCTATGAATTTGTTCTGGCTAGTTCAATTATAAGTGACACGTGTTGAGTGAATGTTTTTAATACGAAATAGGGAAGGCTGCACAAATTTATCTGCAGGATATGAAGGAATTACAGTATAAAATGGATCCAGCAGAGTTCGAAAAATATACAACAGGATATTTCACATCTAGGCGATCAGATTTTTTTTTCTGGTATTGCAAGTGATCAGACTATTGAGCAGACTTTAATGAAAGGAATGAGCGTCGAAGGGGGTCCTTTTAACCGAGGTGCCACTGAAAGTGTAGTTTATAAATGGATCAGAGGAGTTATTTATAGTAAAGATATTATTGAAAGCATAGACAATTTTTGTGACATATCTTTCAATAAAAGTCATCAACACAGTGATTCTACAGATGCTAGAATAGAAAGGGATGGTATCGATGTAAAAAGATTGGTAGACTTTTTCAAAGAACACAGTCCTTTTCCTGATACAGGTGCAATTATGTCAATTGCCACTGGAATTACCGGTGATAAAAGTATAAATTGTTACAATGCTTTGAAGAAGGCTTAAAAGTTATGAAGAAAATCAAAGGGAGAAATGTACGCGAATTGAAGTTATTAAGGAAAGATAAAATAAATTCTCTATTGGCTAAAAATAATAAAATAAAAATGCATGACAATGTTATTCCCGTTGATCCATTGTTGCTGTTTCAACGTATTTGTGTGTTGAAAAAAACAGATGATGAACTAAAAACTTATATGAATTATAAACTGGCACCATATCCACTTGCTCTGTTTGAAGATGGCCAACTGCGAAAGACAAAAAAATCAACTTTCTACGAATTATTCCCAGAAATTCAGATTAATTTGAAAAGCTTAGAAAATGTTCATTATGTTATTGATGGAGGCATGTTGTTATATCGTTGCAAATGGCAATTGAATGAAACATTCAAAATGATATGCGAACATTACGTAAGATATTTGAGGAATAATTATAATAACGCATACGTGGTATTTGATGGATATAAGAAGGACGGTATTAAATCTGCTGAAAGGAATCGTCGCGCACTAAAAAATATAAGTACAGATATTGAATTCGATGAAAATATGCCGTTAAAAATCGCTCAAGATAAATTTCTAACGAATAAAAAAAATAAATCTCGCCTAATCGAAATGTTAAGAATAAAATTAGCTGATAACAATATTTTTACATGCCAAGCGGAAAGCGCTGCAGATAAATTAATTGTTGATACAGCAATTAGATTAGAATCTCAAAATATTGTTGTAATTTCTGAAGACATTGACGTCTTGGTTGTGTTAACGGCATTGGCGCCTACTGATCGTGAAATATATTTTTTAAAACCATCCCGAGGCAAAGTTAACCAACAAATATTTTCATCGAAAAGTTTGGAAAAATCTCTACCAGCATGTAAAGAACATGTTCTATTTTTACATGCTTTCACGGGCTGTGATACTACTTCTGCGTTTTACAATAAAGGAAACATTAAGTTTATCAAAAATTTTGAGAAGCGGAATGATTTACATGACTCAGCAGCAGTATTTAAAAATGTACATAAAGATGCAAATAATATAATATATTTCAAGCTGGTATTACATGTATTTTGGAACTGTATGGTGCTTCGGCAAAAATGACAGATTTGAATACATTCAAGTTCAATTCCTTCATCAAAGCAACTGCCAAAGACACAAGTGTTCTTTTATCTTCGTTACCTCCCACATCTGATGCAGCATTTGAACACTTAAAACGGGTATACCTACAAATCCAGATGTGATTAGGGAATGATTTAATCATCGAAAATTAGGGATGGAACTATTCCAATAATACCTATCACCCAATATTTACGAATCAATTACCTGCTCCGTAAAATTTATTAAAAATGTTATTTTGCAATTGCAAAAAAGTATGTGGAGCTGCATGCGGATGCCGAACAAGTGGATTATACTACAGTGTAGCATGCCTACAGTGCAACGACGACAGCTGTCTAAATGTAGCACCTATGATTAACATCAGTGAAATTGAAGATGATATTTGAAAAAATGTAAATTTTTCAACAGACAAATTTTTTTGTTAATTAATTTTTTTCTTTTAAATAGTCATAATTTTTTTGTTTTTAATAATTAATTCGATTTTACTTTTATGCTAATATATAATAACAGAAAACAATTTTTTATTTATTTTTGTATGCTATTTATTTAAATAAGCAAATAGTTTACATAATATTTCTTTTTTAACATTTAATTATCCATAATCTATTTATTTTTTCAGTTGCTTCCACCTCTGTTACAAAAAAAATAAATTCTACAACGATATTTGCATTATAGCACATAAGTTATTGCAATCATAAATTTTTGCTATTTAAAAATCAAATGCACAACTTTTAAATAGGTAGAGATTATTACTTATGTTATTCACAACACATTTTCGCAAAGATAATTTAATTTCATCCAGTCCCTAAGACATCCTAGGTTTTAATGTTTTTAACGCTCCAGACACTCCACTATAACGCTCACCAGCTATGGTTGTCGAGAATGTAGAAGACATATTAACATACATATATTGATGCATACATACATAGTATGTACGGAGTCGTGGCCACTCGACATGACACAAATTCTGGATTCACGAAATATTGGCAAATGTTTTTATAAGAAATGTTCCGATATTGACTATTTTCGAATGCTCGTTAGTAATTTCTTCAATCTTGGATATACAATATTTGTCTCGTGGAAAAAAATTGGCATATGGGCGAGTTAAGCGCCTTTCGTTTCATGAATGAAAGTATTTTGGTCATAGAAATATGAGTAAGAACTTATGAATGAATTTAGTTTTGAACACATACGCATGCAGAGGCATAAATTGAGTGTTCTGTTTGTGCGGTTATATGTACATACAAATGCGTATACTAATAAGGAAAAATTTTTGCTGGGAGTTGAGATTACAAAGGGCATCAAGTGTGCATACGTATATATATACATATGAAGATGAGAATTGTTTTTTCATTTGTTAGACAGGAATTCGGTCACGACAAAATGTTAATACATGAGGTAGGTCATGCTTGCTTCAATACATTGGACTTTTGCTTAATTGTTCCATGCATACATAAATACATACATATGTATTGTAATAAGAAACAGCTTAAGCAAATTCTGTTACTGATCCAAATATACTTACGGTAACATACGAATATGCTTTTTCATGCTAATAAATAAATATAGAGGTATCTGGGGTTTGTTAAATTTTTTTTATATTTATTTTAAGTATCAAAACTTGTATACAAACCGTGCTTGTATACATCCTGCAATAAATTGGATGAAACATTATACATATATATATTAGGGTGGCCCAAAAAAAATTTGTATGCTGCCGCCCAATTTTCAACCAAGAGATATTGTTTTGCAAAGAAGAAATGATACACTGGAACGTGTTAATGAAACGCATCGAAAATATGATGCCTTACAATATCCTCTTATGTTCTGTCGTGGTGAAGATGGTTATTCGATTGATATATATACATATATAATTGGAGCCTACACCCTTTTTGGTTGTTTGGCCGAGCTCCTCCTCCTGTTCGTGATGTGCGTCTTGATGTTGTTCCACAAATAGAGGGACCCACAGCTTTAAGCCGACTCCGAACGGCAGATACTTTTATAAGGAGCTTTTTCATGGCAGAAATACACTCGGAGGTTTGCCATTACCTGCGGAGGGGCGACCGGTATTAGAAAAATGTTTTTCTTAATTTTTGGTGTTTCGCCGAGACTCGAACCTACGTTCTCTCTGTGAATTCCGAATAGTAGTCACGCACCAACCCATTCGGCTAAGGCGGATGAAACATTACAGAATATAAATAAAGACATACTCAAATGCCGTCGGTCAATTTCATTTCCAACAAATGTATAATAATGCCCATTTTCGTTTTATACAAATAATAACAAGATATAGTTTTAAGTTTATATATAAGTATCAATATAATAATCAAAGAATAAACACATAAACATGGAAATTAAACACATTCAAATTGCTGCAAAATGCCGTCGGCATTCAGACAATTTTATTTTCTTCCCACATTGCACAGACATTCACAATGGACTTCTTATATTTATATACACAAATATAAGAATAATATACAAAAGCACTGGCAAGTTCTATGCAATCTCGCCTCATGAAATTTGTATAAAATTTTAAGTTTACTAAAATGCGTTGTCAAATGCCTTGCAGTCAGCCATTAGTCAATTCGATTTTCTACAGAAGCAAAAGCAGAGAACGTTATGATATACATTACCGTTCTCTGTCAAACAAACTGTGTAGAGCCAATATAGGAAAGAGATAATTCACTGCCATAAGATCTGTTAAAAGTAACATAGCGGTATGTGTATTTGTACTTTTTTAAAAGTTTTTTTTTAATGGGCAACTCCTCAGTTTGGTTTGATTCTACGAAAAAAGAGCCCTGTACGCCTTTAAATATGCAAAATGAATCATATTATATTAAGTATTTTTTAAAGAACAAGTAACTAGTAAACAATCTTACTGGTACACTATGTTAAAATGTGTAAATTACAATAAATACTTAATTAAACATTATCCGCATTGTTTTTTTAATTTTATAAGACTTCAATCATAGACCTTCGGGTGAACCTGTTTCTCCTGTTGCGAATTACACAGGTCGAAGACGTAAACTTCGTTAAAAACACTTCCTCAACCCAAGGTGTGTCCCATGCCTGTTGGGTTGGTTTGACAGCCGGTGTATCAAATAAAAATGTTTTCTAATCGAGCCCTCCTGATATCAGGCCGTCTCAGGTTGTAACGGTATGGGACGCTACCAAAGTTGACCCCTCAATACACCTTGGTAACCACGCTTGGCTACATGCGCAGCTCCCTGGGCGGAGCAGGTGATCGAACCAGATGAAATGAACACCATAGAAAAACAAAAATTCGGATAGCGGCAAAAAAGATATAAGGAAAACAAAAAAGATACAGCATGGACTGATATACAAACGAGCACATGGGCAAAACAGCAGGACAAGTAAACTGACAGACTGGAAAAAGGGGCAGACGGACTAAACAAATAGATGAACAAATGGACAAGACGTACTGACAAGGATGAACTGAGGATGATTGGTTCACTTTGCCTCCAACCCTACCATCTTCAAATGGCATTAGTAGATGAAACCTCCGCGGTAAACCAGTGCTTGACAAATGGGCGAATATTGAGGCATGGTTGCCTCGCATAGTCGTCGACCATGTCATGGCAAATCCGATGGGTCAAACACCAAGTTCCGACTTAGTGGAGGTAGTCGGCAGTTACCGTGGCCTCAATTACCAATTCTCGCTGCAGGGCGAGGGCTCACATCTGGGCATGAAATATGGAGGTTGAAGCCAATCCGTTGATCCCCTACCTTTAGGCTCATTACCGCTTAGTGCCGAGGACAGACTAGTCGATCATTCAAGCCGAGACTCAGCAAACGCATAGCGCGTCGTTCCTCCTTCAAATTACAGAAGAGTCTTTGACTACTGGAGAAAGTGGAAAACAAATTTCGGTTCGGCATTTGTAAGGCCCAGCTGAAGATATTCCGTTCTGTGAATCCGGAGGACGAGCAGCATGAGGTCGACGGTGCCAACGAACTGCTGACTGGCATGCAGCTAAACGATGCCGAACCCGGAAAAGCAAACCCATAGACATGGTTTTAAGGGTTGTCCAAATTGATTTGCATCACAGACTGCAGCGAACAGCCTAACCGTTCTCCAGGCAGAAGACAATATTGGCATCGCCTTAATCTGGAAATCGCCAGGGGTTCTCTGGAAAAAACTACAATCTGTGCTATAAACGGATTTAAGGTAATTCTAGATCATGTCTTGTAGCTACAAAACAGTTAAACACATTTTTAATACCATCATACAGTTCACAGGATGTAACGGCTGTTGAGGTGAAAGCCGCTGACAATGTCAGCATCATACTTGCTTCAATCTATCATACATGGCGCATGACTCGCAGGCACCGCAAGCGGATGCTCGTGGGCTTGTGTATGAAAGAATAAACAAAACCGTGCTACGTCCTGTCCCATAAAATTTAGCAAACAACTCACCTTCCTTGGTGGAGAAGTTAGCTTTTAAAACTGTAAGGAAAATCAAGGTCAACATTTAGCCTCAGCGACTCGACAGGAAATTGGGAATTGTACAGAGAAAGTTGCAGACAGAACAAGAAAGCAAATAGGGCCGTCAAGAAAGAGAGCTGGGGGGAGTTTTGTTCCTCTATCGTGTCTACCAAGGATTCTGGTAGGCTTTGCTGTATACTTTCCACAAATCATTCAATGGCATCTTGGGTCAAGAAACCAGAAGGTAGTGGGACTGCTACGGCCAGAACTTCTGGTAAACACTAATTTTCCAGATTCTGCGTCCATGAAAGTGGTAGTGAGAGCATCTTGCAGATGAAATAATTACTAATGAGGAAGTAGCATGGGCAATTCAATTTTGTTCACCTTTTAAATCTCCGGGCCTTGATGGGATCATTCCAAAGATGTTACAGGAAACCCTAGACTGTATCTTAAGATGGCTAGTGAAAATTTTCAAAGCGTGTTTAAGAACATATTCCAGATAGTTGGAAACTAGTCAAGTTCGTCTTCATGCCAAAAGTAGACAGAAGGGAGCAAGAATTAGGAAAGGATTTTAGGCCAGGACTTTTGCGCCTTTCCTGTTAACAAGTTTTGAAAGGCTTTTGGATATACATACACTTTAGAAACTCTATGGAGATTTCTGGTACATGCGTAACTGAGAGGCAAATCTACGGGAATAATGGTTCACAGCAGAACAAACAATATACTATGGCGGCATTCTTGGATGCAGAGGTGTTAGTACTGATGGTGTTAGTACTGATGTCATCCAACGAATGTTGATTTACTTAGGGGTGGACAATTGCATTAGTAATTGGGTCATATCTATGCTAAAAACAGGATTATCAAAGCTAATATGGGTCGCTAGGCGAGCTGAACTCTTGGGTCACAGGTTTTAGCCTAAGTTTATCCCCACATAAAACAGAACTCATGCTATTAACCACCAAATAAAAGGTCCCATTTTTATCCTAACAAATATTAATGAATAAACCGTCTCACTTATACCCAGTGCAAATTACTTAGGGGTTATTCTGGACTCCAAACTCAGGTGGAAATTAAACATCAAAGAACGGGTAAAGAGAGCTGAAATTGACTTATGTGCTTGTAAACGTATGGTAAGAATATGTGGTCTTCAACCTAAGTATACATCATTGTGGTAGTATTAGGGATTATATGACCAATTTCATCGTACAGATCGGTCCTGGGACATTGGAACATTGAAGGTCACGAAAAAGCAGATGCACTGGCAAGAGGGAGATCCGCCATGAATTCCGTTCTTGCAGAATCGGCATTCACACCACTGGGTGTAATCAAGAATACAATTTCCTCAATACACCTTCCAATCGCCGATTTTAGATGGAACGACCAGTCGATATCCAAAATAAGCAAAACCTTATGGCCCACTTACAACCACAAACAACGTCAAAATGAATAAACATGAAACGACGGGAGGCATGGAGATTCATACCAGTCATAACTGGCTTTTGGTCTGTCGAGGAACAAGCAGCCAAAACGGGCATGCCTCACAACACACGCTGTCATAATTGCATACAATCAGAGAGAGAGGAAACGAACAGCTGTGATGACTTAGACGTCAGCAAGCTAATAAGGTTCTTAAAACTCACAAACTGGATATTGTTATGCTGTTAATATCATTAAAACTGATAACGAGGATGTGGCAACAAAATGGTGTGGAAGCGCTAGTTGGATTATAAATGAATCGCCACTTCAACCAACCAACCAACCAACCAAACAATCAATCAATCATTGGGTAGGTAATGAGACAGAGTCCCAACCATTCGATTTTTGGCAAACGGGCACATTGATACGGTAGGTCGGGTGAAAAGAAGGGAAGGAGTAAATCTTCGTGGCTGCAGAGGCTGAGATTTATGGCTTTGCTCGTATACACAAATAGAATGTGACTCGAAGCAAGTACGGTGTCGATTTGTTTTTGCCTTAGCACTGACCAATCATACACTTAACGTACATCCATCTGTACATACTAAGTTGTTCAATAATGTTTCTAAATATTCTGACTGAAGTATAGGGGTCCAAAAGTCTGTGTACACGGCGGATGATGCATTCACTAACAATGGAACAATTCGAATGCGATTTTCCCAGCTACATTTAGAGCGTTGTCGAAAAAATGAGGTGAACTTTGTGCATCAACTTATTACTACGGATGAGACTTGGGTCTATCACCGTGATTCTAAATGAAAATAAGAGGCTAAAGAGGGTTGTGAGCCTGGTTCTTCGGCTCCGAAACGAGTTCGTGGCCAGAAATCGGTCATAACAGCAGGGAAAGCTTATTTTGCAGCCCTTCCAGATTCTCACTTGAGGGATGGAGTTTATAAATTGGATCTCGTTGGAACAAGTGTTCTGGGAGGCTATACCAAATAATAAAGTGTGCTTCACACCATAAAAATGTGTTTTTTTTTCGAACCACAAAACTTAGTATTTGGGTTTGTATACAACATTACTAACTTCGCTTTTATCTTTCATAAATTCAAAAGTATATAAAACATAAGATCTTAATATCTACACCTTGATTCCCTTCTTTCTGTTAATGTTATACTGATTTCTTGATTCGCTTCTTCCTCTCAATGCAAGTAGAGCACTGGGTAATTTTTTGGGGGTACCTCTCGCAACTTGCAAGCTTCTCATTAAGGACGCACTAATCAGTTCTGCAAATCGAAGATCGATTAGTGTCAATATCTGTAAAATTGCTAGGCAAACATGGTCAAGGCTAAATCTACGTCTGTCCAAGAATATTATAAAATTGAGTAGACTTCAAATTATGACCTTAGTAGGGGCCCTCACAGAACATTGTCTCATAGGAAATCATGCAAGGAGATTAGGCGTTTACATGCATTATTTTTGTCGTAGCTGCAGAAATGAGGAAGAGTTCGAAACAATTCAACACCTTTTTTGCACATACCCGGCTCCAGCCAGAAGCAAGAACCGATATTGAAGATCCTACTTCTTAATGAATACATGTAGATTATCTATACACTTCAGGTATCAACAACCTTTTACGCTTTGTCAAAGATGGTTCAATATAAAAAGTCAAATGTAGCGAAGCCCCTGCGGCTCACAACGGAACCATTTCGTGGTGTAAGTGGCATCGTTGTCTCTATGTGCGATGCGGCTGCCAAACCTAACCTAAGTAGAGCACTGAAACAATTTGTTTGTTCATTTGATTTTGTGGATTTTATTTAATGCCTTCGGTGTTCGGTTCGATAGTACAGAGTTACGAAAATAATGAATATTTGCAAGTATAATAATTAAAAAAATAAAAAAATGTGTTTGCAAAATAAGTACTATTGCGAAAAAAGCGCACAAGTAAAATATTTAGTGCGCGTTTATTTCGCAATTTAGAACCTTAATCGGTGCAGAGCAATTGTATTGGGTGACTTCGTCTTTTGATTTAACGAAAAGTCGTTATTCGTTTTTTTTGTACATTTCGTGGCGATCCACCGCCAATGCAAATCAATTCGTAAGCTACGTTCCCAAGCCGAACGTAGTAATTTGCAAATTTCTCGTATCCGTTTACATTATTGTCAGCATCGTCATTTGGTCATATTGCCATTACTTGAACGCTGTTATTTTCATTTCTGTTAAAATTTTTCCGTGCTAGTGCGGGCCAAGGGAGGATGGTTCTATGAGTAGAAATCCATGCAATTGGAGAAAATTTCTGATCGCCATTCACTTGAGAGTGGCCAGGACGATTCTTCTACATATGAGTCAAAGAGCACATTACTTCTAGGATTAGCCCAAGTATCCACTGGGTAGCTACCGAACACCCGTGAGTGAGCTAACGTGAGAAGGCGAAGCATCCCAGGATAGCTAGTTGTGCGTTGGGTTTGGGACCCGCCACTTAAAAATCCCCTCCAATTAAAGGATGTACAAAACCTCGGATGAGAACTTCCTATACTGATGACGACCCCTTGAGGGCATGTACCTGGAATATCCGGTCCCTTAATGGGGAAGGTGCCTCTGCCCGGTTGGTTGATGTCCTCGTGAGAGTAAAAGCTGATATCACTGCCAAGAAAAACTAAGGACCTTGCGACGCCTACTACAGCTGTCATGTAAACGAGCACACATTCGCTGTCAGATTTTTTGTGTGAGATAGACTTCGTCGCCAAGTACTGTCGTTAACTCCGGTGGACGAGCCCCTCGCAACGCCTGCACAACGAAACATCCGGAAACGGAGAGAGGCTGATCGACTTCTCCTCACTCCTGCTCTCATGGAGTACTGCCCAACAAACGTATATGCACGAGCAATGGAACAACATTTCTCGTTCTCTACACACCGCCGCCGAAGAAGAAATTGTATTCCGGCGGGCCCGAAAAAACAGTTGGTACGACGAGGAATGTCATATTGCCGGAGAAAAAGGATGCCGCCAATAGATCCACGCTGCGATCGGGCGCAACGCGAGCCATGTGGGATCGCTACAGAGAACTAACAAATGAAGAGAGACGGATTATCAGAAAGAAGAAACGAGAGGCGGAAACAGGTGAGTGCGAGGGGCGTGAGGTGCTGGGCAATAGGAAAAACGCCCGAAAATTCTACCAGAACGGTCGGCGACTTACAGAGGGTTTTAAGGCCGGGGCATTTTCTTGTAAGAAAAAAACGGCGATCTTGTGACTGATACTTAAATTATGGAGATAAAACTTCTCGAACCTGTTAAATAGTTATATCTGCGCATGTCACAGAGAATGTGAAGATCACGAAATCCCAATCGATGTCGACGGAATTGTCGTTCCGCTACCCGAACATGACGAGGTGAGAATAGCCATAACGCGGCTTAAGAACAACAAAGCAGCGGGTGCCGACGGACTGCCGGCTGCGCTATTCAAACATGGCGGCGAGGAGCTGGTAAGGTGCATGCATCAGCTTCTAGGCAAAATATGGTCAGATGAAAGCATACCTGCCGATTGGAATTTAATCCAATCCATAAGAAGGGCGATTCTGCAATCTGTGCCAATTACCGTGGGATTAGTCTTCTAAATATCGCCTATAAGGTTCTAGCGAGCGTATTATGTGAAAGGCTGAGGCCCACCATCAATCAACTGATAGGACCTTATCAGTGTGGCTCTAGTCCTGGAAAGTCCACCATTGACAAAATATTCACAATACGCCAAATCTTGAAAAAGACTCATGGAAGGAGAATCGACACACACCATCTTTTCGTCGACTTCAGAGCTGCATTCGACAGTACTTAAGAAAGTTGCCTATATGCCACGATGTCTGAATTTAGTATCCCCGCAAAACTAATACGGCTATGCAAGATGACGTTGCTCAATACGAGCAGCGCCGTCAGAATTGCGAAGGACCGATATTGACATCATCGGCCTTAACAATCTCGCTGTTAGTTCTGCCTTTTCCAAACTGGATAACGAGGCAAAGCGAATGGATCTGGTGGTGAACGAGAACAAAATGAAGTACCCCCTGTGACCAAACAAACGGTCGACGCACTCGCGCATCGGCACACGCGTCACTGTTGACAGTAATGATTTCGAGGTTGAAAGAGACTTCTTTTATTCAAGAACACCGATAATAATGTCAGCTTTGAGATTCAACGTGGAATCTATCTTGTCCACAAGTGCTGCTTTGGACTAAATAGACAAATGAGTAGTAAAATCCTCTCTCGACGAACAAAACTAACACTCTACAAGGCTCTCATTATGCCCATCCTAACGTATGGCGCAGAAGTGTGGACGATGACAGCATACGATGAAGCGTCCCTGCGTGTTGGAGAGAAAGATTCCGCGGAAGATTTTTGGACCTTTGCACGTTGGTGGCTGCGAGTATCGTAACTGATCGAACAATGGTTCATCAGGAGTTCTTACCACAAGGGCGTACGTTAAAAAAGGAGTGTTACCTTAAAGTTATGCGCTGTTTGCGTGAAGCAACATGTATAAACGCCCGGAATTTTGAAAAAAAAAGCATAGAGTTTGCATCATCACAATGCACCTGCTCACTAATCTTTGCTTGTGAGCGATTATTTGGTCAAAAACTACACTGTTATCATTCCTCAGCCACAGTATTTACCAAATTTGGCCTACTGTTACTTTTTTCTGTTCCCAAGATTGAAAGTACGGCGTTTTGCGACGGTTGAGGAGAAAAAAAAACGAACCGCTGGGAGAGCTCAATGACATACCAAAAAGTGCATATCAGAACTACTTCGAGGATTGGGAAAAACGCTGGCATAAGTGTAGGCATTATAGGCAAATTTTAAGTGTATGTACATGCAAATATTTATTACACAATCAAATATTAATAAAATGATAGAAATGTCTCTTTTAGCTACGAACGATAAATAGCACCAACCAAACAACCAACTGCTATCGAATACAATCAAACTTCCACTAACTCTATCAAGCTGCACGAACGCGAGGAACAAAAATACTAAAGCAACGTATACACGCTGCCTTTTTGTATCAACAATCCCTACGAGCAGCACACACGCTGCGATTGTTGTATCAACGCGTTGTACAGTGCGTACATGCAATTACAGGCAATGCCCCACATCACTCCCCCACCAGTGATCAACCGATCACGATACAAAAGAAACGAAGCGCTGTGGTCATACAATCTGTCTGCCAGCGCGAGTGGTTTTGGTGCCCATTGGATGTGTGGCATCCCTATTCTTATTACTAATAGGTTGTTTTTCGTAACTTAAATCTAATGGCTGTACATTTTGCTTATGAGTAATTGTTGGTTGAGCCTCTTGATTTCTATTAATACTAGGAGGTAAATTTTGTAAGGCCCGTCATAGGGACGTTTTAACGATTTGCGAACTGAATCGTCACGTAAGAAAACGTGAGTGCAGTTGGCAAGCCCACTCTGAATGTAGCCTTTAATATTGGCATGGTTGGACGACGCGATCGGACGTAACTGCTCAATGGTACTCCTCAATCCGCTCAGGTTCTTTGGAATACTCAAAAAAATCACCGGGGAGACGCAAGGTTGTACCGTAAACGAGCTCGGCCGGCGAGGCGTTTAAATCTGGCTTGTGTGAAGCGCAGAGGCCAAGCATAATGAGAGGAAGTGAATTGGACCAACTGGCATCGTTTTTGCACATGATCGCAGCTTTAAGCGTGCGGTGAAAACGTTCGATCATGCCATTCGCTTGTGGATGATACGCAGTCGTGTGATTGTGTTTGAATCCAAGAATTTTTGATAATTCCCTGAACAAAGCGGATTCAAACTGCCTACCTTGACCCGTTGTGATAACTCGTGGAACACCATAGTGAGAGATCCATCCATTTAAGAGGGCATTTGCGACAGCCTCCGCCGACATATCCTGCAGTGGAATGGCCGTGGGCCATTGGGAGAATCTGTCAATGCAAGTGAGACAATAACGGAAACCATTTGAGACCGGCAGAGGACCAATCAAATCGATGTTGACATGGTGAAATCTACCGTCAGGAATTTTAAACTCAGCAAGAGTTGCTCGATTATGTCAGGAAATTATACTTTTTTGGCAATCGAGACATTGACTTGTCCAACGCGTAGCGTCTTTTTTCATGTCTGGCCAGAAATAGCGTTCTGTGATAAGCTTGCTGGTAGCATGTTTGCCGGGATGACAAAAATTGCGTACCAGATTGAAAATTTGTTTTCGTAAAGCTTGTGGAATGAAAGGGTGAACCCTCTCCTGGGAAATGTCGCAAAATAGGGGTAACTCGGAATCATGAATTGTGATTTTGTGAAGCTTGATATGAGTGTTGGAATCTGGACTCAACAATGATGTCAGCTCCTTATCATTGCTTTGCAACTGAGCGATATCACGATGGCCAATTTCGCTTTTGGAAATGGATTCGATTCTTGATAGAGCGTCTGCCACAACGTTATCTTTGCCCGATATGTACCGGATGTCTGTGCAATATTGGCCAATCAAGTCAAGATGCCTTAACTGTCTGGGCGAAGCTTTTTCCGGTTTTTGCTTGAAAGCAAACGTAATGGACTTGTGGTCGGTGAGAATGATGCATTCGCGACCCTCGATCATGTATCTATTATGCTTGACAGCCAAGTAGATTGCCAATAATTCACGATCGTAGGTACTGTATTTCTTTTGGGTCTCAGACATTCGTTTGGAAAAAAACTTAGGGGTTGTAAATCATTACCCACTCGCTGTTGTCAAACTGCACCAACCGAAAAATTGCTGGCATCAACATTTAAAATCAGTTGGGCATTCGGCAGAGGATGTGCCAGCAGTGTGGCCTTAGCCAGATCAGACTTGCATTGTTCAAACGCCTGGGACGCCTCTTCAGTCCAGATCAATGGCGTTCTGTCTTTTTTTGTATTTCCGACAATGAGAGATTTTAGTTTACCCTGCGTGTAAGCAGCATTAGCCAAAAAACGACGATAATAATTGAGGAGTGCAAAGAATCGGCGCAACTCATGAGCTACTGTCGGCTTTTTGAACTGACAAATGGCCTCGGTATTTGGCCTTAGGAGGCGCGACGCCATCTGCCGTAATCGTGTGGCCGTGAAAAATTATTTCGGGCTGGCCGAGGGTGCATTTGGCGAGATTAATCTTCAAATTGTGAGCGCTTAATCTCTCGAAAACTATGCGAAGATGCTTCCGGTGTTCGGTTTCGTTAACAGAAGCCATGCAAATATCGTCTATGTAGACGAAAACGAAATCCAAATTCATGTACAGCTTGTTCATGAACCTTTGGAATGTTTGAGAAGCATTTCTGAGACCGAATGTCATGACGTTAAATTCGTATAGGCCAAATGGGGTGATTACGGCCGTTTTTTCCTTGTCAGCCCTATCAATTGGAATTTGGTTGTAAGCACTAACCAAATCAATGATCGAGAAAATTTTGCATCCAGCAAACTTTTGTGTAAAGTCATGGATATGAGGCAAGGGATAGCGATCTGATACTGCAATGGCATTGAGACGCCGATAGTCACCGCAGAATCGCCAGCGCCCATCTTTTTTGGGAACCATGTGTAATGGACTTGCCCATGCACTCTTGCTTGGACTGCAGATGCCAGCATTGAGCATGGCTTCGAATTCTGTTTTGGCAATTTTAAGTCGCTCCGGGTTGAGACGACGTGCTGCCGACGTGGCTGACCCGTGGTAATGATTTGATGAGTAATGTCATGAGATGGGACAAAATCCGTATTGCTAAAAATCGGTGGACGCGTCAGAGCCTTGAATTCGCTAATGAGATCAGCCATATTGTTATTCCCGACATTGATGGTGGATAAACGTTCATATGGAGTCATAATGGAATTGCATTTAACCACCAGTTGGGTTTTTTCGTCAATAATTTTGCACTTTTTGACATCAATAATGAGACCGTAGTAATTTAAAAAATCTATGCCGATGATTGGCTTATCTACCTCGGCAATTATGAATGGCCACGTGAAATTGCGCCTGAGGCCAATGTTCAGGCTCAGCTGATGTTGGCCGAAAGTCTTAATGGGAGTGCCGTTTGCGGCAAATAAACGGTATGAGGACGGGCCGGCCGATTTGTTACCGAAAATACGCGGTAGAATTGAGATATCGGAGCCGGTGTCAATGAGAAAATTCCTGCAGGTGTTTTTGTCCGTAATGAACAATCGACGACTGGTCATGACTTCCGCTTCGTCTGTCGTCCCTAAGGAAGCGGCTTTTAGTTTTCCGGTTACATTTGCACGGGGGAGCACATTTGAGTGCTGCGCCACCGAACTTTCAGTGGTATCGGCAAAACGGTTTGGCATTACCGTTGTCGCCGGAGCTTGAACGTGCATTCTGGTTGTTGCCACTTCGTGATCGTGACCGTGAACGATCACCGGGGGTGGTCAACTGGGTTGCCAAATTAGCAACTGCCTGTGTCAAAGCTTTAATATTGTTGAGGATTTCCTCAAATTGTTCATTTTTATGTGGTGTACTGGCACCAGCTTTCACTGCCATGACTTGTGAGGATGTGGATCCAACAAAGTCCATTATCGTATCGGCGCGCTTGGCGCATATGTCTAAATCTTCATCACCAATTATTAAGCAAGCTCGAAGTGTAACAGCCAATCTTTCAATCCACCAGCTTTTTAAAATTGTTTCCGAAACTGAGCTTCCGGCCAGGTCACGCATGTGGCGCAAAAGCTGAGATGGTTTACGGTCACCAAGCTCAACGTCATTAAGTAACTTTCGAATTTTTTTCGATTCGGAGTCCGCGAATTCCGCGATAATTCTATTTTTGAGACACTCGTATTTGTCCGTTTCGGGAGGATTGCGAAGAAAATCACTGACCAGTTCGAGAATTTGCGCGTCTAATGCGCCGACCACGTGGTCGTATTTTGTATCATCGCGAGAAATGTTAGCGCGTCAAAAGACGTCTCTATTTGAATGAAAAATATATGACGGCTACTCTTCAAGAAAACGGGTGGTTTAACCGCAATATGACTACTTTGTAAAGGCTGATCGGTGAAGGTACTCACATTTTCGCGAAATTCTTGTTGTAGTTGCCGTTGAGAGGCTCCTGATGAGGTTCCAGGTGTGCAGTCTCCATGGATCATTGATTGTAAGTTCCCTTGAATGGCTTCCAAAACCTCGATTGGTATTTGCTCTCTTGGTCGTAGATAAGGCTTCTCCTTGTTTGATGATATTTTCATTCGAAAAAATATTGCATCCAAAATGTTGTATTTGCACGTTGAATTACGTTTAAAGTTGCATTAATAGTACAATTGTTTGTATGGTTGCATAGAATTGTGAGTTAAATGCGGAAGGTAATTCCTACCAACCGCGTTGCATCAACACAATCCCCTTTCTAATGTTTGTGTTAATTTTTGTCGTTAAGTTCCGAACTTTGGTGCAGTACCACAAGCGTTGGTTACACGTGGTGGAAAGTGCGGTTATGTTAGTATGCAGGTGCAGGTGAAATTTAGGTTATGGTCGATGCACGCTCTCCGTATTAGAAAAGTCCACAATCTTCTCGGAAAACACTTTTTTATAAATACGTTCTTTGTTCGGGGTCACCAATTTGGATTTTTCCAAGGAATATTTTTATTTATTATTATATGCAAATTTTAAGTGTATGTACATGCAAATATTTATTACACAATCAAATATTAATAAAATGATAGAAATGTCTCTTTTAGCTACGAACGATAAATAGCACCAACCAAACAACCAACTGCTATCGAATACAATCAAACTTCCACTAACTCTATCAAGCTGCACGAACGCGAGGAACAAAAATACTAAAGCAACGTATACACGCTGCCTTTTTGTATCAACAATCCCTACGAGCAGCACACACGCTGCGATTGTTGTATCAACGCGTTGTACAGTGCGTACATGCAATTACACGTCCTTATTCCCATTTAGCGTAAGTTACACCTACATACCAAATTAGTAAAAAAAACAAAAATGTTAAAACCCACGCAACTCTATTAATTTTAATTTAATTACAGTCAAATATAGCTCATTCGACGCAAAATTAAATTTACTATAACTGAAAACGGTTTTATGAGATTTTGGGGGTGTATTGGAAATTTCTCCTATACCATATTTTTAGTTTTTTTATAGCCACAAGTTGTGCTAGGTCTCCATAAAAGTATATTTAATTTTTTTTTTTTGTCACACACTGTTATACAAACATTTGGATATATTCTCTAACTCACGAGAGACTTTCAAATCAAAACTTAATCTGGAGACACACTTTTTGAATTGTGACTAATGTATCTCACAGTATTGTTTACCATATATTATATTTAAGCTTTAGTATTAGTAATCTATTTAAGTTATACTTTAATTGATGAAATGAATAAATAAATAAATAATTAAATATATTGATAATATTTATTGAGAACATAAATGATTTAATTTCCCTGTTGAGAGTGCACTACATATTGCCTACCAATAAATAGTAAATATTTTACTGATAGTGCAAATCAAATTACATTATCAGTATTTTTACTGCAATTTTTTTGCAGTAATCAGTGAAAAAATATTTTGTAGGTTATAACAACCTTCAGAGCTTCTAAATATCTAAGCAGGAGCTTTGCTGCTTGAAAATGTGGGATAACTTCGAAACACTATAAGAAATGTCTAGCCTTGACATAGTTGCTGATAGGCCACCAAATCAAGATTTATATTTAGACATTTTGAAACCTTTATACTCATTATCGTTACCCTTCGTTAAATCCATTGCAATATGGTGTTGGTGCCATTACAATTGTTCCTGGAACACAAAACGGTTTTGATGAATTTTAATTTCGCCGGAGGGATCTGCGCGTTCAACTTCAATGTCAAGCCAGTATTTTATAGGCCCTCTGTGTACTGTTTCTACCTCTTGGTTAAGCCTCTTAATAATTAACTTATTGTTACCTCTGAGGTGCAAGCTAAAAATATTTCATCAACATAAAAGCTTAAGATATTCAATTCTTCCTTCTTGTACATGATATACATATGTAAACGCAATTGTCCGATTTGCATCGCTTAAGTCCAATATTGCACAAAACTGCATGGATTTTATTATTCCAGTATTTGCAAGGTTGGTACAGCGATTTGTTTAAATTGAAAACACGTTCCGGATGCTTGCTGACTTTCAATCTCTCAGGCTGACATCTACGCTTATTTTCTTAAATTTCCGTTCAAAGAAGCAGCACCCAGGTCAATCTGCCTCACAAAAAGATTATATCTCGCTGCGAGAGCGATCCCGTGCTTCAGAAATAAATACCACACGAGGCTTGACGCCTTTACCTTCACGAAATATTCATCGACCTCCTTGGAGTTTTTGAGCAACTACTATACTTCGTCCTCAGCACTACCTCAATCTACGCTTTCACTTTCTTCAACACCGTGAGCGATTGGTGATACCGCCTGTACAATTTTTAAGTCGAACATAAATGGTTACAGGTACAATGATCACAACGCTTTCTTTATTAGAATATTCAGAATCGCGGTCTTCATTCATATTCCCGTTTCAGCTAGTAAAGTTTTTTTCGAAAAATATTACATCCCTTCGTACAACAATTGTGTTTTGTATTGGTATTGTACAACCTACAAGCTTTAGTGTGAGTTGCACAACCGACAAAGGGAAGTTTTACACTTTTATCATTAAATTTTGATAGATCAGGATGTTTATTAAGCACCACTGCTTCGCAACCGGAAACATTCAAATGTTTAATGCTAATGTTTGTCATACCAACATACATAGAGTGTCTTATCTTCTAAAATCTAGAATAGCGAATATATTTATGCTGCTGTATTAACAGCTTCATACCATATCAACAACTAATATTCTCCACAATCCGGTTTTGCTCGGTACTGTAGGCCTCTGTGGTCTCGTGAATAATTTGTTTTCTCCCAAAAAATTTCTTAAATTATCGTTAATAAATTCTTTTCCGTTATTGGTTCATAGGCACTTTAATTCCCGACCTGTTTGGTTTTCCACACAAAACAAAAAATCCTTAACACACTTCACAGCATCGGACTTCTGTTGTAATATTGCACCTCTACTAAAATCATCCACAAATATGATTCAATAATTCGAACCAACTTGTGAATGCGTACGGGAATGTATCATATATATATCGCTACGCGCAACTTATATAGGGTGGGCCATGTAAAATATTTTATTTTTTCAAACTTTTTCTTTTATTTTAAAGATTGAACAGTGTCATTTATGAATGAAAAATAATATCGTTCAAATGACTGCAACGACTGGTTTTACAGTAGGCCATTCGATCAACCCAATATTTAAGCACATTTTCGATTGTTTGGGCTCCAATTTCATGAATGGCAACTTCGATTTCGTGTTTTAAAGCATCAATCGTCTCTGGACGCATACCATTTGTCCTTAACGGCTCCCCACAAAAAATAGTCCAACGGGCTTAAATCACAGATCCGAGGCGGCCAATTGATATCGGAACTTCGGCTGATTATTCGGTTTTCAAAAACGGTAGCCAAAATTACGAGTGTAACTTTGGCAGTGTGACAAGTTGCACCGTCCTGTTGAAACCAAATGTCGTCCATGTCATCCTCTTCAATTTTTGGAAACAAAAACTTTGGGAATGATTCAGAAACAGGAGACTTGGGTTCTTTATGAGTTAAAACCAAGGGATGTTGAACGACGCGTACTCTGTAAACAACTGCTCCAACGGCAAAAAAGGAAGGGTTTTCTTCATTGCTTAGTGACGGGTGATGAAAAATGGATTCATTACAGCTGTTGGCAAACATTTTTTGCAATTCAATAACTTTATTTACAATTCAATAACTTTATTTAAATAAGCTGTACAAAATGAATTAAAAAATTTAGTTGCTGTGTCTGCCCTGCTGTCTGTTCGCGTCCTGCCTTTTTTCCTACACGGCTTTCGATTTCCTATGTTTCTCCCGTTTTTTTCTTTTTTCATCGACCAATCACCGATCGACACGTATTTCAGTGTTGCTTTTGAGCCACAGTGGGATCTATTCTGACCGTGTTGCCAGACTGTTCGTAACACTTACCCTTGGTATATCCTGCCGATTAGGATTAACCGAGCTTTTCAGATCTAGAACGGCTATTTTAGCAGCAGGTCTTTCATAGATTCCACAGATTGTCTGGAGAGTAGCGCTTCGAACCCTTCCGTCGGCACTCGTTCGCACGACAATTACCTTACCCTTGGGCCAAGAGCTCCTTGGGTTGTTTGGATCAACTATGTATGCAATATCTCAGACTTTTATTGCTTTTACGTCTTTGAACCATTTAGTTCTCCTAGTGATGGTGGACAAATATCGGGTACCCAACGTCGCCAGAACGCGTCCGCTAGGTTTTGTGATGTTCGCCAGTTATGACGCATTAGCACGCTCTCAGTAACTGATTCTGCAATCGGCTTAACACCATTGGAGCTGCCTAATAGGAAGTGGTTGGGTTCGTGGTCAATAGGAATATAAGTCAACGGTCGCGAGTTAACTGTCATCTCCACCTCCATTAAAACAGCACGAAGAATCTCGTCATTTGGACAGTTAGATGTCAATATCTGTTGTACGACGTCCTAATACCCGTCCTAATATCTCTTTTCGGTGCTCCTTTTAACCGTGACTAGAAGTGGGCCAAAGTAGTCAACCCCTACATAGGAAAATGGACGACAAAATTGTGCTATGCGGGCTGTAGGTAAGCAGGCCATTCTAGGTGGACGTGGTTGAGCGCTTCTGTTTTTGCATACCTGACAGCTGCGTCGAGTTCGATTAACTGCGATGCGAAGTTTTAAAATCCAAAAGTGTTGCCGAATTTCATTGACAACTGTCTCCGAGTTCACATGATGATATTTGACATGAAAGTGATTTATAATTAAGTGCGTAATGTGATGATTGTTAGGCAGCAAAACTTGGTAGTGCGCCCTATTAATTTAACTCGGCCATCTATTCGCAAAACACCATTGCCATTCAGATAGGGTGATAATTTGAATATTTTACCAGATTTGTCAACGGCCTTCCCAACCGATAAAGATATTATTGAATCATTAAAAACGTCTTGCTGGGCTTTCCTCCAAAGAAAGTTTTCTGCCTTACGAAAATCGTCGGTAGTAGCAACGCTACGTAAGACTTGATTATCTCGCACTACGCTTAACCAAATACGAGCGCAGTACAAGGTCGTGGCGGTTGCTCGGAGGAGACGGTCCCATGTAGAAAATCTCTCAGGTTTGGGCACCATAAGAAGTTGTTCTGAAACTATACAATGAGGTCCAATAAACTGAGGACGGAGTTCTTCTGTACAAATACTTTGCGGTCCGTTAGACACGGGCCATTCATCCCACGGAAGATATAAAAAGGATGGTCCTCTAAACCATCGACTATCGTTAGGAAAATCTGGGTCATCGTTCCATTTGGTGGCTTCGTCAGCAACGTTTGCTGCAGTCGGAACCCAGCGCCACTCACTGACGTCGGTAAGTTCTAGAATTTCACTAACTCGGAAAGCCACAAACTGCTTGTAGCGGCGATGATCAGCATACAGCCAGGCTAATACCGTTCGTGAATCTGACCAGTATACGGAGCTATCAAGGTGGATAGAATGCGACTCGATGATATGCTTAGCAAGGCGAGCTCCTAACAGTGCTGCCTTTAGTTCCAGGCGAGGTATGGACAATAATTTAAGCGGAGCCACTCTGGTTTTACTGCTGATCACCCTACAGTCGATTGAATTACCATGTGAGTATCTTAGGTAGCATACAGCTGCATAGCTACTTTCGCTTGCATCTACAAAGGTATGTAGCTCTATTTTTGGTGTATCGCCAAATTTGATTCGCGCATAAGAACGTGGAATCCTTAGGTTTTCTATTTTTGGAATAAGCTTAATCCACCGCAGCCATTTCGCCAATTGGTCATCTGGAATTGGGTCGTCCCAGTCGCATCCAGCTCGCCATATTTCCTGCAAGATAACTTTGGCGTATACAATGTAGAAGCCTATCAGCCCAATTGTGTCGTCATAACCAAGCTCAAAACTTCGCGCTTGGTAGGTCGGCGCTGAGAAAGTAAAAGATCAGAATTCTTATATTTGGATGATACACGAAAGGCGAAATGGTCACTAGATGTAAATCCACCACATGCCTAATACCTTCTCAGTTGGCTGCTCGTTCTAAAAATCAAGGCATAGTGCATCGGTGCAGGTGCCATTTGGGCGGCTAGCACACGACTTGAATTCGATAAAAAATTTCTTATGTGAAAACCTCCCATCGCAAGTACGTGACGCACATCTCTCGCTAACTTAATAGCTTCTTCTTCAGTATCCACGCTAACTAATATAACATATCGTCGACGTAGTGGTTTTCTATTATGCACTGCGAAGCACCAGGGAACTCTTCACGAAATTCGGCTGCATTATTATTCTTGATATATTGAGCGCAGCTGGGCGAACATGTGGCCCCAAAGATCAAAACAGTCATCACGAATGTAGTTGGCTGGTTGGCATTCTGTTCATACCAAAGAAAACGCAAGAAATTTTGGTCTTGTTCCCGGACTTGAACTTGGTGAAACATCTCAGCCATATCGGCTGACATGGCAATTCGCTTTTGTCGAAATTTAAATAACACCGACAACAAAGGGGTCGTTAGGTCTGGGCCTTTAAGCAACATGGTATTCAAGGACACACCATCTACCTCGCGGCTGCGTCCCAGACTAAGCGCACCTTGCTTGGTTTGTTGGGGTTAATTACTGCAAAAACCGGTAGATACCAGTACCCTTTTGAAAATAATCATCAATTTTTTGCTGAAGCACCTCAGCCAAGTTAGGGTCGCGTTGCATCTTTTTCAGCAAACACTTCGCTCGAAATAAGGCCATTGGTAGGCTATCGGGTAGCTGCATTTTAGGATACTTCCACAATAAGCTGGTTCGATATCGATTGCCAACTCGCACAATGTGTTGTTGTAGCTGCACCATAGCAAGTTCGTCCTCTTCAGACATTAAAGCAGAAGATTTGGCTGACACGCCTAAATTATCGAGGCAAATGTGCGACTTAGTAATTTTACCGAGTTCAGCCTGTGCGGAGCAGTCGCAAATGTGAAAGACAGAGTGTGCTGCATCATGAGTTGTACTTGATGCTTGTCCTTTCAATGTCCAATCGAGTTTGAACTTCTCTGCTATTGGCTCATTTTCACGGCCATATAAAGATTTGATTGGAGAACCAAGCGCAGCGTTGTTTAAACCAATCAAAAGTTGTGGTACCGCAATTGAATTTCAAATATTAAAATTTGGACTGCAGTTTAGCAGCGTTAATCGATTGAAGATGCAAGTCAAGCTTTTTGACTCTGTGAACGCCTCGAAGCCCGAATTTCTTATTACCGTTTTTAGCTGATATCACCGATGTGTATCACCAGTCCAGCGCAGGCACAGTGGTTGTGGTGTGCCCTTTAAGAGCTTATTAAGCAGCTCTTCGTCGATAAGAGTGAGCGACGAGCCATCGTCTATGAAAGCGTATGTTGATACATTCCGTTCGTTTGAGTGTAGAACTACGGGAAGGACACGGAAAAGAGTACTGCCTTGGCCAACATTGTGCATGTTAACGTTGACAGCCCGCATTGTAGTAACGCCCTTGCCATTGTTTGGAGCGTCTTTAGCACCTAACTCTGCGTTGTGCAACAGACAATGATGATTACGGGTACAACTATTAACATTGCAAGGTGCAGTCGATTTAAAACCAGCTGTAGAATGGCCCTTCAAGCATCGGTGACAAAGTTTCAACTTGCGAACAATTCCCCATTTTTGACTACGTGTCATTCCCGCATTAAAATAATAATTAATTGCGCCCCATTTGCGCACCTTGGTTGACACCTTTGGCACCATAACACAGTTGGCGCCTTGTGCTCGTAGGAAAAGCCAATCACTAAAATGTTGTAAATTACAGATCGGTAAATTTTGCTTATGCATTCCCCAATAAGCTGGTAGTAGCCCAGGCAATTTCGAAACCAACTTCTGTTCGAGATCGGGATTATTCAAATGGCTGGTCAGGCCTGACGCAGACATTGTTGCGCAGACGTTCTGTACTTCTACGACGAAGTCGACGATCGATTCCAGCTGACGGTGATGGAAGCTCACAAATTTGTCGCTGTAGAATACTGATAATTTATTCTGGCCGTCCAAATCGCAATTGAAGGGTAGCAATAATTTGGGGCACGCAAGAGGAATGCAACAATAAATTTTTAACTGCATTCCGCGCTGGCCGTTCCAATGCCTGCCGTAGTCTTATAAGATTCTCATCGTCCCAGAATCCACAAACCTCAGTCGATTGGTTACATGCGGCATAAAATAACGGCCACTCAGTTGGCTTGCCATCATATTTCGGCAACTCTTTAGCTAGGCAGTTACGAGAAGCAATATGGTCTCTACTCAAGCGTCGAGAAGTCGAGACACCGAAAGGTAAATTATTAACGTGCCCAGCTGTTGGCAAAGTAGTTTGTGCTGGTTGTGGTTGTGGCGGGGAACTTCCTCGATTGAGTGCCGAATACTTGTGTACTTGCTGTTCGAGTGGCTGTATTCTGTCTAATAGGCATTAAAGAACAGATGCTGTTAGACCCCCTCCTGGCTGCTGAGCATTTTATCCACTTATCAAATTGACATCACCCGGGGCAGAGCCAGTATTGGTAAAATTATTGGCACCCGAAGCAGCTATGTTGAATAGTGTAATAAAGTTTGGGGGTAGCTGTATAATTTGAGTTGAATGTGGGCCTGAATCATGTGCAGAAGTTGAAAACCTAGATACAGCGCATTGCCCATCATCTAGGTCATCGTCAAAACCCATTGCATCTATGCGATCCAGAAAACTATGCTCTTCTCTTAACAAAGCCTCCCTCTGTCGTAAAATTTCGCTTCGCTCCTGTATTAGCTCAGCTCGTCGGCGAAGCCCTTGCGAGCCAACCGAGTTAATGGAGTCAGCGGGGCTAATCGGCGCGTTGCCCTGGAGCAGTAGTCGACCGGATGGCATGGCGTGCGCTGTATTAGGCGCGGAGGGAGCTCCATATACAATACCAGCATTCAGGTTTTCGCGATGCGCTACCGAGGCTTGTTGTGGGGCAGCTGCACTATTAGCGGCACACTTTTCCAACATCAGAAAATTGTTGCCCGGAGCGATCAAATTGGATGCAACGGGATAGCTCATCGCCGCGTTGTGATTAGCCTGCGCAGCGGTCACATCGGCTATGTTCGAAGACAATGTAGTAGCCTGCAACATCGGAATTTTTCGTACGTACGTTCTGGGCAGAACAAATTTTTAAATTGTTGGCAAACATTTTTTGCAATTCAATAACTTTATTTAAATAAGCTGTATATAATGAATTAAAAAAATGTGTTGCTTTGTCTGCCCTGTTGTCTGTTCGCGTACTGCCTTTTTTCCTACACGGCTTTCGATTTCCTATATTTCTCCCTTTTTTTTTTTTTTCATCGACCAATCACCGATCGACACGTATTTCAGTGTTGATTTTGAGCCAAAGTGGGATCTATTCTGACCGTGCTGCCAGACTGTTCGTAACAACAGCAATTCAAAGAAAATAAGGTTATGGGTACTGCCCGGTCATGCTTCTACGTCGTCGCCTCGGTCGAATATTCACGCTGCGAAGGTTATGCTATGTATTTGGTGGGACCAAGTTGGTGTTATTTATTATGAAATGTTAAAACCAAGCGAAACCATCACTGGGGATCGGTATCGACTTCAATTGATGCGATTGAGCCGAGCACTGCGCGAGAAGCGGCCGCAATACGCGGAGAGGCATGAAAAGTGATTCTACAGCAAGACAACGCTCGGCCTCACGTTGCCAAACCCGTTAAAACCTATCTGGCAACACTGATATGGGAAATCCTCCCTCACCCGCCATATTCTCCAGAAATGCCCCGTCCGATTATCACCTGTTCCGATCGATGGCACATGGTCTAGCTGACCAGCAGTTCCATTCATATGAAGACATCAAAAAATGGCTTGATCCGTGGAAAGTCTCAAAAGAGGAAGAGTTTTACCGCGACGGTGTGCGAGATCTACCAGAAAGATGGGAAAAAGTAGTAGCCATCGATGGGCAATACTTTTAATGATTCACTTGTAACCATTTTTTTTAGAATAGAGTTGTAATTTCAGCGAAAAAACAGCGAGAACTTATTGTAGTTCCGCACCTAATATAATAGGATCAAGGAGGAGGTTACTGATATAATCCTAGTATCAAATTCAGGCTCAATAAAGATTGACAACTGGCATGTTTCACCGGAGTGCTCCTTTTCAAATCAATATAGATTCGTATTTACAGTCAACATAGAACAATCTAAACAACTTCCCTATAGGAATTCAAGAAAGGCAAATTCAACAAAGTTCTCTAAACATATGGCTAAGCTAGATCCCTCTGAAGAGGGGAAATAACTAACGTCTCCAGCCTAGAAAATAACGTCAATTTGTTGACATCTGCAAAGGATGAAGCTTTTCGTAGATCTTGATCACGCCCCCAAAGAACCAAACAAGCTAATGGGGGACCAGGGAGCTCAAACTACTAAGAAGAGAAACAAGAAGGCTGCACAATGCAGCAAAGACGTCAAAGACGACAGAGGGTTGGGACTGCTATCGACAAAGTCTCAATACCTATAAGAGGCAAAACAAGAAACAAAGGAGGAATCCTAGGGGAGGTTTTGTGCACAACTGGAGGACACATCTAAGTTCTCGAGACTTAGAAAATGTCTCTCGAGCGAACCCTGCAAACCAAGCTTTTTGCAAAGATCGGATGGCAGCTTCACAGAAACAGGGCAGGAAACACTTGAATATCTCATGCAAACACACTTCCCTGGATGCCAAGAATGGACGAACAATGTACAAAGTTCTAGCCTCCGAGTGTATTTCTGCCATGAAAAAGCTTCTCACAAAAAATATCTGCCGTTAGGAGTCGGCTTAAAATTTTAGGTCCCTCCATTTGCGGAACAACATCAAGATGCATACCCCACATAGGACGAGAAGCTCGGCCAAACACCCAAGAATGGTGTATATAAGACCTTCGGGGTATATCCTTAATTTATGGAGGAAGGTCAGGGTGGCTCTTATTTCCAAAGCAAGGAAACCGGGCCAGAAGACTGCGAAAGATTTCATTCCAGATAGTCTCTCTTCGTTTTTACTCAAAATATTAGAAAAGCTGATTGATCTACACACCAAGAGCACTCTTAATACATAACTTCAGCAAAGCACAACATGCTTACCAGAAAGGTAAATGTGTAGAAACACTACTGCATGAAGTTTTTCGGAATATCGATGTACTCATCCTGATGACAGGGAAGTTTCCCTCGACTATTAGCGGGCTCCTGCGATTAGCGTTAAGGGAACTGTCCAAGTGGATGACCTCAAACAGTCTAATCGTTAACCCAGCTAAGACCGAACTAGTTCTGTTCGAATAACAGGTGCGCTCCGTTCAGCGCCTCAGGCGGCCCTGGAAGTGATCCTATATATTCCACCCATTGATGAAATGATAGCGGCCAAATCTGCTTCCAGGACAGGAGCAGGCGTGCTAAAAGAAAACACATACGGTCTTGCATCAGTCCTACTATCTGGGGAACACTTGCACGACGCATCGAAAACAGACTATCTGGTTCCCAAGATGAATCTTAAAGAAGAGCATAAAATACGAATACTCGACAAAAAGGATTGGCAGACCAGTTATATCAGATGATAGTGGTCAGCATATTTATTAGGTGCGCAACTAAGTTCTCACTGTTTTGTGGTTTTTTTGTTTGATGAAAATACAACTTTATTCTGAAAAAATGGTTACAAGTGAATCATTAAAAGTATTGCATATCGGTGGATACTACTTTTTCCCATCTTTCTGGTAGATCTCGCACACCGTCGAGGGAAAACTGTTCCTCTTTTGAGGCTATCGACGGATCAAGCCATTTTTTGATGTCTTCATATGAATGGAACTGCTGGTCAGCTAGACCATGTGCCATCGATCGGAACAGGTGATAATCGGACGGGGCATTTCTGGAGAATATGGCGGGTGGGGTAGGATTTCCCATTTCAGTGTTTTCAGATAGGTTTTAACGGGTTTGGCAACGTGAGGCCGAGCGTTGTCATGATGTATAATCACTTTTCCATGCCTCTCCGCGTATTGCGGCCGCTTCTCGCGCAGTGCTCGGCTCATTCGCATCAATTAAAGTCGATACCGATCCCCAGTGGTAGTATTGCTTGGTTTTAACATATATCATCATAATAAATAACATCAAGTTGGTCACACCAAAGACATAGCATAACCATCGCAGCGTGAATATTCGACCGAGGCGACGACGTAGAAGCATGACCGGGCAGTGCCCATAACTTTATTTTCTTTGAATTGCTGTAATGAATCCATTTTGTATCTCCCGTCACTAAGCGATGAACAAAATCCTTCCTTTTTTGCCGTTGGAGCAGTTGTTAACAGGCGAAAAAACGACGTTCAACATCCCTTGGTTTTAACTAATAAGGAACCCAAGTCCCCTATATCTGAATCATTCCGAAAGCATGCAATCGCTTGGAAATGGATTGGTGGGTAACTCCTTATACTGAAGCACGCTCTTCTTGAGTTTGACACGAATCCTCATTGAGCAATGCCTCCGACGAGCACACACTGCTAGTGGCATCTATTGACAAACAGCGAGAACTTAGTTGCGCACCTAATATATTAACGATTTAAATATGCACCATGGCTCTGGATCAGGGGTTTACTCGGAACAATAATCTTTAAATTGCTCATTTAGACTCCCAGACTGGTGCAGCGTCCTGCAAGCTGAGATCTACGCTATAGACCAAGCAGCAAAAACGATAAGACTGATGGACTTACCTCCAGCAAACCTTACCATTTTTGTATATCCTCAAGCAGCGATCAAGGCACTGGCCTCAACGCGCATGAATTCAAGATGTGTTAAATAATGCAGGAAGCCGCTCTCGCTCATCCAACAACATAACACCACACTTTGTTGTGTTCCAGGCCACTCTGAAGTGGAGGGAAATGAGAGAGCGGATGAGTGTGGAAGGATAGGCTCTGAGTTGGACCTTCAGAGAGTAGTAGGGGGCAATAGAAGCCACTCTGAATGAGTTATACAATGCGATTGACCTGAGCGTAATCGCGGAAACCAATAGAAGGTGGTCTCTGTCTTAAAAGGACAAAACGGCTGCTTTGATTCAACAGATCAACTACCAGCGTCCTCACAGATATTATAATGGGCCACTGCACGATTGGCACCCTAGCTAGTAGAATGGGTATATCTCACAATGACTTCTGCAGTAGCTGTGGAGATGAATAAGAAATTGAGTCGGTACAACACCTCCTCTGAGAATGCTCTCTGTGTCGGCGATTATTTCTTTAAATACCTGGGAAATTTGCAAAATGTCTCACTGGAGAGATTAGTTACCTTCTTAAAAAGATCTAAGTGGTTTAAGCAACTTAGTTAGGGGAAGGAAAACAAATGAAAGTATCAAAATGGGGCACAGAGCCACCGAGTGTCTTGTGTGAAACAAGCCACTTGACTAACCTATCCTACTTATGCCGCCTTCGGCTATCAACCAGTATTACCGAATCAAGCTTGTAATATTGTCTTTCTTTTTATAAAATGAGCCGTCAACCGATAACACCAAGTGAAATACTTGAGGAATTACTACGAGAAAATGAATAGAGCGATTCAGCAACCAAAGTTCAGAAGCATGCGACCACATCGTTACAGTGGCAACTCAATCTGCTGAGGAATCAAACAACTCGGAATGAGATGAGGAGAATTTACCTCTTTCAGAAATAAACAGCTTTTTACGGGACGTGTTACGGTAACAAGGTGGCAAAAACCCAACAAAAATAGAGCGAGCCGCCAAGCTCAAAATATTTTCACTGAAGACTTAGGTACCCGTACGAATGGCGTAGGGGTGATAACAAAAACAGGGTGAGCCGCCAAGCTCAAAATATTCTCACTGAAATAGGAATGGCGTTTATGCAAGCCTGAAATTTATTCGTTGCGGAATATATTATTCAAAAAGTTGTTACACAGAACAACGAATTTATTCAAACGAAAACGCCATCGTATGGCAGCCTCGTTTCTGCAAACCGACTGATGCTGTAAAAATTCGAACACTTTTCGGAGTACTGGATCTTTGAAAATATCACACGCAAATTTAAAATATTTAATTTCAAGTGATCGGACAAGCGTTACTATTTTTCCTAATACTATACTACGGCGGCCGCCGTAGCCGAATGGGTTGGTGCGTAACTACCATTCGGAATGCACAAAGAGAACGTAGGTTCGAATCTCGGTGAAACACCAAATTAAGAAAAACATTTTTCTAATAGCGATCGACCCTAGGCAGGCAATGGCAATCCTCCGAGTGTATTTCTGCCATGAAAAAGCTCCTCATAAAAAATATCTGCCGTTCGGAGTCGGCTTGAAACTGTAGGTCCCTCTATTTATGGAACAACATCAAGACGCATACCGCAAATAGGAGGAGGAGCTCGGCCAAACACCCAAAAAGGGTGTACCCGCCAATTATATATGTAATTCTTTTATATACATATCCTAAATCCCTCAAAACTACTCCTGCGCGAGCGGAGCCGCGGGTTAAAACTAGTATACATATATATATATATATACGTACCCACCAATTGTATATAGACGGCGCCGCTCGCGTAGGAGTAGTTTTGAGGGATTTAGGATATGTATATGAAAGAATTACAAACAATAATTTCATAGAAAATATTTTTTTATTAATAACCATACTAATACAATACCCGGAATCCGTTGCTATGCCTCGTTGAATAAAATCAAAACAACCTATCAGAAAAATATCAAGCAAAATTATTTTTATTAATTTTCTATCTCAAACCGTTTTTGAACTTTGCATTTGGGTCATAGTTGAACAGCTTATGCGGATTACAAAGTCTAGAGTGTGCTATAAATAGTGGGAAATAGGAAAAACTAAGATTTTTTAGATTAAATTTAAGCAAATATTCGATTATTAGTGACGAATGAGAGTGGTGGCGCGGCCTGAGGGCTGTGGGAAGGGAGTTGCATCATAAAAACATGCCTATAACCTTCATTGGGTGAAAATATGAATGTATAAAAATTTTTAAGCCATTTGGTGTTGTCGTTTCGTAGTGATGCGCGGACAACGTACAGGCATTCACCTTTATAGTATAGATGTCACTGAAAGAACAAAAACAAGAACAAAATTTTTGCTTAATTCATTACTGTTAGATAATGCTACTACACGAACATATTGTCATATTCTGGGCAAAGCTGCACCAATCAGAACAGTTTTAGAAATATTTACAAAAAAACTATCTTTTACCATATTCTGAGGGACCGGACATCTTAATTGATGAGATGAAGGCACAGTTTCTGGGAAAATACCATTTTTGACAGTACGTAAAATCAAAGCGCGATAAATACGGAATTTAACTTTACGCTGCTATGTTTTAGGCCTCAATAAGCTAATTACACTAATTGGTACATCAGTGTGCCTCTGTCGACTGATTTGACCCAATTATTGTATAATATTTCTGCAGTAGGTACCATGCGTAAAAATAAGATAGAAATACCTCCATCCTTCACAGATAAAAACCAACCTGAAAATTCAAGTCAATTTGGTTTTTCTGATATGGCTAATCTTACGTGCCTAAAAATAAAAGATCTGTGGTTCTTATATTATCACTTCTTTCTGCTGCTGAAATTTATGAAAGTACGAATGAAAATTGTAAACCCTGCATCGTTACATTTTACAAAAAAAAAATTATCCTGCAGAAAACTAGAGCCAAGTATTTTTTTGTTTTATTCTTATATAATAAATATATATATAAATATAAATATAAATTAAAAGGCGTTAAGCTTGTCTTTAACTAGCGATAAGCGTATCGCTGTAAAGAACAGTGAAAACTCTACGCGTGGTCGGTACAGGTTGCCTGCTATTGTCAACATAAACCAAGAATAAAAGCAAGTAAGAATCAACAAACAAATTATTTGTTTAGGAAATGATTTGTTGGTAAAACAGCTGTTTTGCGGCAAAATCATTTGAAGTTAAAGGAACGCAACGAAATATGGAGCAAACGCTCTGCTGTTGGGTGCGTCGAAGCTTTAACCGAAACAGCCTAAAACTATACTACAAAATCTATCTTTGATGGATTTAGATGCAAGCACGAGCCACATTGGTGGTGAAAATAAAAATGTTTTTATTAAAAAAATGTCAGAGTTAGAGACTTTATGCAGGAAACTACAGGCAGAGGTAGCCCAGCTTACGAATGAAAACCAAATACTAAAATCGCAGATCGAAAATAAGATGGATTCAAATGCAAACCAAACAACTTCTAAAGTCGTTCATTGTACTGATGAAGAAGAACTTGCCCATGAGACAAATTGGATCGTTCAAAAACATAAAAAGAGAAATAGAAATAAAAAGCGCAAAGCAGAGTCCTCACCAGAAAAGGACAATAATGATGATGAAGCAGCCTCAAGTTCTCAAATGAAACGAATTTCTCAGCAAATAGCGAATGAAAGGCCAAAAACAATCAGAAAACCTCCGCCAATTATGATCTCAGAGTTTTCAATCAAATTACTCAGCAACGAAGTCTAAAAAACCGATACTGCAGATAGTACTGACTACAGAAGCTTACCTGCGTTCTTTTCCTCGAGTAAAGCGTCATGGTACACATACCCAGATAAACAATTGCGTCCTATCAACGTAATAGTTAAAAACCTGCATCACTCGTGTATGCCAGTAGATTTTGTTAGCGATCTTAAGAACCAAGGGTTTAAAGTTCTAAACGCAGTTTACAAGCCACTCTAGAACAAAAAAACCTCTCAACCTATTTATGTTGCCGTTCGAGTCGTCTGAAGACGTAAACAAAATCCATGGCATTCGAGGCATTCTACATTCTATAGTCAAAATTGAGCCGGTAAGAAACAGCAAACTTATACCGCAGTGCAAAAAGTGGGCACACAAAAAATTATTGCGGCAAGGATCCGAGATGCGTCAGATGTGCAGGCAAACTAGAGGTGTAAAAGTAACGAAAAAAAGCAAACCGTATATGTTCGTTACTATAACGATGAGTACTCGTTACTTTCGTATCGTTACGTTACTGGTTACTTTTGATACCTTATCCATAACGCAACGAATCGAATATGTTGTATCGGTATGGTACGCGTACAGTGTGACGTTGCGACGTCACAAGAAAGTGTAGAACTGCAAATGAAGAATTTGTCAGAATCTCCTAAATTATAATTAAAAAGCAACAAATAGGTGTCAAAAATTATTTATTGACAATAACATTTAAACAACAAAAATCTTTCATTCCTGAACTGAAATTAAACATTAAATAAAAAGATATTTTAGACAAATCAAAAAAAATTTGTGATAAACTAAATTATTAATATATTAAATAAAATTATTGCAAGAATCTTTGGTTCATATTTAAAAATAAAATCTTTTCCATTCTCTTTGGCTGAATAGAGCTGCGCTTCTCGCTTAATATTTGGCCCGATTTCGAAAAAGTCCTTTCAGATGGTACAGAAGAAGCCATAACTGATAATATTTATCAGCCAAGTTCGAGAGCTCCGTGTATAGAATTGCCCGTGCTTGCCACCATTTCAAAGGACACTCATTTCGAGATATAATTCTTTCCTCTAAATATTGCCTCATAGTAATAATACTGCTGCTAACTACAGAGTTTGAAGCTCACACTGACGACGCCACAGCGTCAAAATCTTTCCAAATTGAATCGTTATCAGCGTCAGTGTTGCTAGTAGTTATAGCTAACGTTGATTCAGTAGGTTCTATAGATTGCTGATGAAAGTTGAACTCGTTTTGCAGCTCAGTTTTCAATGCATCTTTCGCAGACTCATAACTTGATAAATCAAACCTAAATGCCAGCTTCTTAAAACGCGGGTCTAATTGTGCTGCTTTAGATAACACAGGGTGCATGTGACAATTCTTAAACCTACTTTTATATTCCGTTAGTATTTTATTTGCCAGTTTCTTTCCTGTATCTGTTATTATATTCGTAGTTAAACTGACCAAAATTCTGGTCATACTTTCCGTCGAAGCCAGGACCATTGAAACAGTCACCTTTTTTTCTGAAGACATTTCTTCAGTTTTGAATGGCTTCAGAATTTTTATTATTTCTGGCAGTGTCTGCCATTCGCCTTCTGAAAGATTTTCTACTGGATTGTGTAAGATTCCCAGAGACGCTTCTAAAGTTTCTTGAAGTGCATAAATCCGCTCAATCATATCTAGGGTACTGTTCCATCTGGTCACTACGTCCATTTTAAGCTTTAATGGTTTTTGATTAGACCTCAGTTGCTCCTACATGGCAATTAGTTTTTTGGTAGCTATTGGACTCGTGTGGAAATATTCCACAATAGCTTTTATTTTTTTTTATCAGCTCCCCGAGTCCACATTCCTGGAGTCCTGCACGCACGACTAAATTAAGAGTATGAGCAAAACACGGTAAATGCTCATAATTTGTCAGTCGTATAGCAGCCTTCGTGTTCGCTGCGTTATCTGTAACGCAGACAAATATTTTATTTTGTATGTCCCAATTGCAGAGCAACTTATGCAACTCATTTTTGATGTATTCGGCCGTATGTCGCTCATGGCATTCAAAACATCCTAGTAATGCAGACTTAATCTCCCAATTTAATAAATAATGGACTGTTACAGCTTGGTAAGAAGGTGTTGCTCTTGAAGTCCAGCCATCGGTGGTAATCGATACATATTTAGCATTCTCCAATTCTACTTTTAATTTTTTTTGGACTTCGGAGTAGTGAGAATCCAACAAAGTATTGCTTAATATATATCTTGAAGGTATTTTATAACTTGGTTCTAAGTAATTAATAAGATCTTTAAAACCCGCGTCTTCAACTACAGAAAAAGGCTGAATGTCTTTAACTATCATTTTAAAAATTAAATCATGAATTTTTTTTTCTCTTACTACACTTATTGGACGTTTAATAAAGGCATTTAAATTAGTCTGCTTCGAATTGGTTTCATTTGTTTTAATCACAAGACTAGTTTCGGGATTAGAATCTGCGCTTGTTGAAGTTGGTGGTATAGGACCTTCCAGGGCTAGCGCATTTGACTCGGAATACAAAATGATGGTTTCATATGTTGGTCTGTGTTTCTTCATGAGATGCTTTTTCAAATTTGTAGTAGAGCCACCTTTCACGGAATACAACGAATTGCAAAGATCACATTTTACCTTATCGTCTTTCGCCTCCGTGAAAAAACCCCATAGTTTACTCCTTTTCTTATCCATTGTACCAGTAAAATTATGCTCTAAAATAATAACAATAATAAGTGTAAACAATATTTTCTTACGTTATTCCAATTTCATTCTTTGTCTACGTACACAAAACTTGAAGCACCAAAAGCACTGAAAAACTTTTACGGACGATTAACTTCCAAATTTTAATATATTTAGGTACTATAATAACAAACAAACATCAGTCTTTGTAACGAGTCTTTTTAAATTCACCGAATGAGCGCATGCGCAAACAAACGTACATCAGCAAACGTGTTTATATACACGTATAAACTTATTACACTGAACTGAACTCATACTACAAAAAATGCGAGTAACGGAATATATTCGTGTGTAACGTTTCGTTACTCGGTACTAGAGAGTGTACCCGTTACTCAGTACCGAATACATACGGTTTGCTTCAGCTTTAAGTCAAACACAAAACCGAAAATTGTGAGCGCAAAAACCGAAATGCTGCAACTGTGGTGAAGAACACCCTGCCGATTACCGTGGTTGTGCTGTCGCCAGAGAGTTGCAGAAAATGTGTGATCAACGTAAGAAGGAACTTAACCAAAACCAAAATAGTCGCCCTACAATACCCCCTCAGCATCCACCCGCAGCACATAATCTGAATGGAGAAAGAACATTTGCTGAAGTCGCTAAAGATACAAACGAGAATGTTTCACGTGGAAATAAACCCAATATATTATATTTATTACAAACATTCATGCAAAAAGAAGAAGATTTTAACAAGCAACTAGAGCGCCGACTTGTCGATAATGAAAAAAGTCTGTATTAACAATGATGAAAGCGTTACGCAGTGGCGGCGCTAGGCGTCGGCCACCGCCGACGGACTCGCGCCTGAGGGGGCCTCGCAGATAAACGAGTTACCTATTTATTTTCGTTCCGCCAATCATCCTGACTTCGCCTTAATGAGCATATTCACACACACTGCCCGACACGATATCTGTATTGGGTGAAAATGTTTGTAAGTAATCTGTGTGGCATTTATCATTTATTTATTGATTGAATTCATGGGTGCAGGTAAACCTATGAATGCAATAAATAAATCAGTTACACGTGCAAAAGGTCTTAGTTTAGCATATATACAAACAAAATGTGTGTGTGTCCTCTTCATTATGAGCGTCCAATGCCAATATCGAGCGCTCGAATTCGCGCACGCCGCGCGAGACTCTGGACGGGGAATCCCCGTGTTGTTTAGTTTATCTATATATATAAAAATGAAATGATGTTCGTTTGTACGCATTTTTTTGGGCCGATACGAGGCCAATTTTATTCGTTCTTTTTTCATATTATAGGGATCCACTAGGGGAAGGTTTTTATCAAAAAAAAATTTCTTTTAAATATTTTCTTCATATAAAAAAAAGAAAAAATCAAAATATTGTACAAAACAAAACTTGCTCGATTCTTAGATTAAAGTAAGTTTCGAATCGACATTCATTTTATGTGTACAACTTTTTTTGAATTTTTCGTTATTGTATACAGAAATTTCAAATGATTCGAATGAAAATTTTTTTGGTTTATTTCTTCCATAAAATATTACACCTGTCGTTAGACAATAAGTAACTTGATTTACAAAAAGATGGAATGAGAGTGATATTGAAGGGCCAATGCCCCCAAGCTCATTTAGAAGAAATATATACATATTATTTAAAAACAAGTGGTTAACAAACAATGACATATACGATTAGTTGACAATTGATTACAAGGATTTTGCAAGATCTGTTGGTGTTTGACGGTTAAGCCGACTTTGGGTAGATTTTTCTTTATTTGGTAGTCATCATAGCATTTGTATGCGTTAATAGTCTATTTATGTGTCTAGCGCTTTGTATTCATCATCATTTCATCAATAGTATCGATGTCAAGGTCGCGATGAATATCTGCGTTAGGTATGTACCAAGGTGCATTAGTTAAGGTCCTAAGTGTTTATGAAAATAATGTTTCAATTCAATTGAACAATGCTTTCTTTGACCAATTCTATATGGAAATGAATGCGTTTGCAAACGGTGTTTTCGGCTATGAACAAATGTTGGAATCGAATAAAAAAGAAAAGAAACGCGAAATGATAAAAAAAATTCTTGGAAAATTTAAAATGAATGGTGCTTCATTGGAAAAATTCAAAGGTAATAAGAACATACACAAGATAAAGTTAGTATTCGAATTTTTAGATTTATTTTGTTTATTTCTCATTTTTTCAGAAGTACACCACACAACAACTCATTCCATCTCTGATTTTGAAATCCTGTTGGAATTGGTGATCGATAATTTTGTCACTATAATGGAAATGGTCAATGGAAATTTGCGTGTATCAGACCCTGCATATTATTTACCATATCAACTTTTTATGGAACATATGGACCAAATGAACACAAAAAAATAATTTAGTTTTGTTTTGATTTTTTGCAACATTTTGGTTTTCAGTTAATACAATAAAAACAATACTGTTTTTTCGTGAACACAAAATTCTAAATTTATTACGTTGTTTGTTTAGAATTTTTTTAGAAAAAAAGTAAATTTTTTGGTTTTGAGGAAATTTGTTTATTGTTGCTATTTGTGAAAGCGTAGATATTTGTAAGTATTTGACTATAATCCTAAAAGTTAATGGAATACCACTATGACACATAGAAAACATTTTTTCAAAGGGGTGTTTTTCGAAAATGATAAAAAAAATTGTTTTCAAAAATTTTGAAGAAATAAAGTAAAATAAAAAAATTTCGAAAGCATGAAATTTTTTCAAAACCAAATTTTCCTCAAAAAGATAAAAGAAATTTCTTCGAAGAGGTGTTTTTCTAAAATTACAAAAAAAAAAAATTTCAAAAATTTTAAACAAATAAAATAAAATAAAACTTTTTCAAGGGTATGAAATTTTTTCAAAACAAAATTTTCTGAAAACCAAACAAAATTAAAAAAAAAAAATGGTGTTTTCAAAGCATTTCATATTCCACTATTAATAGAGAATACATTTTTTCGAGGGGGTGTTCTTCAAAGCGGAAAAAATCTTTTTTAACAAATCAATTTATACTTTTACAAAAGTATGAAATTTTTTCAAGAACAAAATTTTCTCAAAAACGTTAAATTAAAAAAAAATAGTTTTTTCAAAATATTTAATTTTCAGCAATTAACTGAGAAGAAATTTGTTAGAGCGAAGTGTTTTTCAAAACTTCAAAAAACACTTTTTAACCAAAAAAAATAAACCTTTTTTCAAAAACAACAGGAATGATAACATTGCCTAACAATTTCTGCACTTTTGCACAGTCTAAAGAGGCATTGATACAGAGTGTATTTCCAAACATAGTTCAACATTACAAAAACCATGATTGACTCAGCGAAAGAGCAATTTTAGCTGGGAAAAATAAGGACGTCAATGATATAAATTCAGCTATTTTAGATCAAATACCTGGTGACATAGTTGCGTATAAGTCAATGGACACTATTACTGATCAAGATGAGGTCGTAAATTATCCAACTGAATTCTTAAACTCACTCGATTTGCCAGGCTTACCACCTCATAGTTTACGATTAAAAATTGGAGCACCGATTATTATGCTGTGCAATAGTAATGTGACCCGACTTTGCAACGGTACCAGACTCGCTGTGAAGAAGCTAATGGGTAACGTTATCGAAGCAACAATTTTGAAAGGAAAGTACAAAGGAGAAGACATTTTGATACCCTGAATTCCACTGATTCCGGCGGATTTACCATTCGATTTCAAACGTTTGCAGTTCCCTATTCGCCTTGCCTTCGCTATGAGAATTAATAAGGTGCAAGGACAGTCTCTACAAATGTGCGGTATTAATTTAGAATACCCAATTTTTTCTCATGGACAATTGTATGTAGCTTGCTCACGAGTAAGCAAACCATCGTCATTATTCATTTACGCGAAAGATGGAAAAACCAAAAACGTTGTCTACCAAAAAGTGTTACAATAAAGTTCGAATGAAATTGTATCAAAGAATTTGCTTTGTTTCGTATTAATTTTATTCTCTTTCAGCAAATCATTGAATTTATCGTCTAGCGAAGCGGGCGATGGTACGCTAGTTTATCTATATTATATTTCATTTGTCTGTGAGAGTAGTTTTCTTCATACGACAACTTGCAGACTCGCAAGCGCAAAGTTTCTTTTTATTGTATTGTAAAGTCATCACCCCGACGTTCTAGTGCGTAAAAGTTTTACGTTATTTGTTATTAATTTCATACCTAATGTTAAGGTAAGTCAACATCAACTTTTTAACGACTTTAACGATAGTATTCTACAACCCAAGGCCAGAAAGTTGGATTTCCTGGCGGATGTGAGATGGTGGCCGAGACGAAGCCGAGCCGGCCACGGAAGTCTTGTAAGCCGCTAGAGCGCGCTGCGGCTCGAACAGGCCTCAAAAGTCGGTCTTCCTGGAGTCAAATGCGGCCAGAAACACCGTACTTTCGGCAGAGTGATCAAGAAAAATTATTTCGTCAAAATCAATAGTTACCTATATCTTTTATAAGTCGTAAATACTCGTAATATTAATCAATAAATATATTCGATTTTATATTTACCTAGATAAGTGAAGTATCTACCTATTTTTTTTTAAACCTGCGCTAGTGGTTTTTCTCGAAATAATAGAAATATTTCGCCTCCCGACCAATGCCTTCGAGTATATTTTGTATGCGTCAAAATTCGTAACAATTATTTTCACAGAGTTCTTTTTTCATACATACCTACATCTCTTGCGGTGTTCCTACAATAAGTACAAAATCATATGAATGAATAGGTATCTACAACGAATTATTTCACTTCTCCATAGAAAGACCTTGCTTATAATAAGTTGCTTCTGCATTACGTATTCAACAAAATAAGTAGGTTGGTACTACTTACCTTTGCCTTCTTAATAGTGCCTATAAAATAAAAATATTCAATCTCTGGCATGTACGTGCATACATATACAGGGTGGTCATGGATAAAGTGCAAATACCATTGAGACCACAGGCCCGCGACAGATCAAGGTGGCGCTCTTAGGTGAGGCCTATATCCAGCAGTAGATGCCTACCGGTTCAGATGATGATGATACAAAGTTGGCAGCTGACTCGTAAAATTTGTATAGTCGTTTTCTTTTCATTTAATAATCATCAACCAACTCTTATAATCTGTACCCTGTAACATTGCGTTCTTACCAAACTTAACTAAAAAATATTTAAGGTTATCATGTCTGGAGGACCTTCTAGAGACAGAGATGTAGGGAGAAAATGGGAATCCGGTGCGTCAAAAAGAAAAAGAAAGACTGAAACGGTTGTATCCAACCAAGCTCTGAGTTCCAGTATGATGAAATTTCTTAAAAAGCCCTCTTCAGGTGCCACTGCTTCAGAGTCATGTGATGAATTTTTATTTTCTGAAACATAATCAGCTACATAGTTCAATGAAACCTTTAGTCACATTTCTGATACAACTTTACCTTCAACATCGAGTGAATCTGCTGTGACCCAAATTTCTGAATCCAATAAAGAGTTAGAAAGTGAGTATATGTGTGAGTCAGAAACTCAAGAGCGAGAAGTTCATTGAAGCGAGCCATTAATAGACCTAGATCCGGGGAACTGGGTATTGTCACTATGTGTTACGTAGCGCCATTACTTAATTAAAAACGGTCCCGATCAAGACCTAGAGAAATCTGATGAAAATTACCCAAAAGACCAAAGTAAAAGACATTTTTCTAAATTTCGTTATACTAGAAAATTGAGTAACGGCGAAACGCAACATCGCAGATGGTTGACTTACTCCATGCCTCAAGATAAAGTTTATTGCTTTCCATGTACACTTTTTTCACATTTGCAGACATAGATAGTAAAAGAAGGACGTTGTGATTGGAAGGATCTGAGTCGGATACTGCAAAGACATGAACAAAGTCAAGGACACATGGAGTGCATGATGAAATGGACGGAACTCTTTAAAGGAATCAAACACGGTACAACAATATATAAGGATAACGAGAGATTGATTAGGGAATCCCAAAAGCATTGGTATAATTTGTTTGAAAGATTGATAGATATAATAAACTATTTGGCCTCACACAATTTGGCATTTAGAGCTTATCGAGAATTCTTGAAATTGAACAATAGTAAAATTTCTGGCAACTTTCTAGACTTAGTTAAGTTGTTATCTAAATATGATCCGACATTACGGGAGCATATGCAACGTATTAATGAAAAACAACTTAATCAACATTATCTGAGCCACGACATCCAAAACGAATTAATTACTTTAATGTCTAAATAAGTTATTAACGAAATTATACACAGGGTTAAACAAGCAAAATACTATGCCATCTTGCTCGACTGTACCAGGGACGTAAGCCGTGTTGAACAAATATCAATAATATTAAGATTTTGCAATTTGTCAACTGGAGCTGTAGAAGAACATTTCATTGGGTTTATTGACGTCGCAGAAACAACAGGAGAGTATTTAACAAAATCAATATTACAAGAACTGGAAAGAAATTATCTAGATATCCAAAACTGTCGAGGACAGGTATATGATAATGGCGCCAATATGGTCGGAATTAGAAAAGGTATCAGAACAAGAATACTCAATATAAATCCAAGAGCATTCTTCACACCATGCGGATGCCACAGTTGGAATTTACTTTTGCTTTGTGCTGTTTTCAAAGTCAAGGAAGCTTTGGGAGATAGTAAAAAGTAAATTAAAATAGACTTTACAAACTCTGTCTGAAACGAGGTGGGAGAGTAGAATCGGAGCAGTAAAAGCAATATTTTTACAATTTGATGATGTCATCGAATGTGTGAATGAACTGAAAAATAAAACTGATGATTCCGAAACTCTAAGCGACTGTGAAGCAGTAATGTAATGAAGTAATGAAAGAAATGTTAACTTTTGATTTTATTGTTGCATTACACGTGTGGTATGAGGTTTTGCTACGTGTAAATAATATAAGTAAACTATGGCAATCGGTTCAAGTCAACTTGCAAGTCGCTATTGATACTTTACGTTCATTTTGTAGCTAGATTCAAGAATTTCGAAATACAGGATTTGAAAAAAGCGTAACAGAAGCTAGATTATTTGTGAAGAAAAGTACTTGTGAAATTTAGTCTCAATTTAAGGAAAAAAGAATAGCCAGGAAAAAACGAATACTTATATTAGTTACGAACATACTGATGAACCAGTTGAATCTCCTGAAACGCAGTTCAGAGTTATTTATTTTAACACAGTGGTATAATATGCTATAATAGTCGATACCGAATGCCGATTTATAGTGCTCAATGAATATTTTGAACAATTTGGTTTTATTTATGATATCAATTATTTGAAATCTATTCCAAAAGAGGATCTTCTCAAACATTTTACTGATTTAGGTACAGCTTTTAAAAACTAATTCACTAGACTCTATCAACGACGCGAAACAACTCATCCCATACATTTTAGAAAATAATTTAGAAGAAATATATCCAAATGATTATATTACAATTAGAATCATGCTCACAGTTCCGGTCAACACAGCTTCCGCTGAGAGAAGTTTCTCAAAGTTGAAATTGATAAAAACCTATTTGAGAAGCACAATGAGCCAAGACAGACTATCCGCGTTATCAGTTCTTTCAATCGAAGCTGAAATAGTGGCTAAAAGCCGAAAAGTTCGAGTATTTTAATTTTTGTGTGTAATTATTTTTTGACATCATTTTATTAACAATAAAACTCGTTAAACTCATAAATTATTTTATAATTTGGCCCACTTAATTTTACGGTTTTTTTCACTCCGAAGTAAAGAGGCCTCGCGAAGTTGATGTCGCCGACGTACACATTTGGTCTAGCGCCGCCACTGGCGTTACGTAACATGACATGGAATGCAAACGGGTTGATAAAACATAAAAATGAGCTTGAAGCTGTTCTAGAAACCGAAAAAATTGACATTTGTCTAATATCCGAAACACATTTTACTAATGAATCTTACATGAACTTTAAGAATTTTACTCTATACCGCACAATTCATCCCAGCAACAACGCAAGGGGCGGAAGTGCAGTTATTATAAGAAAAAATATCCAACACCATGAGGAAGAGCACATTTGTACTGATTAATTTCAAATAACAAATATAAGCGTAAAAACGAAACCGGATTTTCTTATAGTTAGTGCACTATACAGTCCACCAAGGCTCACAGTTACTACAGAAGACTACAAGCAACTTCTTGAACGCTATCGACATAAATGTATTATTGGTGGAGACTTTAATGCAAAATATACCGACTAGGGCTCCAGATTGATAACTACGAAAGGCCGAGCGCTATCTAACGCACTAAGAGAAAAAATGGGACGCAATATCTACAGCAAAACCAACATACTGGCCGACTGATTGTGATAAGACTCCAAATTTATTGGATTCCTTTATAATTAACAAAATATCAGCCAACTTTTTACATATAGAGGAAGGCTTAGATCTAAGCTCGGATCACTCTCCAGTTTATTTAACCTTCAGTGACGATATTATGTACAAAGAAGAAACTCCTTTTCTAACCAACGGCAGCACTGATTGGGTGCACTTTCGCAAGAAATTAGATGAGCACATTGAGTCTAAGGTAAATATATACACCACCGACGACATAGAAATCGAATCGCTTAAGTTTACTAAGACTATACAGAAATCTGCATGGGAGAGCCCACCTCAGAGTAGGAGAAAATTATTCGGCATGAATTACCCACGCGACTTGCGAGATCTAATAGTCCAAAAGCGTAGATTAAGGAACAAATGGCAACTTACCCGATCACCCGCTGACAAACACAACTTCAATAATGCAAGCCAAACTTTAAAACGATCTTTAAGAGCGTTTAAAGATGATTCTATCAATTCGTATGTTACCAGCCGAAGCACGGAGCGGAGTTCCGGATATTCTTTGTGGAAATGCACAAAACGATTGAAAAGGCCAATAAAACATATCCCGCCGATTAAAAAATCAGATGGCAAGTGGGCTAGAAGTGATTCCGAGAAAGCCAATGCTTTTGCAGAAACTCTAATGGCAACTTTCTCTACAGATGATGCACATGATCATGATGACGCATTAACGAATCAAAATTCCAATATGCCTAGCAACGAAATATTGTCTCAAGTCACAGTGCAAGATATAAAACACATTATACAACGTGAACTTAAAAAAAAAATTACCAGGCTTTGATAATATCACTGCAGAGGTTCTGAAAAAGCTGACTTACAAAGCTATATGTAGATTAGCAGACATAATTAATGCTTGCCTTGCACTAAAATATGTACCCATCTGCTGGAAAGTTGCATTAGTCATAATGATACCTAAACCAGGCAAACCACCGCCCGAATCGACGTCGTACAGGCCAATATCGTTACTGCCGACGATTTCAAAAGTTTTTGAGAGAGTACTACTGCAACGCTTACAGCTCTCTATTGAAAGATCGAATCTTATCCCGCAACACCAATTTGGCTTTCGCGCTCAACATTCCACCACTGAGCAAATTCATCGAATAGCTAGTAAAATTGAAAAATCCTTTGAAAACCAACAAGTTTGTTCTGCTATATTTCTTGACGTAGCTAAGGCTTTTGACAAAGTTTGGCACGCAGGTCTAGTTAAAAAATTTAGAAGCATTCTTCCACCTGACTTCTGTGACATTATAGAGTCATACCTACAAGACAGATTTTTTCAAGTAAAATATGAAAATTTATTTATTTTTTTATTTTATTTTATAAAGGTTTACATAACAATAAAATTATTATACAAACTAAAAGTAGTGCAGCGCTAGCATAAAAAAATATGAAAATAATTTTCTGATCTAAAGCCAATCAAAGCAGGGGTTCCACAAGGCAGCATACTTAGACCTGCCCTATACTTACTTTACACATACGACATGCCTTCACCTAGAGATTAATTCATAGCCACATTTGCAGATGACACTGCAATCCTTACTGTTGAAAAGTTCAAAACGCTGTCGATGAAATAGCGGCTTGGACTACTAAATGGAAAATGTCGTTGAATAACTCAAAATCTACACATATTAACTTTACAACCAAAAAAATTACATGTCCCCCAATATGCATATTCGGCAATCAAGTATCGTACTCAAATACAGCAAAATATCTCGGTATGACACTGGACGCGAAACTTAAATGGAAGGAGCACATCAAGATGAAAAAAGATGAATTAGAAATGAAATTACGAAACCACCAATGGCTCCTGAGCAGAAACTCGCAACTGTCTGTTCACTGCAAGCTGACCGAATACAATCAAATACTAAAGCCGGTCTGGATGTATGGTGCACAACTATGGGGTTGTGCAAAGAAAAGCAATATAGAAGTCATACAGCACTTCCAAAATAAAATACTCGGAACTATAGTAAATGCCCCATGGTACATAAGAAACAGTGACCTTCATCGTGACTTAAACGTACCGACCATCACCGCAGAAATTAACAAATTGGCAGCGTCTCACCAGGAAAGACTTCGCCTACACCCAAATCAAGGAGCAAGCAATTTGCTTAATACTAGCAATCTAAGAAGACGATTGAGGAGTACAAAACCTTTTGAACTGGTAGCTCATGCTTAATAATATTCAATAGAATGTATTGATTTTAAAATATTATGTTACTCGTTGGTCAGTCATGACTAGTTGTTGTCTTAAAAAATAAAAAAATAAAAATAAAAAAACAAAAACTCTTATTTTTTAATTTGTACTATTTTTTATTGGTTGTATAAACAAGTCTGAGATACATATGTATGTATGTAAAGAGGTTTTCTGTTCCTAATCTGTGTTTTGATCCAATTTGATCTTTCAATGTATCTGAATAAAAAAAAAAAAGATTTAATAAGTGTTATATTTCTCTAATATAACCCATAACTTTCTTCGATTACGCGACTAGATTTTTCCAACACTCATCATTTTTGGATGTATAAAAGTAATTGTTCTCGAATTTTATAACTTCCACCAGCGATGTTTTATAACAGACTTACAGATACAGACTCATTTCTTTAATAAATAAATAATAAAGCACATAAACCAAGATATCTGGCGATGAGAAAGAAAGGAACGTATGAAATGCACTAGGTAAGTGACACGATTTTTCCTGCTAAGTATGTTAATTATGAAATTAATATACATATTATATTTGGGGCGTACACCCGTTTGGGGTGTTTGGCCGAGCTCCTCTTCCTATTTGTGGTGTGCGTCTTGATGTTGTTCCGCAAATGGAGGGACCTAAAGTTTCAAGCCGACTCCGAACGGCAGATATTTTTTATGAGAAACTTTTTCATGGCAGAAATACACTCGGAGGTTTGCCATTGCCTGCCGAGGGGCGACCGCTATTAGAAAAAAATGTTTCTTAATTTTGGTGTTTCACCGAGATTCGAACCTACGTTCTCTCTTGAATCCGAATGATTGTCACGCACCAACATATTCGGCTACGGTGGCCGCTGTAATATTACCATCGCTTGTTTATAAGCACATACATTTTAAACTCTATTAGCAAGAAGGCTCGCCAGCAGTTATCCAGCAAGTTACTACTGGAAAGTGAAATCACTTTCACAACATTGCCACAGAATGAAAGTTTGAAACCACTAATTTATATTCGGTGAATTTCAGAAAGAATAAATGCAAAACCATGTATTACACATGACGTGAGAACAGATCATTTAATTGCGTATTATACGACACTAGGAGCTTAGTATTTAAATAATTTAAATCGTGGGAATCGTTTAAAAATATGTGTCATGGACTGGTCTATTTCAGCACCTGCACCTTATAAATCGATATCTAGTCAATCTGCTCCCATTTGAAATGCATCTTTTATTTTAAGCGACATGTGAAGAATTCTTTGGTTCGTTGGGAACGCTTATTCTGGAACTGCCTACTGGTGCCTTTAATCTACCAATCCAGAGCAATGTAGTTAGCGACGATGCGATGACAATTGTGCAACTTTGTGCACAAGTTTGGGAACTGGCACAGCGGCAGACAGGCTTTGGGGTGGCGTTAATGTTAGAACAAGGTGGCAACGTATGTAAAGGTATGCTTTTGTCAACAGAAACCAAAGTCATATACTATTACTATTTTCATATACTATTTCTACATGCTTTTGTATTGTCGGTATCGAGAAAATGCAACAGCCTGGTAAGGCCAAATCATGAAAAAAGACGTGACAGGAGAGAACAGAACTCAGTGTGCTTCTTATTTGATGCGCAGTTTTGCTTTTATTTACGAAAGATTTAAAACCAAAAAATTAAGTGGGGAAAGTAATCCGCAGTAAACGCAGTCGGTCGCGGTAACCAAAAGGTACAAGGTTTTACTGGTTTAAGTAACCTGGAATCAAGGTCAAAAGTATCCCATAGAGAATAAGAGCATCACATGCACAAGTGGCAGGGCGCGGATACAGGCGTTTTTCTTCGCACGTCAAGAACAAAAGAGGCCTGCAAAATAGCATCCAATCCAGTGCAGGGTAACTAGTTAAACACACTTTCATTTACGAATACCTCGCCTTACAGGGTAATTTTTGTCTTAGGTGAGCCTAGATGGTGAAAATGAATAAGTCGAAAAAATTATAATTTAAGTTAAGTTGGAGGCGTGCTTTTGTCTGATCTCAATGCTACTTACATCGGATCTATATTTTTTTCAACGTCTTTCCTTTTTTGGACTCATCACTTTCACGAAATTTGATCAACAGCGATCTTAACATATATTATTATTATTATTATTATCCCACGCAATGGTCTATTGCATGCTAATGTTTTGTCAGAGTAAATCGTTCTATCCCAGTAGATTTTGTATGTATCGTTTTCAACTATTGTGTCTGGCGTGTATTTATAGTATGACAGAGTGTTTTCTTGAATATTTAGATTTAGAAGTATTTCTTTGTGAATAATTTTAGCTACTATGTTATGCCGCTCCATGTATATGTTGCCGCCAATATTGGACAACCTGATGTTATATGGTCTATTGTTTCAACATGTATATTGCATTTTCGGCACTTATCGGATATAATAATTCGATCTTTTATTATATATCTATGATAATTTCTGGTAGATATTATTTGATCTTGTATTGCTAAAATAAGCCCTTATATTTTTGGTTGCAATTCACCCTGGGTTAGCCAAGAATAACTATTGGATTTGTCAATATTGCTGTTTTCAATTATGTGTGGGTGCTTCCGTGGAGTTGTTTTTGTTTCCTTAGGTTAGAGTTAGGTTATTGCCTGCCTGGGTTTTTGCTGTGTGAAGGGTTGTGGTTTTAGTGTAAAAATATGTTCTTAGATTTTGTATTTGGTTAATATGTAACTGCTGAATATCTATTAGCCCCCTCCCTCTTTCTTTCCGGGTATTGTTATTCTTTCTTTGCATGCATGTGGGTGGTGTTTTTGATATTTTGTAAGCTTTGTTCTGGTGGCTATTTTAAGATTTTCTATATCTGTGTCACTGAGTTGTTTTTGTTTTCATATTTCTTTAATTTATTCTATTGTCGGTGTACGTCTGATGTGGTTGCGATGATGTAGATTAAGAGGAGTTAGGTTATTGTCTGCTGGGTTATTGCTGTGTGAAGGGTTGTAGTTTGTGAGTAAAAATATGTTCTTAGATTTTGTATTTGGTTTATATGTAACTGCTGGATATCTATTAGCCCCCTCCCACCATCTTTTCGGGGTATTCTTATTCTTTCTTTGCATGCATGTGCGTGGTGTTTTTGATATTTTGTAAGCTTTGTTCTGGTGGCTATTTTTAGATTTTCTATATATGTGTCACTCCATATGATGATGCCAAATGAGTATGTTAGTAGTGGTATAGCATACGTATTTATTGCTTTGAAAAGGTTTTTTGAATTTAAAAAGGTCTTTGTGATTTTCTTAAGCCGTGTTAGATATGCATTTGTAATTTATTTTTTGATTGTGGTGTGGTCTATTTTGATGCTTTGAAGAGAACCTAGGTATTTGTAAAGTTCTTTTTCTTCCATGTTTTGTAATATTTCGTTATTTAGTGTTTCTATTGTATTTTTATTGCTCCATCTTCTTTTTTCGATATGTTGGGATTTGCACTTATCATGTCCAAACTCCATACACACGCCTGTTGTAAATTGTTCAATGATTTTTATGAGTCTTTGTAATTCGGACTCCGTTGCTGCATAAAGTTTTATATTGTCCATATATAGTCGGTGATTTATTTTATGTAGATTCGTTTCGTGATCTTTTATATTAACGCACTTACTTTACCATAACGCACTTAGGGAATCTCCCTGAAAGATTTCTGTTTTTATTGCTATTTTATCTGTGATGATATTTTTTGAGTGAGTTTGGAAGTGAATGTTGATTACCCACTTTGTCATATTTTTTTGAAGAAAAAGTAAGTAACTGGGATGTATTTTGTATATTTTTAAGACTTTTATTAGCCAGCTGTGCGGTATTTTATCAAATGCTTTTTTTAATCTATATAGCATGTGTGGAGATTTCTTTGTTCTCTTATTGTTTGCTGTATGATTATTTGGTCTATTATGAGTTGATCCTTGCATCCGTGGCTATATTTCCTGCAACCTTTTTGTTCATTTTTTGGTATGTTATTGTCTATGAGGTGTATGTATATTTTGTGTGATATGAGTGATGTTATGATTTTATAGAGAGTAGGAAGACATGTTATTGGTCTGTAGTTTTCTGGGTTATCGGTTTGGCTGTTTTTAGGTTTAATGAATGTTATGCCTTGTGTGAGATAGAAGGTATAACGAATTTTGCAGTGTGCTGTTAATAAATGTGAGAAGTTTGCAATGTAAAGATGTTATTGACTTATACCAAAAGTTATGTATGTGGTCAATCCCTGGGAATTTCCAGTTATGAGTGTTCCTGAGGGTTTGTTCCAATTCTGAAAGGGTTATTGTAATATTTTCCTGTTGTATTAGGTTTTGTTATGTTTGTTCTTCTTGTTTTATCCAGGTGCTATTGTTGTTGTGTTGTGTGGAATGTGACCAGATATCCTGCCAGTATGTTTGTATTTTCTGTTTTGTTGGCGGGTTTGTACATAGTGGATTTTGGTCTTGTGTTAGATGTTTGTAAAAAGTTTTTTCACTGTATTTAAATTGTGTGTTTTGTTTCCATCTTGTGTCTGCTTCTGTATATTTGCGTAGTCTGTATGAGTAGACTTTGAGCTTTTGAATGAAGTTGTCTAATGTAATAGCTAGTGGTTCTTTGCGTTTGTTAAATTGTTGCATATGTTTCATTATTTTCTGTCAACGGTGAACCCTACAAAGGCATGATGAACAATTGTGGCCGGAAATTGGAGACATAGACTTATACGATCTTTGGTTTCAGTAGGATAGTGCACAATGCCACACAGCCCATGCCACAATACATAGATATTTTTTGTTAGTTCGGTAATCGTGGCCACCTCGGAACTGCCGTTTGAGAACTTTAGACTATTTGTGATATATCACAGGATATATAGATATCAAAAGGCTGAGAAGAGTTGATTTAACCATGTTTGCCCGTTCGTCCGTCAGTGCATATGCCAATAAAATTTGGTACACATATTACCTTTTGTTTAAGGTGGTAAATTTCGGTATTTTATTTTGGTAATTTGGGATTTTAAATTTCGAAGTACAGATATCGGATTTTTTATGAGCCACCACAAGAACCCCAAGAGTTATTTATATGAGCATAGCTCATAGTAAATTACAGTTCAATCTTGATCACTAGACCTTAAAAAGTTAACACCATTTTATTGAGAGTAGTGTATCTCCTCTGGAACATGCATATTTCGTTATTATATTGTAAGACTTACACTTTAATTTCGATTATAGCTTCATATCCATTCATCAAAATATTTTGTTCACATAACATCAGCTTGCACAAATTTAGCTTTAATCACCAATAAAATAATAACCGCATTTGAAAATCAAATTCCATTGGATGTCTATATGAACTTCTCTAAAGCGTTTGATAATTATAATTCAGCTATTCTTTGGGAAAAACTATGTGCTTTTCGTATATCAGGTACTCTAGGTACAGTTACTATGATTTTTTTCCAAGCTGCCTAGCCAATAGAAAATTTTTGTTCAAATAGTTATACTGAAATCGCAAATATAAATAAATGCTTAGTCAGGGATACCATAAGGATCGCATATAGGCCCACTCTCAAAACGCAGAATCTATGGTTAGTGCGTAGTCACTTAGATTACTGTTGCCTAATCTGGAATCCGTATTATCAACTATATAATAACAAAATTGAAAACTTTCAAAGAATTTTTACAAAATTTGCTTTGCATAAACTACTCGTATTGCAGAGTTTGGAAGATAGAAGAATATATTTGTAAATTTTATTCGTGTATAATCTTTTAAATTATAATAGCAACTGTTCGTAAATCGCTGATCTATTTTTGCTTCAAGCCCCATACTGCGAATTAAGAAGAAATCGTATGTTCGTTGAAAATGTGCACACAACTAATTATGAATTTATTAAGACACTCACAAGATGCATTCGCATATGAAATCATTATGCTAAAGATCTAAACTTTAGCTTAGAAATATATACTTGTATAAAATAAACACAATAAAACAAGTGAATTGTGTAGGACTGTGCTGTAATTTATTTTATGTGATGTCAAAGAAAATACACTTCGCCGGGCCTGTGACCTTTCGACGACATGTTGCGTCTAATTGGTTCTAAAAATGAGTGTTGCGTTTTTGAATAACGCCCAACCCCCCTGGGATTAATATATTTTAACTCACCTGCGAACACAGCGAAGCCTCTTCGTGAAAAAATCCATTGACGAAATCACAGTATTCGCGGGTAGTAATGCGACACTCGCCATAGGCTCCGGTACAACACGGATGACCAATCACTTCACAAGCCATGTGCTCTGCAGTATTATCTTTGTAGCGGAAACGTTGTGAAAAAGTGTTTGTCTTGCGGCAGATGGGCCATTTAGTGATATCGTCTGGCCATTCGTAGGGTGCTATAGATGCTGGTGAGTCGCAGTACTTTGGATCCAGGCCACAAACCGATCCGGAAATGCGACCACCAGGTCCTGAATCACCAGGTGACCACTTTTTCCATGTTGATATGGACTTCTGAAATATTGTATGAAATGGTTTTGTTGTAATATCCATACAATCATTACACCGTGCAACACTGAAAATACACCTGATAAATTACACACTGTAGGTTGTTTATATGGTCGAATAATGCATAAAAATATTTTTGTTATATTTTTTGTACCCTCCAATTTTTATTTATTTATAAAAAACCGTTTTTCAGACTTTGCGCTGTAATCTACGGATATCTCAGTCATTTTTTCACCGATTTTCAATATTTTATATGTTTTGAAAATGATATTGTCAGACCTTTCAAATGATGTTCAACAAGTAATTATTCAAACTAGTTAGTTGTGATTTTTATTTGATTAAACTTGGAGAAAGTGCTTTTTTTTATCCTTTTCTTAACTTTAACAATTTTTTATTGCATAATTTTACAACAAAATTAAAGATGTTTGTTAATATTCTTTGAGTGCATTTATTAACGAAGAAATTAATGTATTACTTTCAATAATCGGACAAAAATTGCGTAAACTACGCTAGTTTTTCGTTAATAGAAAATATGGGCCATCATGTGTATTGCAGTGTGTACAATGTATTGGTCATACATTTTTTGTCAACTTTGAAAATTGGGATGAAGTTGTTCTGACTTGGAGTAAAAAGAACAATCATACTGTTTTTTATATAAATTTTTTTGTTGATTTTACATACCTAACTTTTTCTAAAAATGTTTACCCGACCTTCGTCGTTTTAAAGAAGAATCGCTCGTCTCGCGTTTGAGCGACCAACAGTAATCCGCCAACATATGTATTTTGTTTTTTCCGAGGAAACGTTTTTCAATTGACGCAATTTCTTGATGAAACCTTTCCCATTGTTCATCGCTGAATTTTCCAAGGTTCTCCGGAAAGAAGTCTAAATGTGAATGCAAAAAGTGAATTTTGATGGACATTCTACATCCCATGTCTCCGTAGGCCCGTAAAAATTCATCCACGACGGCAACGCAGTTGTCACTTCTTTTTTTCCCCAAAAAGTTTTCACAAAGAGAAATGAAACTCATCCATGCTCTTCTTTCCACCGGATTCAGTTTCTCAGTGAAATTTCCATCCTTCATGATTTTGCGAATTTGCGGTCTAACGAATATCCCTGCACAATAACGAAAAATTTTTTATACAATAATACAATAGGTTATATTTCCATGGAATATGCACATAAATTTGCTAATAATTAAAAAAATGTTTTTATTTCAGACGATTACTTGCTACTTTCATTTTATTTGAAATGTAATACCTTCTTTAATTTTGGTATCACTCAGATTAGGGAAAGTCGTTTTTAAGTGTAAAAAAGCTTCACTGTGTTTATCTAGACGTTTCACAAACTGCTTCATGTAGCCGAGTTTCAAGTGCAGGGCGGTAATATGATTTTATCAGCTTTTACTAATTGAATTTTAACAACATTGTTTTTTCCGATTTTGAAAAACTTTCGCAATGGCCACTCTTTTCGGTCATAGTGATTGCTTGCACGACTATCCCATTCACAAAAATAACAGGGATATTTGGTGTAACCTCCTTGCATTCCGAAAAGAATCGTTAAAACTTTGAGGTCAGAGACGATTTCCCATTCATGTTTTGGGTAATTTATCACCCTAAGGATTTTTGCCAAAGTTTCGTATGTCTCTTTCATATCAGTAGCATATGCCAAAGGCACGGATGGCAACTCGTTGTAATAACACAGCTTTTAAACCTGACAAAAAGCATACATCAAATTCAGGACTTATGTTTACAGAGAAATCTTTCTTTTTTAAAGCGTAAAATCGATGAAATACTCACTTTTGCACGATCCATCGATGAATAATCGCCAATTTTTCGATTGATGTTCCGTGTTAAAGCATTGAAACAATTTTTCAACATCTTTACAATAAGCAAGGTTTTGGTCATCGCCATCAATTTCAAAATTGTTATTGAAAATAGTCCGCTCAGAGTTTTTCATTGTTAATGTTATTTTGAAATCATTTTCTACAAGATTCCATTGTTTTAATCGTGATGCCAAAACCTCAGCATGTCTGTATGAGAGTTCTAGATCACGTACTAAATCGTTCATATCTGAATTCGAAACAAAATGCCGCTCTTTTGATTCTAACGCAGCTGTGATAAAAGGTTCATCACTATGTGAACTATTAGATGAACTGTTATCACCGCTTCTTGAATCATCTACTTTTTTTACTTCAGTTAGCTTGTTTTAATTTTCTCTTAAAGATGGTTTCGTAACAGTTAGCACTTCGGGATACTTTATACTGTTACGTGTTTCGAAGCGCTGACCTCGGAGGTTGGTTTGGCAAAAGTATCAGTCTTCTGGTCTGTGAATGACTTGATGATGCCAAACCAATGGGCTCGAGAATGGCAATCGATCTTGAAAACACTGACTAGATTTCCACTTTTTTAGTGATATGGAGCACGTGGAACATATATATTCTGGTTCATACCAGCGACTTTCACTATAATTGCGCTCAAAGTGAAGATTGTATGCTCCAACCACGATAATATTTGTTTTTAATTCACGGCGATGTTGTTTATCAACAAATAAACCGCAAATGTAGCAGAAATTATTGCGTTTGTCACACATCTTTAACTAACTTATAAACAATTTTAACAAAAAAACACACTTGAGAAAAACGCAATTTTGGAAGAAGGAGATAAAATGGAGGATGGTTCCACGTGTAGAAGTCCACGCAAGTGGGGAAAGTTACTGATCGCCATTCACTTGGGAATGGCCAGGACGACTCTTCTGCATATGGTTCAAGCAGCTCACAACGGTCGGGATTAGCCCACGTATCCTCTGGGTAGCTTCCGAACACCCGTTCGGGAGTGAGCTAACGTGAGAAGGCGAAACATTCCAGGATAGCTGGTTGTGCGTTGGGTTTGGGACCCTCCACTTAAAAATCCCCTCCAATTAAAGGATGTACAAAACCTCGGATGAGACCTCCCTATACTGATGACGACCCCTGCAAACGAAATAAGGAATATGATTTGAGGGCATGCACCTGGAATGTCCGGTCCCTTAATGGGGAAGGTGCCTCTGCCCGGCTGGTTGATGTCCTCGTGAGAGTAAAGGCTGACATCACTGCCATCCAAGAGATGCGATGGACGGGGCAAGGTAAGAAAACCATAGGACCTTGCGACGTCTACTACAGCTGCCATGTAAAGGAGCGCAAATTCGGTGTCGGATTTGTTGTGGGAGAGAGACTTCGTCGCCAAGTACTGTCGTTCACTCCGGTGGACGAGCGTCTCGCAACAATCCGCATCAAAGCCCGTTTTTTTAACATATCGCTAATTTGCGCCCACGCCCCGACGGAAGAGAAGGACGATGCGACCAAAGATTCTTTCTATGAGCGCCTGGAACGCTCCTATGAGCGCTGCCCCAGCCACGACATAAAAATCGTGCTTGGCGACTTCAACGCCAGGATGGGCAAGGAGGGAATTTTTGGTCCCACAGTCGGAAAATTCAGCCTGCACAACGAAACATCCGGTAACGGACAGAGGCTGATCGACTTCGCCGGGGCCCGAAACATGGTAGTCTGCAGCACCAGATTCCAGCATAAGAAGATCCACCAAGCCACCTGGCTGTCTCCTGATCGAAAAACACGAAACCAGATCGATCATGTTGTGATAGATGGAAGACATGCTTCTAGTGTATTAGATGTACGTACGATCCGAGGACCCAACATCTACTCAGATCTCTACCTTGTTGCAGCCAAACTGCGCACACGCCTCTGTGCAGCAAAAAACGTGCATCTGTCTACAAGGAATGTTCGACATCGAAAAGCTGCAATCACAACAGACGGTCAGAAGATTCGCCACCCGTCTCTGGCTCCTGCTCTCAGAGAGTACTGCCCAACAAACCGGCATCCACGAACAATGGAGCAACATTTCTCGTTCTCTACGTACCGCCGCCGAAGAAGAAATCGGATTCCGGCGAGCCCCAAAAAACAATTGGTACGACGAGGAATGTCATGCTGCCACAGAAAGAAAGGATGCCGCCTATAGAGCGAGCCATGTGGGATCGCTACAGAGAGCTGAAAAAGGAAGAGAGACGTATTATCCGAAAGAAGAAACGAGAGGCCGAAATACGTGAGTGCGAAGAGCTTGAGATGCTGGCCAACAGGAACAACGCCCGAAAATTCTACCAGAAAGTTCGGCGGCTTACAAAAGGTTTTAAGACCGGGGCGTTTTCCTGTAAGAACAAAGACGGCGAACTGGTGACTGACGTACAGAGCAATCTTAAATTATGGAGGGAACACTTCTCGAACTTATTAAACAGTGACAGCTGCGCATGTCACCGAGAAAGTGAAGATCCCGATACCCCAATCGTTGACGACGGAATTGTCGTTCCGCTACCCGATCATGACGAGGTGAGAATAGCGATAACGCGGCTAAAGAACAACAAAGCCGCGGGCGCCGACGGACTGCCGGGTGAGCTATTCAAATATGGCGGCGAGGAGCTGGTAAGGTGCATGCATCAGCTTCTATGCAAAATATGGTCGGATGAAAGCATGGCTGCCGATTGGAATTTAAGTGTGCTCTGCCCAATCCATAAGAAGGGCGATCCTGCAATTTGTGCCAATTACCGCGGGATTAGTCTTCTAAATATCGCCTATAAGGTTCTAGCGAGCGCATTGTGTGAAAGGCTGAAGCCCACCGTCAACCAACTGATTGGACCTTATCAGTGTGGCTTCAGACCTGGAAAGTCTACCATCGACCAAATATTCTCAATACGCCAAATCTTGGAAAAGACCCATGAAAGGAGAATCGACACACACCATCTTTTCGTCGACTTCAAAGCTGCATTCGACAGTACGGAAAGGAGATACCTGTATGCCGCGATGTCTGAATTTGGTATCCCCGCAAAACTAATACGGCTATGTAAGATGACGTTGCTCAACACCAGCAGCGCCGTCAGAATTGGGAAGGGCCTCTCCGAGCCGTTTGATACCAAACGAGGTTTCAGACAGGGTGACTCGCTGTCGTGTGACTTCTTTAACCTGATGTAGGAGAGCATCGTATGAGCCGCAGAACTTAATCGCTCAGGCACAATTTTTTATAAGAGCGTACAATTGCTGGCGTATGCCGATGATATTGACATCATCGGCCTTAACAACCGCGCTGTTAGTTCTGCCTTCTCCAAACTGGATGAAGAGGCAAAGCGAATGGGTCTGGTGGTGAACGAGGACAAAACGAAGTACCTCCTGTCTTCAAACAAACAGTCGGCGCACTTGCGTATCGGCACCCACGTCACTGTAGACAGTTATAATTTCGAGGTTGTAAAAGACTTCGTCTATTTAGGAACCAGCATTAACACCGATAACAATGTCAGCCTTGAAATCCAACGTAGAATCTCTCTTGCCAACAAGTGCTACTTTGGACTAAGTAGGCAACTGAGCAGTAAAGTCCTCTCTCGACGAACAAAACTAACACTCTACAAGACTCTCATCATGCCCGTCCTAACGTATGGCGCAGAAGCTTGGACGATGACAACATGCGATGAAGCGGCGCTTGGAGTGTTTGAGAGAAAGATTCTGCGTAAGATTTTTGGACCTTTGCACGTTGGCAATGGCGAATATCGCAGACGATGGAACGATGAGCTGTATGAGCTTTACGACGACATAGACATAGCGCAGCGAATAAAGATCCAGCGGCTACGTTGGCTGGGTCATGTCGTCCGAATGGATACAAACGCTCCGGCTTTGAAAGTATTCGATGCGGTACCAGTTGGTGGTAGCAGAGGAAGAGGGCGGCCTCCTCTGCGTTGGAAAGATCAGGTGGAGAAGGACTTGGCTTCACTTGGTGTGTCCAACTGGCGTCGGTTAGCACGAGAAAGAAACGACTGGCGCGCTTTGTTAAACTCGGCCAAAATCGCGTAAGCGGTTATAGCGCCAATTAAGAAGAAGAAGAGATAAAAAGGCACTGCCAACCAGAGACTGGTCTAATAGCTGTTTCAGACTAAGGTGCGTTTCATAACTATAGGACACATAACATGAATATTTAATCTTTACTCCAAAAATATGTAGGTAGTCTGTAAAAATAAATGAATATATGGAATAATACCGTTATTCTTCTTAGTATCAATAAACAACAACTTTTCATCGTGGTGTTTTTGTGTTTGTTTGGACCGTTACTTTGAGCACGAGTCAGAGCAATTCGTTACTACTTTAGCCGTTTCGTAACAATAGAACGCATTAGGAACTGAAGCTTTAAAGTGCATTTATGTGTTCGCTGAGTACAACTTTTAATTTAAAGCGTTTTTTAAGTAAATAAATATCAATATGCCACGCGGTTCAAAACTTACCGAATTAGAGAGAGGTAAAATTACTGCGTGGGTGGAGGAGGGTCTCTGCGCCTCAGAAATCGCGCGAAAATTATGTAGAAACACCTAAGCCGTTCATTTGTAATTTATGATAAATTGTCATTGTCAAACATTTATTGTCAATACATAAATACTGCAGTGATTTTTCCAAGTAAGTAATCATTAAAGACAAAAACTATGGTTCCACAAATGGATAGATATTCAAGGCATTTTTTTTTATATTTACGGAAAACTAGCGTAGTTTACGCAACTTTTATCCGATTATTGAAAGTAATACATTAATTTCTTCGTTAATAAATGCACTCAAAGAATATTAACAAACATCTTTAATTTTGTTGTAAAATTATGCAATAAAAAATTGTTAAAGTTAAAAAAATTATAAAAAAAAGCACTTTCTCCAGGTTTAATCAAATAAAAATCACAACTAACTAGTTTGAATAATTACTTGTTGAACATCATTTGAAAGGTCTGACAATATCATTTTCAAAACATATAAAATATTGAAAATCGGTGAAAAAATGGCTGAGATATCCGTAGATTACCGCGCAAAGTCTGAAAAACGGTTTTTTATAAATAAATAAAAATTGGAGGGTACAAAAAATATAACAAAAATATTTTTATGCATTATTCGACCATATAAACAACCTACAGTGTTTAATTTGTCAGGTGTATTTCATTTTTTTTTGTAGCACAGTGTTATTTACTACTATCATATCTTTTACTTACTGTTGGAAAAAGTCCGCGCACGGAACAGTCCGCCTGTGAGCTTTGTACGCACCCAGAATCATCATTACGAATGCAGCAAGCTGTTTCACGTTCTTGGCGTCGCATTTTTAGCACCACATCCATAATGCGAACATCGCTTCGCATACAGATAGCGAACTTCGCCCCCATATGCACCAAATCATTATTTCTAGGCCCGATCCATACGTTACGTTGTTCCATGTGTTGCACCGTTTGCAAACTAAGGCTAGTAACCAATACCTGCCCAGTCTTTAACTCCACTCCAATACCCACAGGCCCAATACCATAACAGATGAGAGACAATAAGAGCACTACTATCTGCACTGTGTTGATCCAATAAGTAAAAAATAGTCGGTGATCGGCACGATCATCGAGATCATTAACAGAAAGTAATTTCACTTTTCTCTGAATGGGACGTCGGGAATTCTCAAGTACACCATCGAGTAGCTGTGGTGATATGCGATCCCCTCGCGTCCCGTTCATGAATTGTACGTTTGGCAGTGAGGCTGCTACATTTCCCGACTTTTTGGATTGGTATGAACCGTCGTTGCTTGGCTGTTGACCCCCAAATGTGCCACTGATTTTCGATGCTGGCTTTAGCAATACTGCTGCAATTCCTTGTTCATTATTAGTGGTGCAATGTGTGTTACCGCTCATTACAGCCGACGTGCGCCAACCATGTACGCGTTCACCCATGTATATCTGCCGATGATATTCGATCATTTTCACACCATTGTTAGCAGGCTTGTTGGGGCCCTCGGTTCTCATGACTCCGCCAACTGCGCCAATATAGCTGTTTCCACCATTTGAGTTTTCATTGGCTACGATTTGCTCAGTACCAGTAGAGTCGAAAAACATTTCGTCTTCTTGTAGTGCTGATAAACCTTCAAAAACATCGCTTGAGTTGACGATGTCATTGATATTGTTTAAATGAGCTGGCGCGAAGCTGCGAGACCATTGTCGATAATTACGCGGCTGCCGTCTATTTAGAGAATAAACAATATAGTTTAAACTGGATATAATCATAGCAGACACAGACGCTTTGCGCTCGACATTATCGGCTATTTGAAAGTCGGCATACACGAAGTGGCATCGACGTGTGGAATATTCAATTGGCAGGCCATTATTTTCCGTATCGTGAGTGGGTAGTATGTCAGGTCTTTCCGAATGATGATAATGATAATTATGGTTCTGTTGATTAGTCCCACCGGTGGCACCATAGCAGTTCAATCGGTTGCTAGCCTCACCTGGATTGTTATTGATGATTTCTGCATGCAGCTCACTTTCGCATTTCAACGCACCAAAGCGTCGGAGGGCCAAACGTCGTTGCCGACCTTGCCATACAGCAAACTCCTCAGCTTCCGTGCGGGCATCTATGCCAAAGAAGCGTGCTATCTCCTTACGAATATATTGACTGAAACGCTTTTTACGAGGAAAGCGCCGCATGGATAGTTTTTGTAACGGCGACGGCGGTGGCGGCTGATGTAGTGATGTTTGCTGCGACTGTATAAGCGATTGTTGAAGTAGCTGACGACCACTATCCCCCGCTTGATGTTGTTGCTGCTGGCCGCCTACACTGTTGCCAACAACTGCAACATGCTCCGTGATTATACCTTGTGTTACAAAATTTTTTGGTTGTGGTTGTGACTTTGGCGCTAAGTATATTTGGTCACCCTGTTGGTGTTGCATCTGTTCGATGCCATTTAAGTTGTCATCATCGAGTTTATTAGGAAACAGAATACGTGAATGGTATGTACCTGATGGTGAGAGTGGGGAGATGTGCGACGCGCTGGTGGATGGCGTTAGTGTAAGCGACGTTTGATCTAGTACATTTTTCAAAAAACCACTATTGCAACTGTTCATGCCGACAATGCCACTGCTGCTGCCATCCATCATTTGCGGTAGTGGTATAGGACTAATTGGGCCCGTTGTCTGTGTGGTTTGGTGAACGCCTGTTGTGCGGCGAACTGTGTTGCAGTGTAAGCAGGTGGTAGCTGATCCAGTGCCTGAACTCATGCCGGTACTGCTGTTAGTACCCCTTCCGGAGGAAGGCTCCATTTGCGTTGTGGTTGTTGTGCAAAGGCGACCGACCGCGGCCGTTGCAGTGGCATTTATATATTCAATACTTGGTGTACGTTGAATGTAATCGTTTATTACATGTGCCTTATTTATGCGTGCAGTATTGGTCGAACTTAACCTATTGCCTCCAACAACATATGTTCCATTACCATTGTCGCTAGCAACTGCTACCGATGATGCAGTGGACGTTCTGACTGATGTTGCCATAGCAGCGGAACCTGCCAACGTTGAGGAGAAAATCCATGACGTAGTGCCATGCACCTTAGCGGCTGACGAATGGCCGTTTATTTGCATTTGTTGATCATGCAAAATGATGGTCGAAGAATCTTTGCCCGAAGCAGTAGTGGTTTTAGAACTACCTGCACCGTTGGTATTGTCATTAACATTATTACCACTATTGGAACCGCTGCTGTTACGGCCACTGTGACTATTGTGGCTGCTTTTGACGAAGATTGATCGCGTTTGTGGCGAGGAGCCGTAATAATCGCTTAACGATAGTGGTCGATGCTCAAGATTATGCGTCAAATTTGAGGACGCTGTATTGGTTGTCTGTATTGGTTGACTTTCGTTAGTGCAACATTTCATTCGAAAGCGATAAGGTAGCGTACTACCATGGTGTGTTGATGCACGCCCTCCTCCACCGCTAACGCCAACCATATTGATATTCGCTCCGCATTTGATTGATGTTTGCTGTACCGGAGTTGGCTGCATTGATACGTCCGAATATAATTCATTTGGCGGGGGAGGTGTTGGTACATATCGTTTCACTGGAGTGTGCACTGTAGATGAAAGGTATGTGTATGTGTCGCTCGTCACCAGTGGCGTATTTTGTTTTAAAAAGTGCGTGGAAGAAACATATCGTGTGGTACTGGAAGGTTGCGATGTAACTGCGGTCGATGCATATGCTGGTTGGCTACCAACGCTGGATGGGCTAGTCATTATCAGAGATTTAGGCATAGGCACCTCACGGATTCGCTCCGGTAAACGAAAACGCGTATTCGGTGAAATGGAACACTCTTGCAAGCTACTTACGTACTTTGGTGTCAAAGTTGTTTTACTAATGCCATTAACATCCAGCGGCGATGTTGGTGAAGATGATGAAAACGATTGTGTCGTCTGATGAATGTGTCCGTTCGCATTTCCTTTATTACAGCCGACGTCACCATCATAATTAGTATATGCCGTGTGCATTTCCAGGCAATTAACATTATTAGGGAGACCAGAAACCTGTGTTTGTGGTGATGTCAGACTCATTATGTAACGATCACTATTCGGTGCTGGAGACGGAGGCGGCAAACAACAATTTGATGTATCATCATAGCCGGTGATCGGCTGGACTGACAGTTTTCCGTGATGCTGTTGAAACAATTCGTTCGGATGTGGGCTATAACGGCCGCTGGCCGAGCTGGTTTCGCTGCAGCTAACTCCAATCATAGCGTCACCATCGTCGGTAAGGGCCAACTGGGGGTGATAGCCCAACATTGACCTACAGCGCGTGCTGCACACATTACTGCTGACTATGCCGCAGCGATTGCTACCGCCACCATGCCCGTTAGTTTGCGAAGCGGCTGTTGCTGTGTGGTGCGCATGGTGATGAATATGGTGGTCGCATTCACAGCAATTTGAAGCATTAGGTGTGATCATGTTTCGATATCGGACGCGGTAGTTGTTGCCACAGCGTCAATACCGAGTGGCCGCTAGCGCTGAGTATTGTGCGCGTTAGTACAACAGTAGTAATCTATAAGTCATAGACAAATATATTTGTATTTCTATGCTTCTCGACATTGCGTAATAAGCGTCTTATAAGTTGAAATCGGTTAAATAAAAACAATTGAAAATATTATTAGCAAAATAACTGTAGAGTGCAAGGACAACACAACGCAATACAGCAATTTTTAACAATTTTATCCGTCTGCACAAATGCCGTTATTTCCAGAGGGGATAGACCGAACTATATGAGAAACTAACTGACATGTGACGGTCATAGGTTACATTTTATTTGCTGGCGTCGAAATGATGCTTAGAGTTCCATTTACGGACCGATTCGGCCTACATTTTTCCATTAAGTACACCCAACTCTCTTTTTGCATGGTCTTGTTTTACACGATTTTGAACTAACACGGTTCAGTAATAAACTTACGTTCTTGCACGAATCTCAAAAAAAAATTTTTTCTACACAAAACATAATTCCTAAAAGAATGCCTTATCAAGTAAATATTTTTCGAGTAAGATAAAAGCAATAAGTACATTTTAGAACTAGCCAAGTCCAAATTTCAACGTACTCATTAGGTTGATTGTAGCTGGATAACAAGTATTGTACTAAGTGGTGCAAAATTACTCACCCAATATTGTTTTTAACCCTTTTTTTAATGCATAAAAAAATAATTTTTAGTGATGGAAATCTTTGCTTGCAAAAATTATAAATTTTTAGAAACCAAAGGAGGACACATTTTGTTACATGTTTGTGAAAATTAAGTGAATGGCTTGGTAATATTGTGATTTGCGACCTTATAACTAAACTTTTAACTAATGAAAGCGAAGTACTGCGTGTTAAATTGTGAAAGCATAAATTAATATAAAATCTCCAAATACAGTTTTTTTGCGGAAGACGCCGTGGCAAGAAAGTGTGCGCTTTGTGTATAATTTCTTGTGTTCGGTAGTTTCTATTGCTCCCCTTCCTTTTGTTTATATAATATATTCTCGGGGCCTAACGACACAGCGAAATCGGAAGTCGCAATCTCTTATTCCATCATTCTTGGTTATACCTCTCTATTATCAATGCTGCCAACTCTCTTAAAAAAAAAATAGCATTGGAGGGAATTTGATTCTTTTACTTTTTTAATTCTCTTTTGATGTTCCTGTCGTGCTCACATACCTTGTATTTGTTGATTTTTAGTCTACAGTCTGCCACAACATTGAGAAAAACGAGAACACAAAGGGTTTTGACAAAGCGTCAACGAGTTGAAGCAACAAAAGTTTCCCTCTATGAACGCGGTCGTACTAATACTCATTCAATGCTTCCAAACAAATGAAATCTTTGGCAGCTCTTTTCCAGCTCTACCAACATATGTTTCTTTATAACAGTAGCATCATCTATTCTCCAATTGCTTGGTGAATCGAAGAGGTCTTAAAGTCCGACAAATGGGCTGGACATATCAACTGATGATAGCATTTTTGGTTCAGTCCGTAATAAACGTCCACACTTCTTATCAAGTAGCGATGAATAGTTGCAAGACTGATTTCAATTTAAATTTATATATGTTTTGTACTTATGGATTGAATTTTCTATGCACCTTTATTTTAATTTTTGCGTTTTTGTTTTATAAACACTTATGCTATATTGGGTTTTGAAAATATTAGGGTTTTCTCATTTTATACGACTTGAACTTTAACTTCGATTAACTTTTAAAGGAGTCAATTTATCGAAAAATTTTGGAAGATGTAGAGAGTTAAAATTGTCATCAGAATATGTGTTTTTCATAGCTGTATATTAGCATACTAGAGAAAAAAAAAGTTTATTCCAAAAAGTAGCAAAATCCCATGTAATTTATATGGGAAATATATCGTGTTTGGGGCAAGGTTTATTCTGAATATTAAGAGCTGATTTTGATCTGATAATTTTTCTTAGACGGAAAACTAAAAATTTAGAGGGCGTCGCAAAAAAATAATCAAATTGGTAAATAACGGACACCCTAATGTATAAACACTAAATAAAACTGATATTTAATGCAATTTTACTAATTTTAAGTACGTAAATAATGACGACATCAAATACCAAATTGCTGAAAATCAGAAATAAGACACTTTTCTAACGTTGCTTTTCTCTGATATACATATATGATACATAAGTATGTAAATACGTATGTAATAAATAAGTGGACTCAGGGTTTGCGTTGACTAATGAAAACATTGTTCTGTTTTCGATACTGCTCTGAACATAAACAGATAAGTAGTGGAGCAGGTAGCGCAAAACGCGGGATCAACTATTTTGCTCATATTTAAGAACATGCAAATATAAAAAGCATTGTTATTTATTCGCTTACATGTCCGTGATATTATCATTTGATTTAGTCTACCAGCTGGCTTCTGGCCTCAGAGAGCGAGGACACCGTCTTGGAGGATGATTGTTCTTCAGGTAAATCTTCAGCACTCTAAGGCGGTGTCCGCCAACCTACTAGTCACCTTGAGCAAGGTGGAGCTGGTATAGTCCTGATCCAGAAGCTGTGGCTGAGCAGCAACGGCATTTCTGGGCTCAGGACGAAAAGCTACAAGCTGATGGCGTATAGCAGGACAGGTATACCAAGTTCATGTATACTCATCAGTAAGGAACTTAACGCATTTATTTTGCCTAATTTCTGCAGTGAAGACATTGTACGGTCAGCCTGGATGACCCTTCGGGTAAGCTATGGCTGATGTCGGTCTAAATGGCACATGACGACGAGGTGGAGAAACCTCTGGTGCTGCTAAGGGAAACCCTGGCTGAAGCAAAACCACAGGAAAATCGGCGTTATTATAGGCGTTATTATTATGATTATAGACGCGAACTCCCATCACACCTGCTGGTGTGCAAGAGGTGAGTCACTTTTTGATTATATTTTAAACGAGGACTTCTTTATCTGTAACAGGGGTAAGGACCCCACTTTTATTATCGCAGCCAGAGAAGAGGTGCTTTACCTCACTCTGGTTTCTTCTTTACTGATAAACCGAATCTCCGATTGGAAAGTGCTAAATGCTCACTCCTTCCCGGACCATACGTATATTCAGTTCTCTCTCGCTGAAGCTTGTTCAAGATCCCCCTACAGAAACAAGAGGAGGATGAACTGAGATGCATATTACAGAAATTTGCTGAACCTATTCCCCAAAGCACGCGGTACTCGTCTAAACCTGGAGGACTCATGGTAGCCCTCTACGCTCTCGCAGAAGCTTCTCCAAGAGTCCTTCTTAGCCTTCCTAATTTCGGACTTATATAATCCTAGCCCTACTTTATACAGCTTCCATCCCGAGGGAAACCTAATTATTTTGGCCCTGTTAAAAAGGCGTTTACATTAGGCCCTTAGCTCAGAGAGCTCCGTTGTCCACCAAGGTGGTTTTTCCCTTCTGGAAAAACCTTTTGGACAGGAGGTTTCCAGGGAATTGTTGCAAACTGAGGAGAATGTCTCCACCAGTTCGCCGATCGTTTCTTCCGATAGATCTAGATTTTCTCCCGGGTACTTAAGAGACAAATTGGGAAGTCGGGCGATGAGCGGCGAGGAGTCACTAAAGTAACTTCTCGACGCCCATTTTCCAACGAGCCCAGCACCGGCGTGGAAAGTATTTAAACTTGCATTCGGCACCGGGGTCGGTTGTCGCATACCCAACATGCTTCATCTCCATCTACCGGCAGGTGTGTAGGGACACTCCGCAAGGTGGTGTTCTCCCGTCTTTCCTCTGGGTTGTTGTTGTAAATGACTTGCTGGAGGAGCTGGTGAAAGGGTAATTGCCTACGTGGATGACGTGGCACTAATCGTTGGAGGAAAGTGTGTGGATACTCTATACAACTTGATGCATGGATATCTGAACGTAGTTGTTAGGTGGGCAACGGATTGCGGCCTGTCGGTGAATCCTTTTAAGACGGAGCTCGTCCTATTTGCGAGGAAATTTAAAATACCCACAGCCCCAAGTTCCCTCACTAGGGAGCGCTCCTCTGATGCTTTCTGACAAGGTGATGTACCTAGGTATTATCCTTGACAGTAAGCTTACATGGAAGCCTAATATTGAGGAAAGAGTGAGGAAGGCAACAATCGCCTTGTATGGGCGCAAGGGCGCGATTGGCAAAAGATGAGGCCTTTTGCTTAGAGTTGTTTTTTGACTATATAATTCTATTGTAAAGCCTATCTTGTTATATGGAGTCATAGTCTGGTGGAACTCACTAGGAGGATGACATTGGTGAAGAAGCTGCAGAGAGTTCAGAGGTCGGCACTCATTTGAATCAGTGGGGCGTTTCGAACGACTCCTACTCTGGCGCATAACGCAATGTTATGTGTAATACCCATAGACATCGCAGGCAGAATTGCCGCTACAGACTGAGGGGCTCGGGCTATAAGCTCAACCTCAGTTATGGGCACTCTAACATCCTTAGAAACTTCGAGTCCATCCCCCTGCCAACGGATCAGTGTATACCCTCGTTTAGTCCAAACGGAACCTTCTCCACTCATGTTCCATCAGGGAACGAGTGGTCGGGGGTACACTTGGGGACATGGCCTGGTGAACTTGTTCACGGTTGGATCAAAGTTGGAAGGAAAGGTTGGCGGAGGAGTTTTTTGCGAGGAGCTCCCCATCAGACTCAAGTTCTGGTTACCGGACCGTTGCAGCGTGTTCCAGGCAGAGATAGGCGCAATCAAGGAGGCAGCTGATTGGCTGCTCACATGCGTACTAACAGTCAAGAAAGTAAATATTTCTCCGAGAGCCAAGTGGCAATGCGGGCCCTCGGGTCGGTGACGGTATCACAAAGGACGAATCCGTTTTTCTTCGTCCAAGCGTACTCATTCATTGGACAACCGTACCAATCTAACCTAACCTAACCAGCTAACCTAAAGCCGAAAAACATAAGCAATAACAAGAAGACAGCAATATCTAACTCGAGGGACTCATTTTCATGTTATGCAAAAAGTCGTTACAGCAAAAGATGAATGCAATCATTGATGAAGTCTTCGGTCAGAATATTAAACGGCAGAAGTTTTTGTGCGGTCGGTTATGACATGATTGATTTAAAACAATTATACCTTTTTGTTTGCGGGAATATATTACAAGCTAAGTAATATTAGGCCTCATCTATTCACTGTTTCCCCGCACGCTATCTCTATGCTCGATTTGCTTGAAGAAAAATTTACATGCGAAAGCAATATATAAGTTATCGAGTAAGACTTGCCGCTAGCGAGTATGGTTATACTTCATTAAACTGGTATAACTCACTATCTTACAAACACATGTATTTTAAGGCAGTTCTCTTCCCGCGTTGCCGACATATGTTCATTTGCTCCATCTATTCGCCACTTGATAAGTCTTGGCGAATAAAAGAGCCCGATTATTAAGAGCATTGACACACATATGTCTTAAAATATTCAACATGTTAAGTTTCTCGTAGAAATATTATATTACCTTTAGCCCATAAATTATCCATCAGTTTTTCAAACCTTATTTTCAACTTTCAAGACGAAATATTGGGTTGGGGAATAAGTTCATAGCGTTTTAATATTTTCTATTTTACAACGATTTGTTTTCTTTTTGTTCGTTCAATCTCTCTCTAGTCTACAAAACTGTGTTAATTTTATTTTTGAGTTATTCAATCTTTTATTAGTTTCGGGGCTTAGAAATGGAATACCCAGGAGGCATAATGAACCTTTTCACCACCGGCTCTTTTTTGCATTTCATCAAGATCAAAAAGCTGCCGAAGTATGAAGAAGGTACCATAGGCGAGTCTACAGCATGAAAATAGTTTGCAATGTTCAAAAATGGCTACTTTGACCTCGATGACACGTCCCGCAGCAGAAACCATCTGAATTCATTGAAGAACGTCTCAAATCCTTTTGAAGGAGAACGGTTGCCAAACCAGTAGTGATTTGTTGAAAAAAATAAACTGCGATCATAAAACGATTCTCAATCACCTTCATTCAATGAGTTTTACCGAAAAATTGGGAGCCAGCGTGCCTCACGAGCTCAACGAAAAAAACAAAGAAAGTCGCCTTCAAATTGCTTCTCAGCATCTCGCTGGCCATCGAGCATCACGCGAGTTATGGAAACCCCCAGAACACTTACAACAACACAACCACCAACCAAACCAACAAGGTTAAACGTAAATAGCTAAGTCAATGAACTAAAGGTAGAATTCATAAGAATTGTCAAACTAACTAACAAAAAACTTGCAAAATTCTAATGAAGCATTACTAACATTTAAATAAAGAAACTAAAATTATTAAGAAACTTAATTAAAATGTAAAAAACAAAATAAGTTCTTAAGAATTATTACCTATTGCCGAACTAACAAAAAACTTGCAAAATCCTAATTAAGCAATACTAACATTTAGACAAATCCAACGTAGAATCTCTCTTGCCAACAAGTACTACTTTGGACTAAGTAGGCAATTGAGTAGTAAAGTCCTCTCGCGACGAACAAAATTAACACTCTGCAAAACTCTCATCATGCCCCTCTTAACGTATGGGGCAGAAGCGTGGACGATGACAACATCCGATGAAGCGACGCTTTGAGAGAAAGATTCTCCGGAAGATTTTTGGACCTTTGCACGTTGGCAAAGGCGAATATCACAGACGATGGAACGACGAGCTGTATGAGCTCCGAATGGATACAAACGCTCCGGCTCTGAAAGTATTCGATGTGGTACCAGCTGGTGGTAGTAGAGGAAGAGGAAGGCCCCCTCTGCGTTGGAAAGATCAGGTGGAGAAGGACTTGGCTTCACTTGGTGTGTCCAATTGGCGCCGGTTAGCACGAGAAAGAAACGACTGGCGCGCTTTGTTCAACTCGGCCAAAACCGCGTTAGTGGTTTTCACGCCAAGGAAGAAGAAGAAGAACATTTAGACAAAAAGGAAAACAAAATTATTAAGAAATTGGTTTATAATTAAAATACTGAATAAGCAATTTTGTAATTACTTTATAAGTTTCATTTAAACATTTTGAACAGTAAAAAATCAATTGTAATTCAGTGGTGAAAGAACCAAGAACATTGTTTTTATTGACATGATACCGTCTTATAATTCGATTTAGCCGGCTGCACGCACGAAAAAATGTGTCGTTACTTTGCTCATTTGTCGTTACCTTGCTCATTTGCCGTTACCTTGTTCATTGTCGTTACCTTGAATGAACTGCAAGCGAAAGCGCGGAACGAACGACAAAGCAAACAAAGCAAACGAACGGCAACGTTCGACATCTTGCTTTCTCCTACTTAAGTGAGTGTATACGACTATATGTGTGTATATGCGCATGTGTACATATATAAATTCACATATTTGCATATGCCTTCTTATTGATTATTATAAATTTTATTTACTTGAAGAATTTAAAATATAACCAAGTTTGTTAATAATACCTGTTGTTTTAATGTTATTATTATATATGAAGGAAAAAATGTATGGTAATATTTACCACATACCTTATAAGATATGTTGTATACTAATATATAATATGCATATAAACATGCATATACATATACAATTTCGCGCAATTTTCAAAAAGAACAAATCTGTATGTAAAGATGCATACAAATCATATGGACATATCAAATGTACGAATCTATTCCGTACGCAAGCAAATGTAAGCTAATGTGCTTGAACTTCAAGCGAGAGCGCGGAACGAACGACAAAGAGCACAATCGGCCCCCGCGTTCGGCAACGATCGACCTCTGGCTCTGTCCTACTTGAGTGAGCATATATATGTATGTATATGCGCATTTGTATATACATTCACATACTTGTATTTGCATATGCCTTCTTCCTGAGTGCATGGTAATGAACCATTTCTCTGTTGAGAATAGGACGATGATTGAAAAAGTAGGAAATGAAAGGGCGTGTTTCGAGTGTAAAGTGTCTTGAAAAAGGCAAATCGATGATGGTGCCTCTTAGTGTTGTTGACTTATTAACGTCTGGTGCACAATCGAAATTGAAAATATCTTTCATGAATTTGATAAATGTTTCGTCATTTTTCACGTTTGTGTAAATGTAACTTGAGCTATTCCTTTGCAATTCCATTTACCTCCTTCTCTATATCCATACAAAATATCTATCAAACAAATAAAATTAAAATTTTGTTTTGAAAATTGCAACCATTCCATCAATATTTTGTTATGACGTTGTCACGTTAAACTATCGTCAGCAAACCGACTTTACAGACAACCTCTTTTTTTTCCATCTTTTGGAGTTCAAATTATAACTGGCGCAGTCGGCTTAGGCCGGGTGGACGATTTCAAATTCCATTGAAAGTGCTTACTGAAGAACTGTGAAGGAATATCACAGGAAAAAAGGCCGCAAAACAAAACTCAAACTCCGAGATAATATCGGAGGAATCTGGATGAGAAATCGGAGGGTTTCAACTCTTTTTTACCAGGAACAACAATGTGTAGAACCATACTCTTGATTTGGTGAGTAAAAATTGTGATGCGTATAAATAAATATATAATAAAAATAAAAAAATTATTACAAACAGGCTTGTAAAGCCTTAGCAAAATACAATAATTACAATACAACTGATATTCCTATCGAAGGACCCTACAGTATAACAGAAACTCAAATCTGCGATTCCGTAGCCTTAAAGCCGGACCCTCCAGGTTAGAAGAGCTTATAAAAAATAACTAAATGAATGCAACAATAAACTAATAAGGGAAAACTGAAACAGTGGAAACTTTTAATAAAACCAAATCTTGAAAAAAAAGAAAAATGTATATGTAAAATAAAAATAATTTTTTGAAAACATTAAAGGAAAAATAGGAGTTAGGGGAAAAATACAATAATAAATAAAAATACATATGTATTCATGCATAGAAGTACATAAAACTATATTTGAAGAGCTTATAATAGAAATAAGAAAACAGTAACTATACAGCTAGTAGGTGAACAAGTGAAAAACAGGTAAAACTATTTCATTATACCATACCCTAATACACTTTTTAAAAGTAGAAGTTCAAGTTCAATATCCGAAGATTCTCCTTTGACAGATACATCTTTTCGATTAGAAACAAATAATATGGCAATTCCTCCAAGCGAACAGCCAAACTCTGTAGGGAACCCTGCCCCAAATTTCCCCTTAGATTCTCTTTAAATCTCTTTGTATTTCAGACGCTATAGAGGATTTGCCAACATACGAAGGCAACACAAGACTTCTAAATGAATTTATTAACAAAGTGGAAGAAATTTTGTTTCACATAACAGCCTGTGATGCAACACCACAAGGTCAGATATTATTGCGAGCCATCCGCAACAAAATCATCGGAAAAGCTAATGAGGTGTTAAATATGTACGGAACACCTCTTGTTTGGGACGACATTAAACAAAACCTTATCCTACACTACTCAGATAAAAGGACCGAAACTTCTCTAATTAGAGACCTCCAATATTCGCCAAAAATTCAATAATGTATAAAAAATTGAGGGAACCACCTCGACCACAAGGGCATCCAAGCCAGACTCACTAGCAGAAGCATTTTCATTATGCATTAAAGAACAAAACATTTTTTATATGAAAGCAGATCTCATTACAACCCAAAATAAATTGCAGCCAAGGCCACACAATTCGTTTTATAGGGGAAACAGGTATAATAATCGATTTATACCTTTTCCCCAACAAAATCCGTTTACATACAACAATCAATATACACGTCCCCAACATTCAAAAGAAATAGTTAATTATAATGCCCAAGCCTCTCAACGTAGGATAAACTCCAACTTCCCGAACTAAAACTACAACCAGAATCCATTTTGAGGTAACACGTTTCAAGGATACAGTAAGCCAGAGCCTATGGATGTAAGTTCCAGCTATGTGAAAACTCAAGTACCAAGATCCTTTAAAACTGACCATACGATGCGTACTCTTGCATCCGGAAATCAATATAAGAGAAGGGACAACTATCTAGATTCATTACCACCAATCGCAGGTTACCAGCAAAACTTAGACCAGTACCAAGAAACAAAAGAAGATCATTCAAACATTGAGGACGACACAAATTTTTGCGACTTTGCCTGAAACAGCAGACGGGATATCTAGTATAAATAAGCATGGTAGCGAGTTAGGATACATTAATATCTCCTCCCAATTCGGACGACCGCTTAAATTCCTAATTGACACGGGAGCCTCCTCATCATTTATAAATCTTTCAGATCAAATAACATGTAAACCAATTACTATAACAACGATCCTCAACAGCTATGAACTGAACAAAGAGGTTAGACTTCGAAACTTTGTTGAGTTTTTTGAACCAGGGGAATTAAGATTTCTTTTATTTAATTTTCATAATTCTTTTAATGGACGGATAGGCCTTGACATCCTTTCACAATTAGAAGCCAAAATAGATTTGGAGAAAAATTAAGTTGTATCAAAAAACTCAATAATTCCTTTAGAATTTAAGCCCAATTTCTCATCAAGGAAGCATATTATTCCTGTTAGTTCTAATTTTATAAGAAAAATTCCAGTATACATGAGGGACGGAGATATCTGCATAGAAAAAACTTTTATTACTGCTTCACTTTATATTCCAGAAGGTATAGAAGTAGAAGATATTATACATAGAGCAGCCATTAAAGTTAATAAATACAACTGTCGTGAGTTCATCGAAGCCCTTAACTTCGAATTAATTCAAACAGGAAACTGTGAATGCTATATTTTAGAAACACTTAGAACAGACCATTTAAACAGTGAAGAAAAATTACACCTATTAAAACTCTGCCGAAATTATAAAAATATCTTTTTTAAAGAAAACCCAAAATTGGCTTTCACCCATCAAGTCAAGCATAAACTAGCAACAACAGACGATATCCCTATACATACAAAATCCTATAGATACCCTCAAGTACACAAATCTGAAATAAAAAAACCAATAGCAGATATGTTAGAACAGGGAATAGTATGCCCAAGTTATTCTCCCTGGAGTTCTCCTGTATGGATAGTTCCAAAAAAACTCGACTCGAACAAAAATGGCGGCTGGTAATAGATTACAGGAAACTTAATGAGAAACCCATATCCGATAGGTATCCCCTCCCCAATATAAGCGAAATTCTAGACAAATTAGATATGTGTATGCACTTTACCATACTTGATTTGGTAAGTGGGTTTCACCAAATTGAGATGCATGATAAAGACCTACCAAAAACTGCATTCACAGTAGAAGACGGACATTTTGAGTATATTAGAATGCCTTTTGGGCTCAAAAACGCACCATTCACTTTCAAAGGGTCATGGATAACGTTTTAGGTGAACTAGTAGGTAAAATATGCCTAGTATATCTAGACGATATTATTATTTATTCCACATCTCTACGAGGACACATACAAGCCCTCCAGTTGGTTTTCAATAAGCTTCGATCATCCAACCTTAAAATTCAAACAGATAAATCCGAAGTTCTTAAAAAAGAAACAAAGTTCCTCGGGCATATTATATCAACAGAGGGAATAAAACTCAATCCGATAAAAATTGATGTTATAAAAAACTTTCCAATCCCTCGAACTCAGAAGCAAGTTAAAAGCTTCGTTGGCCTCGTTGGATATTACCGAAAATTCATTAAGGATTTTTCATAATTAACAAAACCCCTAACTGAATGAATCAAGAAGGGTAAAAACATAAACTTTAATGAGAGATACATGAACGCTTTTGAAACATGTAAATCTATCTTAACTAACGACCCCATTCTGCACCATCCTGATTTTGTAAAACCCTTTATACTAACCACGGACGCAAGCAACTTTGCGTTAGGAGCTGTTCTATCTCAAGGTCGCATAGGAAACGATAAACCTATATGCTACGCTAGTCGAACCCTCACGGAATCTGGATGCAATTATTCAACAATAGAAAAAGAGATATGGCGATAGTATCGGCGACAAAATATTGCCGCCCTTACCTGTCGGCTACGGCGGCCTTACCCAAATACTCTCAATATATTTACTGATGGCTCGAGAATATTAGACGAAGTAGGGGCAGGGATCTATTGCGCAGAGCTGGGTATCAGACAGCCATTTAAGCTCCGTGACTACAGCAGTATCTTTCAAGCAGAAGTAACGGAAATATAAATAGGTATATACGTTGACAGCCAAGCGGCGATAAAAGCAGTAAACTCATATGAATTTCATCTAGAAATCTTCTAAAAAGCAGGGAAGCCATAGAGAGAATAGTCGCAGACAGACGGTTGCATATCTATTGGGTACCCGGACATAAGGGCATTGCAGGAAACGAAATTGTAGATGATATTGCCAAAAGCGCTGTTTACATACCATTTGAACAAGGAAACGGCATACTGAAACCTTTAAATACGATATACAAGGGCATCGCTGCGGACATGAAAATACGGATAGAGAGGTGGTGGAATAATCTAGATACTTGCAAAACTCGTTTCGTACTAGCTCTGGTCAGAAAAGAAAGCAAAGCTATCGTAGGTATGCTGACAGACCACAATTTGCTAGCGGCGCACGCATACAATATAGGAATTAAAAACAAAGATAGCTGCAGATTTTGCAATGAACTGGAACAGAGGGAAACGGTAGAACACCCTTTATGTTCTTGCCCTGCGTTAGCTAGAATGCTTAGGCGCTTTACAATATGAGAAGTTAGAATGCTTCTCGGCGATAGAGCTTGAAAGTTTACTTAGATGCGCAAAAGACGCAGACGTATAACAAGATGTTTACTACAAAGAAACGTAAAGGTCTAGCTCTATCTGGTAACACTAAGGGCCAATAGGTCTATGTGATGGCTTTCAGCCAGCCAGGTCAACTTAACCTAACCTAACCGACTGATAATAAAATTATGATTAAGGACTGGAAGGTTCTGGAAGAACCCTCATTCTCAGACCATATCTACATCAGCTTTAATATTGATCTCCATTTCACAAAAATTAGCAAAGTTCTGAAGAATCCCAGAAACACTAACTGGGATATCTATGGAAAGCTTCTGACTAAGGAAATGGGGGAAAATGCACCGATAAATTCTCACGAAGACGTCGAAGTTTTACTCAGCAGGCTTTAAAGCATGCAATATTTCTTGTCCCCCAACACGAATAAAAGGCAAAACTCAGCATCCTCGGTGGTACAAAGAGCTGGGCGCTAGAAGACAATATGTTCGTGAAACCCTCAAGCTAGCGAAGTTTGCAGAATGTAAGGTTTTTTGCGAAGAATACATGGATATACTTAAGCTCTTTATAAAGGAAATCCGTGCTGCCAAGAGAAACTCCCTGCAGGAATTCAGTGCAGGTATACACAAAACGGTTGAGACTTACAAAGCTATTGTCAAAGTATCCTTCTGTAAAATAAACGTAATTCCCTACGAAAAGCTAGATTAGACAATCAATTCATTAGAATCTCTCAAATCGCCTGGACCGGATTGTATCATTCTGACCATGATACAAAAAGCTGCACGCTTAGTAATCCCATGGCCGAAGAATATTTACGAGGAATGTTTGAAGTTAAATTATGTACCGGCAAAATAAACAGTTGCAAGGGTCGTCTTTATACTCAAAGCAGGTAAAAGTGGCCATCTGTAATCGAAAGATTACAGGCCTATTAGTTTTATATCATTCATTCTCGAAATCTTTGAAACACTTTTGGCGAACCATATAGGAGGCAGATTAGGTCCCGAAGGGCTATCAAAATCACAACACGCGTACACTTAGGGCAGATCCACGGAGACTGTACTACATACTCTAGTCTTTAACGTTGAAAAAGCTTTGGAGTATAAGGAATATGCCCTAGGAGAATTTCTGAACATTGCAAATACTCACTCGATTTGAAGGTAGAGCTCCAAGACTAATTGCATATACAGATGGCACTGCTATAGTCATTACAGTCATTACCTTTCTACGCTAAGCACTCTAATGAGCAACGCTCTCAAGGAAATACATAACTGGGCTTGGAATGCTGAAAAAACGGACCTACTACTCTTTACAATGGAGATGGTCCGCGGATATAGGGTGATCATGTGCGATGATCAACTCTCCCTGCAAACAGTTGTGGGCAAGATTCAGAACGGCTTGGAAGGTTTGAGGCTCAAACTAATCTCGGCCAGCGAAATCCCTCGACGGCCGAGAGCTCTCATCTGGATACCGAACATGAAGCTCGAAGCTAAGCAACTAATTCCATACTTGCAAGCACACAACCGCACTGTTCCGATGGATGACTGGAGCATCATCAAAACGAAGGCTCCGCAAAAGAACAGTGTGTCTTTCCTTCTCCAAACATCGGAGGAAAGCATCGAGTGACTGGGAAAAGTGGACAACAAACTTCGGTGTGAAGAAAACGCAACCGAAGATATTCCGCTCTGCAATCCGGAGGATGAACAGGACGAGGATGAACAGGACGAGGTTGACGGCGCCAACGAGTTGCTCACGGGCATGCAACTTGACGGCGCCGCATCTACCAAAAATGATGGCGCTAACGAGCAGCACCCGGGAGTGCAGCTTGGCGACGCCGTCAAATTGTAAAGCCACCAGCAGCATGGGTCTCAAGGTTGTCCAAATAAACCTGCACCACTAGCGGACTGCAACGGACAACCTAACCGTTCTCCTGGCGGATCAGGACGTCGACATCGCATTAATCCAGGAACCCTGGGTGCGGAGCACCAAGGTGAAGGGGTTTACTGGAAACAACCATAACCTTTTCTACAAACGGACTAAAGGTAACCCCATATCTTGTATTGTAGCTAAGAAACATTTGAACATATTTTTAATCCCATCATATTGTTTACAGGATGTGACGGCTGTGGAGGTAGAAGCCGCTGACGGTGTCGGCGTCATACTGGCTTCCATCTACATGGCACATGATCGGCGAGCACCACCCGAGGAGGCTCATCGGCTTGCGCGTGAAGCTAGAAATAAGAACTAGCTACTCGAATGCGATGCCAACGCAAGGCACTCTCTATGGGGTAGCTCGGAGACGAACGAACGAGGTTAGACTTTTTACGACTTTATTATCAATACTAACCTGACGGTATGCAACAGAGTTAACACCCCCACTTTCACCTTTCCTAGTACGGAGTACTTTAGGGGATGGGCGGAAGTAATTGATGTTACTTTACTGTCCGAAAACAGTTCGGTAAGGGTAGACAAATGGAGGGTTTTCAACAAAAAATCTTTCTCGGATTACAGCTTGATCCTTTATGAGCTGGGTCTGAGGGTGGATACACCCTTACCGTATCGAAACCCACTAAGCACTAATTGGAAAAAGTTCAAAAATGTATTGAACAATAAGTTGGGAGGAATTCCGATCAGCCAAATTACTCTCACGGAAAACCTTGAGAGTAGGATTACAACATTGGAGAAGACATTCAGTAGGGCCTACAACACGTCATGTTCAATTAAATATAGCAAAAAAACACATCCTCCCTGGTGGAGCAATGAGCTCTCGAAATTAAAAGAAGAAGCCAGAAAAAATTTTAATCTCAGCTACTCAACAGGTAATTGGCAACTGTACAGAGATAGTCAGAGACAGTACAAAAAGGCAACTGGGGCCGCCAAGAAGGAGAACTGGAGAGATTTTTGTTCTTCGATCGAATTTACCAGAGATTCTGCGAGGCTCAGCCGTATCTTGTCCAAAGTTCTTGGCTCAAGAAACCAGATGGCACTTGGACTTCTACAGCAGAAGACTCTCTTGAACTTCTCTTAAATACTCATTTTCAGGGATGTAGCGCTCGCCATAGCAATGTTGGGAGAATTCTTGCGGATGTAATAGTCACAAAAGAGAAGGTTGCATGGGCAATCAATTCGTTTTCACCTTTCAAATCTCCAGTCCCTGACGGGATTTTTCTCTAGATGTTACAGGAAACTCTTAATAATATTCTGCCATGGCTAATGGAAATTTTCAAAGCGTGTCTAAGCCTAGGTTATATTCCAAATAGCTGGAAACCTGTTAGAGTCATCTACATACCAAAGGTAGGCAGAAGGGTACTTGAATCAGCGAAGGACTTTAGGCCAATTAGTCTGTCGTCCTTCCTTCTAAAAATATTTTAACGGCTTTCAGACACACACATTAGAAGCTCGCTGGAGAGCTCTAGTATATCAATTGCACAACATGCTTACCTCAAAGGCAAATCGACGGAGACAGCGCTTCACGAGGGAATCCGAACAATAGAGGGGTCTCTAGCAAGCAAACAGCTTTGCTTGACATAGAAGGCGCATTTAATAACGCTTGCACTGATGCTATCCAACAGACGTTAATAGACTTAAGGGTGGAAAATTGTATTAGCAATTGGATCATCTCTATGCTAGAAACCAGGATAATTAGAGCTAATATGGGTAATATCAACATAACAAAAAGAGTCCACAGGTGCACTCCGCAAGGAGGAGTATTATCTTCATCACAAAACTTAATGGAGGAGGGGTAAAAGCGGTGGCGTACGCCGATGATGTGATGTTAATGGCATCAGGACTGTGTCCCAATACGATCAGTGGGATCATTCAAAAGGCGCTAGGCGAGCTTAACTCTTGGGCTACACGCTGTGGCCTAAGTTTTAACGCGCGTAAAACAGAACTCATGCTATTAACGACCAGATATAAGGTACCAATTTTTACTCTACCAAGCATTAACTGACAAATCCTCTCACTTTCACCCAGTGCAAAGTACTTAGTGGTAACGGTGGAAGAACGGGTAAAGAAAGCAGAAATCGCTTTATATGCCTGTAAAGAAGTAGATGGGGTCTTCAACCCAAGTATACATTATGGTTGTATAAGGCGGTTATAAGACCAATTTTAACGTATGGCTCGGAAGTTTGGACCAAAGCTCTAGACAGAGAATACAACATCAAATTACTTAGCAGAATACAAAGATCAGCCTGTGCAATAACAGTCGGTGCGATCAGACCATGTCCTAGGGAGGCCCTGAACGCTCTGACACACGTTCTTCCGGTAGATCTACATATCAAGAAGATGGCAACAATGAGCCAGTTTAGGTTAAAAGAAGCGGGTCGCTGGAAGGAAAAAGCTCATGGTCATGCCAGTCTATTACTACGACAAACCCAGTATACCTCGAAGAGAACTGACTACATCGTCCCGACGGTGACATTCAGTAAAAATTTTGGTCAATCTCTTTCCATCTCGGAATAGGGGATTCTCACTAAACAAGTTCGACACTACAGTCTATACAGACGGCAGTAAAATGGATTGCGGTGTTGAAGCTGGTATATATTCTCATAGACTTAAAATTGAAAGATCTGTGCGTCTCCCTAATGCTTGCAGTGTCTTTCAGGCGGAAGTACTGGCAATTGGGGAAGCTTGTAGACTACTAATCGCAGATCCCTCTTTAAAGTGCAATATCGCTATTCTTATGGATAATCAAGCTGCAATTCAGCCACTGGGCTCAGCTACAACAACCTCTAAAGTGGTGGAGCAAAGCAGGACTAGCCTCACTACCTTGAGCGAAAACCATAAAGTTACAGAACATCGAAGGTAATGAAAAAGCCGACGAACTGGCAGGAAGGTGATCTGCCATGAATAACGCTCTTGCAGAATCGGCATTGTCACCATTATATCCAGTCAAGAGTGCAATTTCCCTAAAACACCTCCGAATCGCAGATTTTAGATGAAGAGACTAGACAAAATGCTAAATTAGCAGAACGTTACGGCCCACCTACAACCTTACGGAATCGTCAACATTGATAAACATGAAACGACGGGACGCCTGGAGAATAACGGCAGTCATAACTGGCTTTTGGTCTGTGGGAGAACAAGCAGCCAAAATGGGCATCCCTCACAACCCACACTGTCAAACGGAAATAATCTTCCCTTTCCTCAGTGAATTCCCTGCCCTATGGAAGGACAGAATGTTAACCCTGGGTAAACCGCTGTTCGAGAGTCTGGAACAGCTGTCTGGCTTAGATGTCAACAACCTGATAAGGTTCCAAGAACCAAGAATATGCCGCTATTATTTGGAGACCGTACCAAATAGTTTTTTCTAACCGGGTTGAGAGAGTTCAAAAAGTTTTTCTTCGTCTTACGGTCCGATCTATAATCATTCTGAGCCTTTACCATCATACCGCCCTCGATGTTTATTGATTTACTTAACAACACTTGATTCTATTGTACTCATTAAATATTCGTATAATTACTGGAATTATTGATTCTTTTTCACTTTCTCGACAATGCTCCGATGTGTGCAGATATGTGCAGATTTAAATTTGCTTTTCAATTCTTCTGGTGCTGATTTTACATGTCCATATGGGATCTTAGTCACACCTCTTAAATCGTTATTTTCTTAGTAAACTACTACTATATGGAATTCACACAAACTCAGGTACACAAGCTTTTAAGGTCAAGGGATCGTTCTGACTGCGGGTAGATAAGTGCTCGAGGAAGCTTCGAAGGTTAACAAAACCTCAGCTCTCGAATTTTGATATATTATAATTGATCCTTTCGTATATATTATACTTGATCCTGCCATAAGTTCTGTTACAAGTTAAGTCAGATATAGATATGAAATTATAATACTTTTCTTAATGAAGTTAGTTTTCATTCGAAATTGCCACCATTTGCTTTTACACAAGCTTTCAAAAGAATAAGTCATTCAACTACTGCAGCACGCACGCTTTCCATGGATATTGACGTCGGTGCTCGAACTAAATATTGTTAGAGACTCTCCAAACGTCTGTGAGGTCTTCGACAGGCCATGTTCTCCAATTTTGACCATGGAAGAGAGTACTGCTCAACGGCTTCACCACGCCTAAGACATCCTCCTGACACACTATTGCCCCAGTCTTAACACCTTTTTCGCAGAAATGAAGAGATGTAACGTCTTTACAAGCCCCTCTCCACCACACCATTACGGAGGCCGGATGGTGGCCACTCTGAACCATTGGAACAACATTTTTTGCGTCTTTAAAAGTTTTAGCATAGATTTTGTTGTTTTTCTTATTAAAAACTTCTTCCACAGTGAAAACTTCCTCATCAGTGAAAATAATATTTTCATAATAGAGTACAAATTCCTGTCGAGTTCAAGTTCCTTCAAGCGCGCTGTCAAAAGATGACAAATTGAGCGACGGAAGGCTTTCATGTGGTAACGAGGATGTGGCAACACAAAGGTGCGGAAGCGCTAGTTGGATTCTGGAAGAATCACCACTTAAATCAACCAACTCTTTACAAAGAAGTACAAGCTTCCAGCGTGGACATTACCCTCGCTCGACGGCGTGCAGAAGACAACGTTTTGCTTTATACACCTTTGAAAGGATTTTTGGAAGCACATGGGGTCTCTTACCCACTTTTATGCACTGGTGTTACACTGCAATCGTTATACCTATATTATTGTATGTCATACCGGTGTGGTGGAAGACGGTGCGGAAGGAAACATATCTCAAGCCATTGGTAAAAGTTCAACAATTCTCCGCACTATGCATTACGCTATGAAATCAACTCCAACGGCAGCTTTCGAGGCTATCCTCAACCTAACACCGATTGATCTCTAGGCAGAAAATCGGGCTGCAAATTCATCTGTGAAGCTACAAACATATCGGCTTACTTCTAGAACCTTCGCACATAGCTCTATTACTGGGAATGCCCTGGTCACTTCAGGCTATATGGTTCCAGTTATGAGTTTTAGAAAACCGCTGGAGACTGCAAAGGCTTAGTTCCGAGTAGTCACACCACCAATGTCTTAACCGATGGATCAAAAATGTAAGAGGAATTTAGCGCTGGCATATATTGAGCGGAATTAAGCATCGAAACGTCATTTAAACTCCCTAACTTTCGTACTGTGTTTCAAGTTGCTATAAAGTAAAGAAAGTAATTTATATGTACGTGGATAGCCAACCGGCTGTAAAAGCGATAAAATGATACTCTCTATCATCCAAAAATTACCATGAATGCAAGGAAGCAATTAACAAGCCCGTTCGTGACCGCAGGCTCTGTGTATATGGGTTCGGGGTCATAAGGGCATAGAGGGATGTGAGAAAGTGGATGGAATAGCTGAAAAAGGTGCGTAGCTTCCCCCTACGTAGAATTCAAAAAGAACTAGAGGAACACGTGGTGAGAAAGACGAATGATTGATGGCTTAGTCGAACCAACTGCAAAATTGCCAAGGTCATGTGTAAACACGCTAATGATAACAGTTATACTAAATCGGTTAGATCTTTCGATAGAAGGAACTGGAGAACTCTAGCTGTGTACTAACAGGGCACTACCTAGTTGCAGCGCATGCTTACAAGCTAAATCTAACTCTTAACGATGCTTGCAAGAGATGTAATGAGCCGGGAACAAGAGAAGCCCTGGAGCATCTTCTATGTCACTGACCGGCTCTCTAGAAAATTAGACTATTTTACCAGGGTGCTCACAGCTTTGTAAAACTGGAATCTATCCCTGAACCAGAGCTTCAGCGATTCGTAAAATTTGCGAACAGCATGCGCATTTTGAGTGATACATATTTTCGCTAAAAAAAAAAACAAAAAAAAGGACTCTCATCTGGTATCGATATGGACTACAATGGTCTCCGCGAAGCTAGTTAAAGAATAATTTCATTAACAAATAATAATAATAAATACAAATAGTTAAGTAAATTCTAAGTATAATCATGCAGAGCTGAACAAAACAAAACATATTCTAAGAGTACCCAAAGATAAACATACTTATGTAATATATTTTAAGAATAACAAAAGATTAATATATTTTAAGAAAAACAAAAGATAAACATATGTATTTTAAGAATAACAAAAAATAAACCTATGTATTTTAAGAATAACAAGAGATAAACATGTTTTTCCTAAACAGCAAACAAAGAAACTAATATAGGTACAAGTCGTGTACCTAAAACAAAGATGAGGTATGAGTATGTATGTATAACGACTGTCAAATATGTTGGCAGTCAGTCCAGTATTAACATAGTGATAGAACTACCCTAAAATTTAATCCAAAAAAAAAATGTTTATATATTTCCAAAATCAAGCAACTATCTTCCAAGTCTTTAACTGGCGATCCTGTCAGGAGTATCAAATACATTGATGCTGCTGTGAGCGGACCAAAAAATAGGCATCCTTGTCGCAGCAAGGACATACATACATAATCCTTCATAATAAAGGACAAAATCTTATGTAAAAAAATAAAGGCTGTAAGGAAAAGAAGTGAAAATACATTGAACAAAGAAATAAAAAATTTTGTGATAGAAAAACTATTCATGTTCCTTCCATTAACAAATAAAAGCAGTGATCAAATTCTCATAGAAAGGAGCAGATGAGAAAATCTATGGAGAAACTTAATAAACTTAATACACGAAGAAATTTGGACACCATTGAAGTTATGGAACAAATGGACGTGAACACCATGATTCAGCAAATGGATAATTTGCAAGTAATGCTTCAGAGTATCCAAGTAGAAAATGCAACATTAAGAGCCCGGATAGATCAGATCCAAGTTAACCCAGCAATGATTCCACAAGCAGCAGAACGATTGAAACTAGTCAACATAACTTATACCAATCCAACCGATATCAACCTGGAAGTTTTTAAAGCACTACCGGTATTTGACGGCAACATTTCCAAATACGGTGTATGGAGGGAAGATGTATCTATACTTATCGATGGAATTAGTAATTATAGCAATTCCAACAGATACGTAGAAGCTCTATCAATTATAAAAACTAAAATACAAGGTGCAGCAGCTGACGTGTTTACCAACCATAGCACGATATTTAATGTAGAACGTAGAACGTAGGTTCGAATCTCGGTGAAACACCAAAACTAAGAAAAACATTTTTCTAATAGCGGTCGCCCCTCGGCAGGCAATGGCAAGCCTCCGAGTGTATTTCTGCCATGAAAAAGCTCCTCATAAAAATATCTGCCGTTCGGAGTCGGCTTGAAACTGTAGGTCCCTCCATTTGCGGAACAACATAAAGACGCACACCATAAATAGGGGGAGGAGCTCGGCCAAACACCCAAAAATGGTGTACGCGCCAATTATATATACGTATATACATATGTATATACCTATACTGATCGACGACCTCTATATGCGTTGCAGGACGAGATGAGGAGACTCACACAAGGTAAACACAATTTAAATGAATTCCATTACAACGTGAATAGAGAACTGACGCTAATCACGTCAAAAATATCTATGTCTGGTCATAGCCAAGAAGTGACCAAATTAATGTTTAAGGATGGAATAAATAACTCATATATTCGTTCCACCCTATATAAGTATTTAAACTAACGGGTTGCCCAGTATAGTAATGAATGATGGGAAAGTAAATTATAATGTTTTAGTAGATACAGGTGCAACCCATTACTATGCTAAGAAAACTTTAAAATTTTATATAACCAAAAAAGTATAAATATAAATAATATAATATATAAAAGTATAAAGTTATAAATTTGAACAAGATGACATTGGACGTGTTAAGAAAGTCGGAAATTAGTGAAAAAATTATGCAAATTACACTATACGAATAGACACGTATAGAACAGAAATCGATAGGTTAATGAAAGACAATAATGTCGTAGGACCGTTACCCGTCACTACAAGGATTGAAGCTAGCATACGAACAGATACAAAGGATCCTATATGGACCAAACAATATACAAGTAATATAAATGACGTAGAATTCGTAAATAATTAAATTGACAAATTATTGAAAGCGGGAATAATACAAAAAAGCTAGAGCACATACATTTCATCCATGTTAACCGTACATAAGAAAGGTATAGATGAGAGCGGAGAACCGAAAAGACGTATGGTTATAGATTTTAGGAAATTAAACCAACATACAATTAGGGACAGATACATAATACCAGACATAAATATTTCGCTGCAAAACTTCGGGAAAGCCAAATTTTTCACTACACTTCATTTGTAGTCCGGCTTTCATCCAATTAAGATAAAAGAAAGTGACAAAGAGAAATCAGCGATTTGTGTGAATGGAGGTAGATATGAGTTCATTCGAATACCCTTCGGATTGAAGAACGCCCCATCTATTTTCCAAAGATGTGTGGATGACATCCAGCTCTAGCTAAACCCTTAACTTTACATCTTAAAGGAGATATATTAGTTCTCATATCGAAAAAATAGAAGTAAGAACATAAAAATTAGTTTAGGCCAAACAGCCATAGAAGCCATAAATAAACTGAAAAACTGCTTAAAGGAACAATTCGCTTTCAATATAGCTCCATTGGCTATATTGAATCCAATATATTCGAATTCAAAATAAAAATCCAATATATTTTTTACCACGCACACTCAATACCACGGAACAAAATTATAGTACCAACGAGAAAGAGTTACTCGCTATTATATGGTCGCTACAAAAATTACGAAATTACATATACGGCATTACTTACGCCATATCGGATAAGAGTCCGAATCATAAACTAAAGAGATGGAATAATAAAAAATCGTGTATAAACCAGGCGCACAGAATGTTGTAGCTGACGCCTCGTCGCGACAAATAATTAAGACATCTTCTATGGGTACTGTACACTCATCTGATAGTTCATAAAACGACATAATCAAGGCAGTACGCCAACCGCTAAATGCCTACGGTATCCAAATAGAATTCACACCAAATACACAAAGGAATGAGAAAAGTTCGCGTATTTAATTTCAAAGTAAAATATGTCACACAATAACCTTTACTTAGGAAAATTATCTGATATCCGAATTAAAAAGGTTTTTGCATTCAAAAAAATCACAGCAATACATACAACAGCTGAGGATTTATTTAGATACAGACAAATTATAAAAAACAAGTTCGCAGATATAAAATTCGTATATACACCAAATAAACACGAAGAACAGATAGACTGTCAGAATTAGTTAAACAAACACATGAGCGAACACACAGCGAACGCACGTAGATACATATGTATGGAGGTCGCGCTCCCCGGGGATCGGGCGACTAAGCTGGGCTCTAAGCTACCGTGGGGGTCGGCAGGTTGCGGATAGCCGGACGGCCTGTAGTAGCAGGTTAGTTGCGAATAAGTTCTAACAAATAAGCAGCCCCCGACAATGAGCGGCAGAAACGGAGGAAGCGGTCTAAAAGCTAGCTAATCCGAAGAGGTTTCTGTGACAAAGGCGAAACGACACCGCCTTTAATAAAATAAGTGTCCCCCTCACCATGCAAAGGCATGCAAAGGCATGGTGAAATTACAAAAATCCAGAAGCGACTGACTCATATTGGGCGGCTCCCTGGTCAGCGTCTGTCCCCCATGTTAGGGGCGGCTGCTAATTTAATATGATCTACATTAAGACCGAGCCCAGTAAGGTCTTAATTACGATATACTGGAAAATGTTTGGAACATACTGCCACGAGCTGACGGCTGCACTATTCTGTTTCTTTAGTAAGCAGAGTGAAATCTAGCTGAAATGGCATTCAGGTTAATGGTGCAGCCGCCTCCACCCCGTTAAAACTATGGCAAATCTCTAAGAACGCTCCATATCCCGTCGCCATTAAGTGTCGGCGTAGGTCTAGATGTAACATTCCTAGTTAGCACTGATTCGGCTCTGAACTTGGGCTCTCATAAGGAGCCTTCGTCAACCCTCGCATGGCCTCCCTGCTTGCAAAGATAACCATGGAATCATGAATAAGTGACTACGCACCGGGATAGGGATAACGGCTTACGAGTTGGGGTCCAACAACCATGAATTCTAGCAACCAAAATATAAATATAAATATCCTAGAAGAAGCTAAAAGAGCAACAATCAATCCATCATTGGATTTGCCAAAGGAGACTGCACACGACAGTAACAGCAGTGGGGAGCTGGTAAAAAACCCCTTTCAAAGGAGCTCGAGATTGGCTCATTCGCCTCCGTTGATTGGAAGAACCCGATCTGCGTCACCATGCATGCAGTACAGCAGTGTCGCAAAGGAGGCCACAACAGAAGAGCTCAACCGCAGCATCAGTGCCAAAATTAAAGAGCTAACGGAGATGATGGAACTCCCAAAGCGTAACATTAACCAGCCAATGCGTGATCTGGTTTCGAGCATTTCTGAGCTCCATAAGAAGCTAGAAAGGTCGATTCTGACTTCTAGAATAAGGATGCTAAAAGGGTCAAAAAGTGTGGTTCTCGAAGCAAAAAATAAATGCACACAAACATCGCCTCTTATAAAGCGCGTCACGGATGGTACGCCAAAGAGATGTATAGACACAGTCGCTGCACGGAAAAGCCCGGCAAAAAAGAGCAAAAGTGACCGCGATGGAACACTGAAGGCAACGCCGGTATCAACAAAAGAGCAAACCAGCTCCGAAGGATGGAACACGGTAATAAATAAGAAAAACCGTAAAGGAAACAATAAAAGTCCAAAAATAGACGGGAAGCAAAAAGACGAAGCAAACACGAGGGGAAATCGCAGGCGACAGAGACCGCCCCGTAAAGACGCGATCGTTGTGAAAAGCGTTGGCAATGTCTCATACGCTGACATCCTGAAACGTGTGAAAACAGAGCCATGTTTACAGGAGCTTAACTCGAAAGTATACGGTGTTAAGAAAACTGCAAATGGGGACTTGCTACTGGTGCTTGAGCGATCTTCTGATCCAAACACCCAGAAGATCAACGAAGCAGTTAAAGCTGCCTTAGGAGATGTAGTGGAAGTAAGGGCACTAACTGAACTACGCCAAATCGAAATTCGTGATCTCGACGAAATCACGACGAAAGCCGAAGTCCATGAAGCTATAACTAGCCAATTCAGGGAACTAAATGTGCCTTTGTCTGCAGTTGCTAACTTGCGAAAAGCTTATGGTGGGACGCAAACGGCGACCCTTAAAGTTACACCAGAGATCGCCACTAAGCTTACAGCAGCAGGCAAAATACGGATTGGCCTAGTTATCTGCCGTATTAGAGAAAAACTTGACCCGAAAAGGTGCTTCAAGTGCATGGAGTACGGGCATGTCGCAGCGAGATGCAAAAGTACGGACGACTTCACCAAGTCCTGCTTTAAATGCGGCAGTAAAGACCACCAGGCGAAGAGTTGTACCCAAACAGCAAGCTGCTTAATTTGCAAAAAGAAGCAAATAAGCGACACCGCACACGCGATGACTAGCAACAAGTGCCCTTTATATCAAAGAGCACTCAAAGAAATGCGACATAAATGAGGTTTCTCCAACTGAATTTAAATCACTGCGAGAAGGCCCAAAGCCTGCTCGAACAGTCTGTACGAGAGCACAAAATAGATATTGCAATACTCAGCGAACCCTATAAATACGGAAATGGGAATGATTGGGTGTCCGACACAACAGGCAAATCGGCTATATGGAATTGTGGAATGATTAGGTCACGAATGACAAACATAAACGAAACACGTGGCTATGTACGAGCCCGAGTTGGTAAGCTGTTTGTTTACAGCTGCTATCTTCCACCTAGCTTAACCCTAGCGGAAGCCATACACGCACTGGAAGAACTTGCACATGACATTAAACATCATAGTCCGGTCATTGTAGCTGGCGACTTTAACGCTTGGGCACTGAACTGGGGATGCCCTCGAACCACCCCTAGAGGTAAAGCCCTTTTAGAAGCGTTCGCTATGCTTGACATAGCGCTTATGAATACCGGGAACCAGCAAACATTCCAAAGAGCAGGGAAAGGGTCAATAATCGACCTGACATTTGTTAGCTCTAGCCTTGTGAGTAGTACGAGATGGTCCCTTAGCCAGTACTACACTGGTAGTGATCACTTTGCAATACTTTGCGTTATAGGCAAACATGATAGGCCGAAGTCATGTAACTCGCACGAGGTCAGATACCGGGTTGGAACACTGGACCCGGAAGTGTTCGAAATAATGATGGCAAATTTTACACCTACTGGAAATGCGGCTGAAAAAGCTAACCAAGTCATGAGGCAACTCACTAAAGCATGTGATGCAGCTATGAGTAAAACAAGGCCTAATAAAAACCACAGAGAGCCCGTTTACTGGTGGACGGAAGAAATCTCTGCAGCACGCGAAGAATGCAATAGAGCAAGAAGAGCATATCAGCGGTCGAGAGGTACGACCAGCTTTGAAAGGAACAGACTCCTATTTAAACAAAGAAGGAAAACGCTAAAAAATGCAATTAAGAGCAGCAAACGCCAATGCTTCCAAAAACTATGCGAGGATGCTGACAGCAATCCATGGGGATTTGCATACCAGCTGGTGATGAAAAAAACAAAAGCCTTCAAAGCGCTTCCCACGACGTGCCCGGTTATTCTGCGCAATGTGGTCAAAACATTATTCCCCCAACAGCAAGGCATCGCAGCCAACGCTGCCAGCTGTATGGAGGACGATGGAAATCGATGCCTGGCCAACGCTGACGAAATTTTGCACATTTGCAAACAGATCAAAGGCAATAAGGCCCCCGGGCCCGATGCGATCCCGAATGAAGCTCTTAAGTTGGCAATCCAAAAGCACTCAGAAATCTTTGTGAATGTTTACAACTCCTGCTTAGAAGAATGCACATTCCCGAAAGAGTGGAAACTGCAAAAGCTAGTGCTAATACCAAAAGGGTCTAAGCCGGCGGAAGATCCCTCAGGATACCGCCCACTATGCTTACTGGACACGGCAGGGAAAATACTAGAGAGGCTAATCGTAAATCGCCTGGAATCTTCCATCGATAGTGCCGGAGGGTTATCGCCGCACCAATATGGCTTCCGTAAAACACGCTCTACCACAGATGCTGTTATAGCGGTTAAGCGCATTGCTCGCAAAGCGATTGAAGGTTCTCGCTGGCTCTACGGAGATAAAGAGTATTGCCTAGTCACAACGTTAGATGTTAAAAATGCATTTAATACAGCGAACTGGGGCAAAATCCTAAATGCACTGGAGAATTTCCGAGTCCCAGCCTACATTCGGAAAATTGTTGCAAGCTACTTCACTAACAGAGTGCTGCAATACAAAACCGACGAAGGAATGAAAAGGTACAGAGTAACCGGAGGAGTACCACAGGGGTCAGTGTTGGGCCCACTCCTCTGGAATATAATGTACGATGGAGTTTTGCGTCTCCAACTACCTCCAGGATCCCAAATCATAGGGTTTGCTGATGACATTGCAATCGTAGTCGTTGCTAAATTCCTAAACCAGGCCGAATCGATTTGCAACCAAGCGGTCGAAATTACCAAGGATTGGCTGCGCATTAGTGGTTTAAGCCTTGCAAACCATAAAACAGAGGCAGTCCTCATCAGTAGCAGGAAAATAGTTGAAACAGCAAATCTCAGAGTAGGTGACCACGCACTAGAATCTAAGCTGTACATAAAATATCTTGGGGTAATGATTGACCACAGGTTAAGCTTTAAACAGCATCTAACATACGCCAGCGATAAAGCAGCGAAGGCTGTAACTGCATTGACACGTATTATGATGAATACGAGAGGACCTAAGCAGGCTTCTAGGAAGTTGCTTAGCAGTGTGGTATCGTCTATCCTGCTATATGCGGTACCAGCCTGGGTCGAAGCAACTAACTGCAGCACATACATGAAAGGCATTAAATCGGTATACCGGTTATGTGCCCTCAGGGTGTGCTGTGCATTCCGCACAGTATCGGAAGATGCTGTATTAGTCCTCGCGGGTATGCTACCAGTTAAGCTGACTGCACTAGAATTCGCCGAAATAAAAAAGCATCGAGCGGATCCGGCACAGCTGACTAACCGAAGGACTGAACGGGAGCGAAGCATCCGTACTTGGCAGGAGGAATGGAAGAACTCCATGAACGGACGATGGACATATCGATTGATCCCGAATATCACAAGATGGATAAATCGAAAGCATGGCCAGATAGATTTCTACCTGACCCAAGTACTTAGTGGGCATGGATGCTTTAAGGCTTATCTGCATAGATTTAAGCACGAAGATGACCCGTACTGCACCTTTTGCAACAGTCTAGTTGAAGATGCAGAACATGTTTTCTTTGTCTGCCCTCGTTTCGAGCTGGAAAGAGTAGAATTGAGTGATAGGGTGGGGAAGCCAATAATGGTTAGCAACCTAGTAGATATCATGCTTGACTCAGAAGAACATTGGTCCGCTGTCAGTAACATGGCAAGGATAGTAATTACCAAGCTGCGTCACAATGAACAACAGCGCAGATTCTTACGTAGAGGCAATAGGCCACACCCCCTCCCGTGAAGTAGTACCTAATAATATTTAACGGTATTAGGAATCACCAACTGCGTCACGCTGAACAGCAGCGCAGATTTTCAAGTAGAGGCAATAGGCCGCTCCCCTCCCAGAACTAATACTTAACGATAAGTAAATACCAAACTGCGATGTGCTGAACATCAGCGCAGATTTTCATGAAGAGGCAATAGGCCGCTCCCCCTCCCGTGAAGTATTACCTAACGGTCGTCCCGCGGGGGGGAAACGGAGCAGGGGTGGGGTTTTTAGTGGGTGAGTCGAAAGACAAGTCTCACACTTTTCGGCTTTCAATGCTTTTTGCCACCTCCAAAAAAAAAAAAAAAAAAAAAAAAAAAAACAGGGGATACCAAAAAAAAAGTAAAAGAACTATTAGAACAATACTATATGCTGAACATAAAACAACAATATAAGACATACATCAAAAAGTGCACAGCTTGTCTTTTCGGCAAATACGAAGATTTTGGCCGAGTTTAATAAAGCGCGCCAGTCGTTTCTTTCACGTGCTGACCGGCGCCAATCGGACACACCAAGTAAGGCCAAGTCCTTCTCCACCTGATCTTTCCAACGCAGAGGAGGCCTTCCACTTCCTCTAATACCACCAGCTGGTACCGCATCAAATACTTTAAGAGTCGGAGCGTTTTTATCCATTCGGACGACATGACCCAGCCAGCGTAGCCGCTGAATCTTTATTCGCTGAACTATGTCTATGTCGTCGTAAAGCTCATACAGTTCATCGTTCCATCGTCTGCGATATTCGCCATTGCCAACGTGCAAAGGTCCAAAAATCTTACGCACAATCTTTCTCTTAAACACTTCAAGAGTCGCTTCAACGGATGTTGTCATCGTCCACGCTTCTGCGCCATATGTTAGGACGGGCATGATGAGAGTTTTGTAGAGTGTCAGTTTTGTTCGTCGAAAGAGGACTTTACTACTCAATTGCCTACTTAGTCCAAAGTAGTACTTGTTGGCAAGAGAGATTCTACGTTGGATTTCAAGTCTGACATTGTTATCGGAGTTAATGCTGGTTCCTAAGTATGCGAAGTCCTTTACAACCTCGAAATCATAACTGTCAACAGTGCCGTGGGTGCCGCTACGTGAGTGCGCCGACCGTTTTTAAGAGGCGGTTCCGAAACCCAGCACACAACCAGCTATCCTGGAATGTTTCGCCTTCTCACTTTAGCTCACTCCTGAACGGGTGTTCGGAAGCTACCCATACCGTCACAGAAAAGTAAACAAAGGATATACATTTTAAACTAATAACATACAGCAAGGAAAACATAGTCAAAAAATTAAAGGACGCATCGGAGAAAACATTACAACGTCTAAACCATGGAACTAGACACCGAACTTTCAAACAAGGAGACCAGATATTGGTGTTAAGGACTAACATCAGAAGTAAAAGCAACAGTCGTTACAAAAAGTACGTAGTGCAGGAAGATCGTGAGGACACGATTTTGACTAAGGAGAAAAAAGTTATTCACAAAGACAACGTAAAAAATTACACAGTTACAGAAAACGACAATGAATTACCTGATATTACTATCCATGGCCATCATAATCGCTATTCAAGCAGAAGGAGACACCAAAAATAACAACCATAACTAAAATGGAAATATATTCTAACTAGAACCGTCGATGCATATTTATTTCACGAAATCACATTTTTATTCTACGTAACTAGTTCACAAAAAAATACCACATCATACGAACAAATATTTAATAGGAACTAAAAATTCTATAATTGCTATTTACAAATATTCTATCATAATTAATCATTGTAAACTATTTAAATTCACACCACTTAGAACTAAGCATGTAAAAATTTTCCCGATAAGGAAATTGCCCTTTGCAACAATATTTACCCTAGAGTGAATAACTGTAAAAGTTATTTAGGCAAGAACAAGGAACTAACATTAATTCGGTATAAATCGGGACGATTTAATTTAGGAAGGGGAGAGTTAAGGAATGATTTCATTCACAAATAATAAATAAAAATAGTTAAGTAAATTCTAAGTATAATCATGCAGGGCTGAACAAATCCAAACATATTTTAAGAATACCAAAATTTACATATGTATTTTAAGAATAACAAAGGATAACCATACATATGTATTTTAAGAATAACAAAAGATAAACATATGTGTTTAAAGAATAACAAAAGATAAATATATTTTAAGAGAGAAAAAAAGATAAACATATGTATTTTAAGAATAACAAATGATAAATATATTTTAAGAAAGAAAAAAAGATAAACATATGTGTTTTAAGAATAACAAGGGATAAACATGTTTCTAACAGTAAGATGAGGTATAAGTATAAATTCGACTGTCAAATATGTTGGCAGTCAGTCCAGTATTAACATATGTAGTGCTAAGAACTACCCTAAAATTAAATTTAAAAAATTAAATTTTATATTTTTCCCAAGTCAGGCAAATGCTTAGCCAAGTCTTTAACTAGCTTTGTCCAGCCAGTATAATCTAACCTAAGAAGAGTTCACTGGTCTGAAGACGATATAGCCCACTTAGATATACTACACTATACTGCAAAGAGGATTTCCTTCTTCCATCTCTACACACTTTAAACGGATGGCGGAAAAAATCACATCTTTACCATATAATCGAACCAGTGATGAAGATATTGTCTGCTGCGGTTCAACTCACCGAAAAATAAAAGTTATGTATGCTAAGATTCGATGGTACTGCTCATGAATTCCAACATGGCAACTTGAATGATATTACCCAGATGACAGAACACGTTATTGTCCTTTCAAAATGGTAATAATTCCAAAAACAATGAAATATACATGGTTACCAAGGATGATAGATTATTCGGTTATGGTGAAAAAGAAAATTGTAAAGGGAACTTTGGCTGCCGCGTAACGGGGGTGATTCGCCAGCCGAAATCTGCACGATAATTTCACACACTCGTTCAATCAGTCGTTGTTCAGATAGCGACGATGCAACAGGAGCAAAGCCTATGTTGATTTTTATTCAGATACCACTAACACAATCTTATTGGCATCTTAAATTTGCATGATAATTTCACACGCTCGTCAAATCTGTCGTTAATCAGACAGTAGCGAAGTGCCATTGTATTCATTTTTTTCGTATATCACTAACACATTCCTAGATTTTTCGTAAACGAACCGATTTATAATTCTTGCTACGTCAGCCCATCCGCTGATTTTGTCAAATTCGCTGAGAGCCGACTAACGGTCTGAAATTGGCCACACCATAAAAATCGTTTCACCATGTATGCCTACATATGTACTCATAAACATACTTATACATGCATCAAATCAGTAGAGACTATAGATAATAAGATGCGAAACTCTTAGATGATGAACGGGCGAGAGGCGAAATGGCAGGCTGCCAAACAAATTGTCCACTGTGAACTCTTTCTAGGAAATTGACACCTGAATATCTTTAATAATAGTATTAAGGCAGATTCCAGAGAACGTTAATGTATAGAGAAGTCTCAATGACAGGAACGTATGGAATTTCGAGGGGTACTCGTCTCGCGAAGACAATTTCACCATAGACACATTTTTCAACAAAAATTAACAGTGAGGGGCTGAATTATGTAAATTTAGCAGCAGTCGATAAGAATTTGTTGGTGATTAGAAGCAAAGAATGTTAGGTAGCTTTTTAATATGACCTATATATTTGAATTTTTCCAAATCATCTAAAATTATATATGTACATATGTTATGTCTGTCTGTCTGGTGTCCGTAAAACTTTGTTGAATCCCTTCAACTGAATCAAAATCCTCTATAGAAAACGCTTCATTACCAGGCGCACAGTAAGATGGCATATGCAAATGTAAATTTGTGAATTTGTGAATTTATATATGTACATATGCGCATATGTATATGCTGTGTGTATGTATGCTCACTAGCGACAGCTCAAAATAAAACGGTAAACTTCTCAAGAAATCCAGCGCGCACTCATGACGCAGCGCATATTCATAGGCACAGCATTGTACATATACACATATTTACGTACATATATTGATGCATACATATGTACGAAGCCGCGGGCACTCGACTTGACAAAAATTGAAGATTTATCAAATATTGGCAAATAATTCTACGCGAAATATTCCAATATTGACTATTTTCGAATTGTCGAGAAAATTGGCATATGGGCGGCTCGTTTTATGAATGAAAGTACTTGCTCTTAGAACTCAAGAATGATAGAAACAAGATTGCGCCCATCAGAGCGTACGTGACGTCACGTTTGCTGAGTTGTGCAGTATTGCCAACCATTTGCTCTTCGCAATAAATTTAGTGCTTTTTTATACCGAAAATGCGAAAATTTTGAAGTTTCGTGTTTGTTTTTGCGTTTAATTTAAAGCTACCTAAAGTGTAAGTTAAAAAAAACTGTATTATTAAAGAAAGAATGTTATAAAAGGTCACTCTGAGAAGATTTTAGTACTAATGAAAATTAGTTGATTCTCATAAAATTTAGTATTTTGAAAAAAATGGTGGGAAAAATCTTAAATATTTTGCAAATCATATTAAATTGTTCAACCAAGTCGTGGATCTACACATTTTATAGTGTCTAATATTGTTGCACAGCCGCTGATAAGATTGAACAATGTGTGAATGTGGATATGGGGGTGTATGGCTAGTTCGGGCGTTGGAAATATACAGTTTATTGAGTCGATAATGAACAGACATGATTATCTCGATATTTTAAAAACGAATTGGAAAGAAAGTGCAATCAAACTGGGACTCGGTGAAAGATTTGTTTTCCAACAGGACAACGACCCGAAACACACAGCAGAGATTGTTAGGTTGTGGTTGTTGTATAATGTTCCAAAACAACTTCGCACACCCCCACAATCACCTGACCTTAACCCCATTGAGCACTTATGGGACGTTCTAGGAAAAAAAAACGAGAGCGTATAATAACTAGCAAGGAAATGCTTAAGAACGCGCTTAAAGAGGAATGGGAAGCCATAAGTCCAGAAATAATAGCCAAACTAGTTGGATCAATGAAAAGACGCCTTCTAGAAGTCATAAAAAGGCGTGGATATCCAACTAGCTATTCATTTTAAAATATTCCTATGATCTTAAGCCTTTTATTTTATTATTATTGAAGTGAACGCAAACTTTTTCCGTTTAGTTTGAATGGCCTTTTTAATTTTATGTGATCTCATTTTAAATTTGATTTTGTTATTGGTAGCGAAATATGTGTGATAGTTACGTTTAAGTGAACTAAATAAAACTCATTAAAAAAAATGTCTGAAATATTTATTGTTTTGAACTTTTTCTAATGCAAAGAATATTTGTATAGGTGAACGCAGACTTTTTCTACTATGTGTATGTATATAATTTTAGATGATTTGGAAAAATTCAAATATATAGGTCATATTAAAAAGCTACCTAACATTCTTTGCTTCTAATCACCAACAAATTCTTATCGACTGCTGCTAAATTTCATAATTCAGCCCCTCACTGTTAATTTTTGTTGAAAAATGTATCTATGGTGAAATTGTCTTCGCGAGACGAGTACCCCTGGAAATTCCATACGTTCCTGTCATTGAGACTTCTCTATACATTAACGATCTCTGTACGAGTAGTCAATATATCGAGCGATGAAGAGGAATTTATTTTATTGTATTATCTTCTCTTGGTGCATCCGTATATTAGGAATAACTTAAGCAGCAGATTATTCATTGCCACGAGGGAGTTACAAGAGGCTGATTACAAACTTCTGACTTCTGCTTACACAAATGATTACAATTATTATACATTTCAGACATTTTACAGAATGCCTAAAATGTTTTTAAGGAGCTTGAAGTCGACTATTCAAAAACAAAATACTAACACTGAAAAAATCAAATTACAAGCGTATGATATTTGACGGCTCTGCTGCACGATAAGCGTCATGCTGCATACTTGCTATGACAAGACCCGATTTACACGAGGAGACATCTGGAAGGGAAACATTTTGTTCGGGGGCGAAGGACGGTCGGGGAAGAGAGAAGGGATTTTGTCTCCCGTACTCGGCGACACGCTTTGCTCTTCTTATTCGTATTTCCAATCTTTCCAATTTTTGACAGTTGCTTCATTCGTTTTTTTCTTTTGTGGGAGAAGGTTCTGAGTTATGTGTTGGTTTTCAAGCAAACGGAAGATAACAAAGATGACAAACATCCGAACACTGCTTGGGAAATGCACGATTATTTTTGCTAGTAAAGTAGGTATAATTTAAAATATATTAGGGGCATGTTTATGTTGAATTCTAATTTTTCCCGTATTTCTAGATACTCAAGTTAATTTTAAGTTAATTATTTATGTATGAAAGATTTTAAATTTAATTTTTTTTATTCAAGTACAATAATTTATAAATATATTTCAATAAAAAAACAACAAATTATTTATTATTTAGCCAGTTTACATTTTTCATTCATATATTTAAGAAATTGTTGACGAACGTTTTCCGCTTTACATGTAAGCGCATGCGAGAATACATCCGAACCAGACGATGCTAAAGCATTAAATGTCAAAATGTTGCCGAAACCAATTTTGCCCGTGTGGCCGCGAATGAGACATGAAAAGAGAATTTCCAGTGTCTCCCTTCCAGATGTCTCCGTGTGTAAATCGGGTCTTAGAGACAATAAACGAAGTAAGCAGATGCTGATTGTGCCCATTTACACGAGGAGACATCTGGAAGGGAAACATTTTGTTCGGAGGTGAAGGACGGCCGTGGAAGAGAGAAGGGAATTTGTCTCCTGTACTGGCGACACGCTTTGCTCTTCTTATCCGTATTTCCAATCTTAAAGTAATTTTTGACAGTTGATTCATTTGTTTTCTTCTTTTGTGGGAGAAGGTTCTGAGTTATGTGTTGGTTTTCAAGCAAACGGAAGATAACAAAGATGACAAACATCCGAACACTGCTTGGGAAATGCACGATTATTTTTGCTAGTAAAGTAGGTATAATTTAAAATATATTAGGGGCATGTTTATGTTGAATTCTAATTTTCCCGCATTTCTAGATACTCAAGTTAATTTTAAGTTAATTATTTATGTATGAGTATTTTTAATTTAATTTTTTTTATTCAAGTACAACAATTTATAAATATACTAGCGTACCCTCGCCCGCTTCGCTAGACGATAAATTCAATGATTTGCTGAAAGAGAATAAAATTAATACGAAACAAAGCAAATTCTTTTATACAATTTCATTCGAACTTTATTGTAACACTTTTTGGTAGACAACGTTTTTGGTTTTTTCATCTTTCGCGTGAATAATGACGATGGTTTGCCAACTCGTGAGCAAGCTACATACAGTTGTCCATGAGAAAAAATTGGGTATTCTAAATTAATACCGCACATTTGTAGAGACTGTCCTTGCGCCTTATTAATTCTCATAGCGAAGGCAAGGCGAATAGGAAACTGCAAACGTTTGAAATCGAATGGTAAATCCGCCGGAATCAGTGGAATTCTGGGTATCAAAATGTCTTCTCCTTTGTACTTTCCTTTCAAAATTGTTGCTTCGATAACGTTACCCATTAGCTTCTTCACAGCGAGTCTGGTACCGTTGCAAAGTCGGGGCACATTACTATTGCGCAGCATAATAATCGGTGCTCCAATTTTTAATCGTAAATTATGAGGTGGTAAGCCTGGCAAATCGAGTGAGTTTAAGAATTCAGTTGGATAATTTACGACCTCATCTTGATCAGTAATAGTGTCCATTGACTTATACGCAACTATGTCACCAGGTATTTGATCTAAAATAGCTGAATTTATATCATTGACGTCCTTATTTTTCCCAGCTAAAATTGCTCTTTCGCTGAGTCAATCATGGTTTTTGTAATGTTGAACTATGTTTGGAAATACACTCTGTATCAATGCCTCTTTAGACTGTGCAAAAGTGCAGAAATTGTTAGGCAATGTTATCATTCCTGTTGTTTTTGAAAAAAGGTTTATTTTTTTTGGTTAAAAAGTGTTTTTTGAAGTTTTGAAAAACACTTCGCTCTAACAAATTTCTTCTCAGTTAATTGCTGAAAATTAAATATTTTGAAAAAACTATTTTTTTTTAATTTAACGTTTTTGAGAAAATTTTGTTCTTGAAAAAATTTCATACTTTTGTAAAAGTTTAAATTGATTTGTTGAAAAAGATTTTTTTCCGCTTTGAAAAACACCCCCTCGAAAAAATGTATTCTCTATTAATAGTGGAATATGAAATGCTTTGAAAACACCATTTTTTTTTTAAATTTTGTTTGGTTTTCAGAAAATTTTGTTTTGAAAAAATTTCATACCCTTGAAAAAGTTTTATTTTATTTTATTTGTTTAAAATTTTTGAAATTTTTTTTTTGTAATTTTAGAAAAACACCTCTTCGAAGAAATTTCTTTTATCTTTTTGAGGAAAATTTGGTTTTGAAAAAATTTCATGCTTTCGAAGTTTTTTTATTTTACATTATTTCTTCAAAATTTTTGAAAACAATTTTTTTTATAATTTTCGAAAAACACCCCTTTGAAAAAATGTTTTCTATGTGTCATAGTGGTATTCCACTAACTTTTAGGATTATAGTCAAATACTTACAAATATCTACGCTTTCACAAATAGCAACAATAAACAAATTTCCTCAAAACCAAAAAATTTACTTTTTTTCTAAAAAAATTCTAAACAAACAACGTAATAAATTTAGAATTTTGTGTTCACGAAAAAACAGTATTGTTTTTATTGTATTAACTGAAAACCAAAATGTTGCAAAAAATCAAAACAAAACTAAATTATTTTTTTGTGTTCATTTGGCCCATATGTTCCATAAAAAGTTGATATGGTAAATAATATGCAGGGTCTGATACACGCAAATTTCCATTATAGTGACAAAATTATCGATCACCAATTCCAACAGGATTTCAAAATCAGAGTTGGAAAGAGTTGTTGTGTGGTGTACTTCTGAAAAAATGAGAAATAAACAAAATAAATCTAAAAATTCGAATTCTAACTTTATCTTGTGTATGTTCTTATTACCTTTGAATTTTTCCAATGAAGCACCATTCATTTTAAATTTTCCAAGAATTTGTTTTATCATTTCGCGTTTCTTTCCTTTTTCATTCGATTCCAACATTTGTTCATAGCAGAAAACATCGTTTGCAAACGCATTCATTTCCATATAGAATTGGTCAAAGAAAATATTGCTCAATTGAATTGAAACATTATTTTCATAAATACTTAGGACCTTAACTAATGCACCTTGGTACATACCTAACGCAGATATTCATCGCGACCTTGACATCGATACTATTGATGAAACAATACAAAGCGCTAGCAGAAGACACATAAATAGACTATTAACGCATACAAATCCTATGATGAGAAGGCTACCAAATAAAGAAAAATCTACCCAAAGTCGGCTTAACCGTCAAACATCAACAGATCTTGCAAAATCCTTGTAATCAATTGTCAACTAATCGTATATGTCATTGTTTGTTAACCACTTGTTTTTAAATAATATGTATATTGTATATTTCTTCTAAATGAGCTTGGGGGCATTGGCCCTTCAATATCACTCTCATTCCATCTTTTTGTAAATCAAATTACTTATTGTCTAACGACAGGTGTAATATTTTATGGAAGAAATAAAAAAAAAAAAAAAAATTTCATTCGAATCATTTGAAATTTCTGTATACAATAACGAAAAATTCAAAAAAAGTTGTACACATAAAATGAATGTCGATTCGAAACTTACTTTAATCTAAGAATCAAGCAAGTTTTGTTTTGTACAATATTTTGATTTTTTCTTTTTTTATATGAAGAAAATATTTAAAAGAAATTTTTTTTGCTAAAAACCTTCCCCTAGTGGATCCCTATAATATGAAAAAAAGAACGAATAAAATTGGCCTTGTATCGGCCCAAAAAAATGCGTACAAACGAACATCATTTCATTTTTATATATATAGATTTAAATAAAAAAACAACAAATTATTTATTATTTAACCAGTTTGCATTTTTCATTCATATATTTAAGAAATTGTTGACGAACGTTTTCCGCTTCACATGTAAGCCCGTGCGAGAATACATCCGAACCAGACGATGCTAAAGCATTAAATGTCAAAATGTTGCCGAAAACAATTTTGCCCGTGTGGCCGCGAATGAGACATGAAAAGAGAATTTCCAGTGTCTCCTTTCCAGATGTCTCCTCGTGTAAATCGGGTCATTGGAAACAAAGCCGCGACTTGTTTAATTGACACTGGAGCAGACGTTTCTCTCATGCGAGAATGTTTCTACAAAAATTATTTCAGTAACATTGCTCTTCAGAAGAGTGCAGCGAAATTATTTGGTTTGGGCAACACTTTGACAAGAGTGAAAGGCACACTTATAACAGATGTCAAAGTTGACGACGTGCAGACAGAGCACACTTTACTCGTGGTATCAGATGCAGACATAAGTTTTGAGGTTATTATTGGTTACGACTTTATTCAGAAATTTCAATTAGAATTTAATGCGAATGGCTATTTTTTCACCAAAGCTGAAGAGAAATACAATTGTTTATACAACGTCGTTGAAGGTGAAGTTGATATATGCCACAGTATAAACAAGAAATTAATAAATTGATTCAAAGCTACAAGCCTACGAAGACGCCGACTCAGCATCCTATCCAGCTGAAAGTAATTCCGAAAGAAGAACACATCGCTTTTAATGGAAATCCAGCTCGATTGTCGGCTATGGAACGAGCTGTTGTAAAAAGGCAGGTGGATGAGTGGTTGCAGCAGGGCGTGATCCGCGAATCTTCTTCAAACGTTGCAAGTAAAGTAGTCTTGGCAAAGAAAAAAGATGGAAGTTACCGAGTGTGCATCGATTATCGCAAACTGAATGCGGCCGAGCTAAAAGATCGTTTTCTGGTACCAATAATCGATGAAGTTTTGGAAAAAATGCAGGCAGCCAAGTTCTTTTCGGTGATGAATCTTAAGAATGGATTTTTTTACGTTCCCGTGGAAGAAAGCAGCCGTAAATATACTGCGTTTGTAACCAAGGAGGGTTTATATGAGTTTAACAAAGCTCCATTTGGTTTTTGTAACTCACCAGCGATTTTTGTGAGGTATGTAACATACATTTTTCAACAGTTGATAAACGAAGGCACTATGGAAATATATGTGGACGATATTGTGGTTTTCGGACGGACAGCAGACGAATGTTTAAAGAACGTCAAAAAGGTGTTGCAGAAAGCTGAAAATTATGGTCTTGAAATTAAATGGGCAAAATGCAAATTTTTGAAAGAAAAGATAAGTTTTCTGGACCATGAAGTGGAAAATGGCAATGTCTGGCCTGGAGCAGATAAAATCAAAGCAGTCAAAAATTTTCCAGTGCCTAAAAACATAAAGGGGGTGCAAGCTTTTCTAGGCATTACGGGTTATTTTAGAAAATTTATTCAGGGGTATGCTACAATTGCTAAGCCTTTGACACAGTTATTAAAAAAAAAATGTCGAATTTAAAATTGACGTTGAACATCAGCAAGCAATTAAAGAATTGAAAGCATCATTAACCAAAGGGCCTGTTTTGAGAATATACAAGCAAAATGCAAAAACCCAACTGCATGTAGACGCATCTAAGTTTGGATTTGGCGCAACGTTAATGCAACAACGTGATGGTAAGTGGCATCCCGTGTTTTTCTGGAGTCAAAAGACATCACCTCAAGAGGAAAGCTCCATAGTTATTTTTTAGAGGTAAAAGCAGCATATTTAGCCACGAAAAGACTACGACACTATTTGATGGGCCTTGAATTTGATTTAATTACCGACTGTGCAGCTTTTAAACAAACAGCATCCAAAAAAGAAATTCCACGTGAAGTTGTTCAATGGCTTATGTATTTGCAGGATTTTGTTTTCAACATCGAGCATCGTGCAGGCGAAAGAATGAAGCATGTAGATGGGTTGAGTCGTTTTCCAGTCATGTTAGTTACGTCAGAAATACGTGCGCGTATTTGTAAAGCGCAACAAGAGGATGACCATCTTAAGGCAGTTGCTTCAGTTCTTCAGCAAAAACCGTATGCAGATTATGTAGTGAAAGGTGGGGTCTTGTTTAAACAAATTAATGGTCAAGACTTACTAGCAGTTCCAAGAAGTATGGAAAAAGAAATAATTGGAAAAGCGCACGATGTAGGGCATATGGGTGCAATGAAAACTATGCATGCCATACGTCAAGATTTTTTCATTCCACATTTAGAAAAGAAAGTTAAAGAGCACATTGCCAACTGTGTTGATTGTATAATTCATAATCACAAGTTAGGCAAACAAGACGATTTTTTACATTGCACTGATAAAGGTGGTTCTCCGCTTGTAACTATACACGTCGACCATCTAGGTATTTTAGATGCAACTGCTAAAAATTATAAATATGTTTTCCCTATTGTTGATGGTTTTTCCAAATTTGTGTGGCTGTTCCCAACAAAGTCTACGGATGCTAATGATATTCTTAAGCATATGGAATCATGGGTTGTAGTTTTCGGAAATCCACAGCGAATCGTTAGCGACAAGGGGCCGGCGTTCGTAGCAAATATATTTAAAGATTTTTGCAAAGCAAACAATATTGAACACATTGAAATTACAACAGGGGTTCCAAGGGGAAATGGACAAATTGAGAGGGTTAACCGAGTTATTCTCTCGATACTAACAAAGCTGTCTTCGAACGAACCAAGCAAATGGTACAAACATATAGCACAGGTGCAAAAAGCAATAAATGGACACGTTCACTCGTCTACGAAATTCACACCATTTGAGACCATGTTTGGGGTAAGAATGAGAACCGGGTCGATTACTGAGATTATAAAGCTGTTGGAAGAAGAATTGATTACTGCATTGCAAGAGGAACGTACTAAGTTGAGGGAAGAGGCGAGAGTCAACATTCAGAAAGCACAAGAAATTTACAAGAGAAATTTTAACAAAAAGCGCAAAAGTTGTTATGGGTATCAACACGGAGATTTAGTTGCAATCAAATTCACGCAATTTTCGAACAAAAAACTGTTCAACAAATTCATCGGTCCGTACAAAAGTACACGAGTTAAACGCAACGGAAGATACGACGTCGAAAAAGCAGCGGACTTTAAAGGTCCCCAGGTTACATCCACCAACGTAGATAACATAAAGCTATGGGCTCACTTTGAAGTCGACGAAGAAGAACCATCTGAGTCAGATGATAATCAGGATGACCGAGTGTGAAGGGTGGTAACTCTATCCAAAAGGCAGCCCCGGCGAACCGGCACTAAAGAGGAAGAAGCGGTCGTGATCAGTCGTGTGCACCATCGATACTTTATTTTTCACAAACTATTTTTAACTCTTAATTAAAATACACTGCATTTGTACAATATATTGTTCCGAATAAATAAACGTTATGAATTTCAACCTAAAGAAGGAATATCTTATTTCTTACATACATATGTCTCTGTAACATATCGTCACCCTATTAGCTATCATAGCAATTATCATCTAGTAGGTAAGAACGTTTGAGGATGAATTTGCTATTTTCCTGAATTGTGTATTTTCCATTTTGAAAAAGGTTTCCATTCTTACCGCACATCTCCATTTGCGATGAGTTATCGGAAGCGAACTGTGAATTTCATGGAATGCGGAACAATTATCGCGGATATATTTATTACGTGAATATTTCATCGCATAACTTTTCATTAAAAAAACATCGGTATAAAGCACTCATTGCACTTTCGACAAAAAAAAGAAGATTATTGGACAAAAATTAAGAAAATGCCTTAAATCAACTTATTCGCTGCCTCTATACGCTAAAAAAGTTAAATAGGCTTCTTTTTTAAATTTCTTGTTTGATTTTACAATGTTCCAACTAAAAAGATTTCGTATAAATAAAAATGCAGTTGAGAAAACTCGAAAGGGGCCGTGTATTGCACGAGGTGATACTGCGTATGTAGCTATTCAATAACTTTATGGCGATACTATTAATACCAATATGAGGATTTCCTTCCGAAACTGTATAAAATTCTGACTCATGATTATTAGTGCTATCGTTATCTGGCTTTACAATACCAATAGCAATATTTGTTTAGGTATCTTGAAATATTGGTATCGATATTCTTATTATATCAAGATATAAAAGTTCGACATACACATACATATATATTAGAGCGTCCCTTATATGACAAAAAAAAAATTCCAGCACAATCGCAGCCAGTGCCGACCGAGCTTTAAAGTTTTGTAAAAATCGTGCTTTGTCCTGATATTTCCTTCTGCTATAAAATCACTATAAATGGAATAAATTAAATGAATAGAAGTAAGAATTAAATGAGATAAACATTAATATTTAATTAAAAACATAAAGTAATAACAGTCAGTCAGAGTAACTTCTTTTTAGAGTAGTTTTTTACAGTCTGGATACAGTTTTTTATACTCCTGGACACACAGAAAAAACTGTTTGTGTTCTTCTTCAGCCGAGATAAGTCCGTTAATATCTTGCATTAGTTTAACAGCCCTTTCAGCATCATTCACAACTCTCAAATCACGTATTCTTCTTTTGGCTTCCAGCAAAGCAGCATTATTATCCCAAGAAGATACATCTACCTTTAGAAGATTGTCGTCGATCTGCATTAGGGATAGAGTGGTTTGCTCGTTAATTTAACTTACCATACAACTTTTGAGTCAGTTCTTCCTTCGACGCGTCGTAACGTTTGATAAAATCTGAGGTTTTGCCCGTGTTGAAGTTGGCAATCATTTTCTTGTTAGTTAATTTATCAGCTTCATCAACAAACAGTAATAGAATGACTGTCTCTTTACATAAATACCACAAGAGATGACTAAACTTGCAATTAGAAATTGTTGCGTCTACTTTTTCATACTCTTTCACATCTTCAAGAAACGTAAATCTTGGTTAAGTGCTTTGGTCGGCACTGTGCATAAAAGTCAAGCTGTAACATACAACAACACGACAAATAAGCAAACATCTTGTAGAGCCTTAACAAAGCCTAAAAGTCTGTCTCCGCGGCACGTTCTTTTATGAAATTAAGAGATGGTTCAATGTTACTAAAATCGATGTTTTCCAAATTTCCCTGAACATTTTGAACATCAAAATATCTGGACTACTAGTAACTTGCTTAATCTTGGTTTCAAAAACAGCTTTAAGGACTAATCATAAACATGATTACGACAGGCGAAAAGTACCAATTCTCTTCCTAAAGTTTGCTCCAAGGAAGCACAAGCTCTATTGCAACGGGCAGTCTTGGAAGCTGTTGTGTAGCAACACATTATTTGTACTTTATTGTGAAGGTTCCAGTCAAACAGAGCTGTTGAGACGGTCTTGGCTTGATGTTTTGCAGAAGAATCAGTATTTGGCAAGCGTTCTTCTTTTGAACTTTGTACATCCAACCCGGGTAATAGTATTCCATCTCAATGGACTGTGACTACAATGTATCGTTTTTGAAGTCAGATTTTATTGCTTCTGCCCTTGATTTTCTAGTTTCAGTACGAATTCGGTGAATCGAGGATTTGTTATTAGGGAAATCATCGCTACTCAGACCAAGATCATGCAACAGGCAATGATTCTCAAGCATCAGCAATACCAAACAAATTATCAACATCAATTTTGAAATTGTTCTTACGGCTCTTGAACATAACCTGAGGTTTCTTACAATTTTTCGTGATTGTCCAAACATGATATAAATCAACAAGTTTCTTTACGCAGTTAGAAAATGCCCTTGTTGGAATTCTTGTTTTTCTTTTCAATATATGATGCACCCCCTAATCACAAGATTTGCACTTTCACTAACAATCAGTTTAACCTGACGAATATTGTAAAACAGGTCTGAACTTAACTTGATGGAACTTGTCAATTAGATGGTAATTTGCACCATTTATTTGATAGGCAACCAGATAAGGACAATAGTTTGTTTGTCACTCCATAATTCCACCGAAATGTTTACGCACTAATAATCTCAAGAATAACGTATGAAATGACGAAAAAAACATGTAGTTACAAGTCACAGCGCAGTACTCATGCAACTTGTATGAACAAATTTATATCGTAAGGCAGCACGTTAGAACATTCAATGGCTTCTTGGGTCAAGAGTCCAGATGGTGGTTGGACTTCTACGGCAGAAACGTTTCTGGAACTTCTTTTAGAGACTCATTTTCCGGGATGTATCGCCCATTACAGAGATGTTGGGAGAATCCGGCGGAGCCTATGTGACCCATAGCATCTTGTCGATGTAATAGCCACGAAAGAGAAGGTTTCATGGGCAATTAAATCATTCTCACCTTTCAAATCTCCAGGCCCTGATGGAATCTTTCCTATGATGTTACAGGAAACTCTTCATAGTATTCTACCATGGCTAATGGAAACTTTCAAAGCGTGTCTAAACATAGGTTATATTCCAAACAGCTGGAAACTTGTTAGAGTCGTCTTCATACCAAAGGCAGGTAGAAGAGGACATGAATCAGCGAAGAACTTTAGGCCAGTCAGGCTTTTCGTTATGCATATTAGAAGTTTGCTGGAGAGTTCTAGTATATCAATTGCACAACATGCTTACCTCAAAGGCAAATCGACGGAGACAGCGCTTCACGAGGTAATCCGAACAATAGAGGGGTCTCTAGCAAGCAAACAGTACACCATGGCAGCTTTTCTTGACATAGAAGGCGCATTTAATAACGTTAGCACTGATGCTATCCAAAGAGCGTTAATAGACTTAGGAGTGGAAAATTGTATCAGCAATTGGATCATCTCTATGCTAGAAACCAGGATCATCAAAGCTAGCATGGGTAATATCAACATAAATAAGAGAATCCATGGGGGTACTCCACAGGTGGGAGTATTATCTGCTCTTCTTTGGTTATGTGTGATTAGCAAAATCTTAATAAAACTTAATAGGCCACCACCAGCTGGTACCGCATCGAATACTTTCAAAGCCGGAGCGTTTGTATCCATTCGCTGGATCTTTATTCGCTGCGCTATGTCTATGTCGTCGTAAAGCTCATACAGCTCATCGTTCCATCGTCTGCGGTATTGGCCGTTGCAAACGTGCAAAGGTCCAAAAATCTTACGCACAATCTTTCTCTCTAACACTCCAAGCGTCCCTTAATCGGATGTGGTCATCGTCCAGGCTTCTGGCCATACGTTAGGACGGGCATGATGAGCGCCTTGTAGAGTGTTAGTTTTGTTCGTCGAGAGAGGACTTTACTGCTCAGTTGCCTACTTAGTCCAAAGTAGCACTTGTTGGCAAGAGAGATTCTACGTTGGATTTCAAGGCTGACATTGTTATCGGTGTTAATGCTGGTTCCTAAATACACGAAGTCTTTTACAACCTCAAAATTATAACTGTCAACAATGACGTGGGTGCCGATACGCGAGTGCACCGACTGTTTGTTTGAAGACAGGAAGTACTTCGTTTTGTCCTCCCTCACCACCAGACCCATTCGCCTTACCTCTTTATCCAGTTTGGAGAAGGCAGAACTAACAGCGCGTTTGTTAAGGCCTATGATGTCAATATCATCGGCATACGCCAACAATTGTACGCTCTTATAAAATATTGTGCCTGAGCGATTAAGTTCTGCGGCTCGTACGATGCTCTCCTACATCAGGTTAAAGAAGTCACACGACAGCGAGTCACCCTATCTGAAACCTCGTTTGGTATCAAACGGCTCGGGGAGGTCTTTCCCAATTCTGACGGCGCTGGTGGTGTTGAGCCACGTCATCTTGCAAAGCCGTATTAGTTTTGTGGGTATACCAAATTCAGGCATCGCGGGATACAGATAACTCCTCTTCGTACTGTCGAATGCAACTTTGAAATCGACGAAAAGATGGTGTGTGTCGATTCTCCTTTAATGGGTCTTTTCCAAGATTTGATGTATTGTAAATATTTGGTCGATGGTAGACTTTCCAGGTCTAAAGCCACACTGATAAGGTCCAATCAGTTGGTTGACGGTGCGCTTCAGCCTGTCACACAATACGCTCGCTAGAACCCTATAGGCGATATTTAGAAGACTAATCCCGCGGTAATTAGCACAAATTGCAGGATCTTCCTTCTTATGGATGGGGCAGACCACATTTAAGTCCCAGTCGGCAGGCATGCTTTCATCCGACCATATTTTGCATAGAAGCAGATGCATGCACCTTACCAGCATTGCTCGTGTATGCCGGTTTGTTTATTGTGATTGCAGCTTTTCGATGTTGGGCATCCTTTGGGTAGATGGATGTACGTTTCTTGGTGCACACAGACGTTTGCGCAGTTTGGCTGCAACGAGGTAATGATTGGGTCCTCGGATCGTACGTACATCTAATACACTAGAAGCGTGTCTTCCATCTCTCACAACATGATCGATATGGTTTCGCGTTTTTTGATCAGGAGATAGCCAGGTAGCTTGGTGTATCTTCTCATGCTGGAATATGGTGGTGTAGATGACCATTCGGGTCCGGGGAAGTCGTCTGCCTCTGTCCGTTTCCCGATGTTTCAATGTGGAGGCTGAATTTTCCGACTGCGGGGCCAAAAATTCTCTCCTTGCCCACTCTGGCGTTGAAGTCGCCAAGCACGATTTTTATGTCGTGGCGGGGGCAGCGCTCATAGGAACAGTCCAGGCGCTCATAGAAGGAATCTTTGGTCGCATCGTTCTTCTCTTCCGCCGGGGCGTGGGCGCAAATGACCGACATGTTGAAAAATCACGCTTTGATGCGGATTATTCCGAGACGCTTGTGCACCGGCGTGAACGATAGTACTTGGCGACGAAGTCTCTCTCCCACAATAAATCCGACACCGAATTTGCGCTCCTTTACATAGCAGTTGAAGTAGACGTCGCAAGGTCCTATGTTTTCTTGTCCGTCCATCGCATTTCTTGAATAGCAGTGATGTCAGCCTTTACTCTCACGAGAACATCAACCAGCCGGGCAGAGGCACCTTCCCCATTAAGGGACCGGACATTCCAGGTGCATGCCCTCAAATCGTTTTCCTTATTTAGTTTGCAGTGGTCGTCATCAGTATAGGAAGTTCTCATCCGAGGCTTTGTATATCTTTTCACTGGGGGAGATTTTTAAGTGGTCCCAAATCCAGCGCACAACCAGCTATCTTGGAATGCTTCGCCTTCTCACGTTAGCTCAATCACGAGAGGTTACTTTTTTTGTTTTTTTTTTAATATTGTAAAAAAAGCTGCTACACTCTCCATTTCATACGAGTGTCCATACACGCTTTGGCCTACTCATGTCAATTTTACAGCGAATCGGCCATATGTGAACGGGTAGATTAATTTGGTGGATTTATTGCTAATCACTGCATATGTGGACGTACTTTTAGGTTCACGCCCCTAAGCACTGGATTGAATCATTGGTTTTATTTTCCACGTTTATGAAGCAATGTTGTTTGGCCATAGTACAGTGGCTGATATTCTTCCCTAAAGTCAGCAAGCTAGCAAGAAAATCAGTCTTTTACAGTTGTTTCGTTACTTCGTTAGCCTTCCCCGGTTTCGGAATGAAGACTACTCGTACTTTCCAAAATAGTGGAAACATGGCCAAGTCGCAGATAAGCCAGAAAAATTCTTATAAAAGCTCACATAAACTTGTCTACTCCACGCTTACGCATTTTCGGATTCACACCATCCAGGCCCAGTGACTTAAAATCATCAAAAGATACCGACCCCTCAGTCCCCACCCGTGATGCTATAGAAGAGAGAGAATCCACCCTAACCGTTTGGTCTTTTGAAATACCTTGCACAGCCTGGTAGACTCTTTTATGTTGTTAATATTACTGCACAGGTAGTAGTTCTCCATAAGAGTTTAATTTCGACGAACAAATTTACTTCTTATATTTCCTCTACGCCGCAAGATATTTTGACCAATTCTCTATTTTTCGAGTCTTTAATGCTTTATTGAGAAGTGTCCTGGACCCTTTCCGATGTTTGTTAAGGTCGGCATTACCTCATGGAAGCGGTTTTACCTGCCTAATTCCTCTTAGCTGACATACTTCATCAAAATAACCAATCAAAATACTCGCTTCCGCAACGTACTCGCCTCTTCAATTTATTTGAGATTTTTGAGTTTATAGAGATATGGTATTCTCGCTTCAAGAACCATTCCAAACATTTCACAGTCCGCCTTTCTGGGATTCTAACCTTTTGAAACTTGAAAAATAGAGATTTCCGTTCTAAGACCAGCCATCCATTGGACGTGTTCCACTACAACTTCGTTGGTTAAGGTTAGAACCATCACTTGATGGAAAAGAAGATCTGTTAAATACATTATGTATTAGCAGTCCAGAGGACATAATATAGTGTAATTGCTAGTTCCCACAGGAGTTGCACTTTGTGCTACAACATACAGTATTTTGTGAATTTGTGTGACCACCCTAATGGGCATAAAGCTACAGCCATTCAACAAGGCGTACTGAACAATGGGTGGGAACTGAAGGAGGGCGCGATAATGCCTTCTCTAATACGAGAGCGGTTCAATAAGTACCCGTGTTTGATGACAGGGCGTTCCTGAGGGAAGTTGGGGCTAGCATCGTGTGCTGCCATCTATCAAAGGACGGCAACAAATTTCAAGCTAATTGATAGATTAGTTTGGATTTGGCAGCTATTTGAGTAAGACGTATTTCGCGATTTTTGCAGAAATGGAAAAAGAGCAATCTCGTTCTACTACAGTGAGTTATTGGACCACTTTCACAAAAGCTTGAAGGAGGCATGGCCGCACTTGGCGAAAAATCCTATTTTTTGGAGGGGTGAAAAAATGGCTGCAGCGTTGGGAGAAGTGTATCTTTCTAAAAGGGCATTATGATAAAAATAAAAAAAATTGTTTGTAAAAAGGGTGTCTTTATTTCTAACCCGGGTTCTTATTGAACCCCCGTCGTATAGATGACTGTGTAGTTGTAAAATCCGTGTGAAACCTAATGTGATTGGCATTCATCCCAAATTTTTTCAATGTTTATTGGCTGAAATTTTGCCTTATGTATCTTAGGTATGTCTTAAACAGCATTTTAACTGCATATTTTTTCCTCACTGTTGGAAGTGGGACTTTAGAGCCATCGTATTGCGATTACTTTTACCTTTTATGTCCAATTTACTTGAGCGCATAATGCATGCCCAGTTAAATTTTTTTCTGAGGCGAAATTTGCTGGTTAATCGGTATCAATCTGGTTTTAGATCCAACCAAATCTGTATAACGGCGCTAATTAGGGTATCGAATGACATCACACCCAACATTGACAATGATCGCGTAACTTTATTAACACTTCTGGGTTACTCTAAAGCTTTCGACACTGTCAATCCCGAGCATTTAGCTTTGAAACTTAGCAGCTTGTTGAACTTAAGTCAGAGAACGTAAATTCATAGAGAAGTCTCGTGCTGGAAACAGTCACCACCGTAAACGTAGTCCCCTGTCAGCTGTTACGATCAAACTACTGAGAGCCCCATGTAAATGAAAAATTACTTCCCTTCCGTATCGTACTATCGTAGATCTCGCAGGATTTTTCGAAATTCCTCTCAGGATTGCTCTCTCAACACACAGTGTTGCCAAACAGTACATTTCGAAATCATTTACAAAATAAATTTGAAAAAATTTTAATTTTTGTCAAAATAACTTAAAACCAATGTTGAATAATGTTAATTATAGATAAATGAACTATTCGCATTTGTTGGTTTTTGGCTTTGGTTTATTAAACAATGAAAAATTGTAACTGATAACGCGGATGTGTGAAAAAGTGCAAAAATATCATTAGCAACATTGTGTAGATACAACCAAACACATACACACACAAACCGATGCATTGTGTAAATATGTAACTAAAAGAACGCAGTTGTTCTCTACGGGATGAGTTTTCCTCAACTATGTGCTCTCTAGGGGCTGCGGTAAGGGACTACGTACGTCGGTGCCTGATTGATGCTGCAAACAGTCACCGACGTAAACGCAGTCCCCTGTCAGCTGTTACGATCAAACAAATGAGAGACCCATGTAAATGAGAAATTACTTCCCTTCCGTATCGTAGTATCGTAGATTTTACCCCAGGACTTTTGAAAATTCCCGTAGAACCGTATCAGCTGATTGCTCTCCCACCACACAGTGTTGGCAAGCAGTATATTTCGAAATCATTTACAAAATAAACTTTGAAAAATTTAAAGTTTTGTTAAACTAGCTTAAAAACAATGTTGAATAATGTTGATTATAGACAATTTAACTATTTGTTTTTGGTTTTTTGCTGTAGTTTATTAAAGAATGAAAAATTGTAACTGACAACGCGGATGTGTGAAAAAGTGTGTAAGCAAAAATATCAATGGAAACATTGTGTAGATACAACCAAACACATACAAACACAAACCGATGAGAGAGTACAGTTGCTTATTATAAGCACATCAGCTCAGACAACTGCGTATCTTTCCTTTTTTTCCAATCACACAAAAAAAAGTAATAATAATAAAAGAAAAAATATTCATAGGCATATATATATATATAAATTAAGAAGATATTTAGCGAACGGTGCAAAGGGTTGATGGGAAGAGAGAGAATAGCTGATTATCATCTGCACATCTGCTCAGACAGCTACGGTAAGAGGTGAATGACATCTGACTCACACAGGTATTAGCAAACCACCCAACAACATGCCGAATGAGTCTCCGGGCATATGCGAAGAATCGAAGGAAAAGAGCGATACGATCAATCCGTTTCTGAGACGCTCACCTGTGAAAAAACAAATACTCACTCCTGAGCAAAAGCACGCTTAACCCTGCTACTATGTTAGAAAAAAAATACACATGTTATGTTCGGGTCTTATTTTGACCCCACGTTTTTTTTATTGAGAAAATTCAAATTTGTACAGTTCAAAAATATTTTTATGGCTTGTGATCAATGCAATATGTCGTCGTTAGAGTGGTTGTGTGTCGGTGTGACGGACAAACAGGTTTTTTGCAAGTTATGCTCTCAGTAAAGGTCTTTTTTTCCTTTTTCGACGGGCAAAATTTGCACCTTTTCCGTTCACTAGCGCATTTTCGTTTTGGAGAAGGCTAATTCGTAGATGGTGATGCACTGTCTTCTTCTCGAATTCTTCGTACCAATGATGCAGAGGCTTCTGCGCGAGGAAGCCGACTACGCCTCTTGATATGTTCTTGAGCTAAAACTTCACCGAGTTGTTCTAAAAATAGGCGCCTTTTGTGTAATTTATTTTTTTGCCATTCAGGATATATTTCGGTCCATATTATAAAAGCGTTTAGAGCAGAAATCTACACTAATATTATAAAGAGGAAAACTTGGTTTGTTTGTTTGTTAGGTTGTAATGAATAGGCTCAAAAACTACTGGACCGATTTTAAAAATTCTTTCACCATTCGAAAGCTACATTATCCACGAGTATCATAGACTATATTTTATTTTGGAAAAAATAGGGTTCCGTAAGATATTTGGATTTTTCGGACACAAACTGAAAAAAATCAACCAAAGAAGTTAGTTATTTTGCGTACGCTGCCTAAACTACAAAAGATAGAACCATAAAATGTTATAATTAATTGTAGATCTTATAAATATCTACAAAAAAGTCCGCCACACTATACCTATCTATGTCGAGTGAGGCACAACAACCACATCTTTATTTAAAAATCTGGAATTTTTTTTGGACTACATTTAAACGCGTTTATTTTACTCATGCTATTAATCCTTATCAAAATAAATTGTTTCATCAATAAGTACAGTTTATGTTGATAATATTTGGTCTTTGAATGATTAAAATTGGACGTTTGGTTTTGAAGTTGTGGTGAAATTGAAATATTACGATTTCTGCTGCACGGCCCGTTGCGAAGTGGGCGTCACCAAGGCCAGGGGTGCGCGTGCGGGAGAGGGGTGTTTAGATCTATGAGTAAGGTACCCGCGCGGCTCACGCGAGGTCGGCACCCTACGCAGCGGTCGTGCGCGAAGTCTAATAATTTTCGTGAGATTTTTTTTAGATTTTGTTCTTAAAACCACACCTACGCAAAAGTTCTTCACAGAGCAAAACATCAGTCCTTCTCAGAGCTATACAATAGTTCTTTTCAGGGCTAACCAACAGTTCTTTTCAGAGCTAGAATATTACACGCTATTAACATTTTCTTAAAAATTTGAAAATGCCTAAGAGAGCCAGGTCTCAACTTTCTAAACATAGTTCTCAAGCACGAGCAGCAAAAATACGTACGGAAATTTTATGCCCACTTTTAAAATTGAAGGACAGGTGTATCATCTCATTGGTAGCCTTTTACCATCATCAGGCCAAAACCCACAGTTCCTGCAAATATACAATATTTTATTTCGGATGCAGACCAGTTATCATTGCGATCAAGCATCGCACCAACCTTAAATATGGATTTAATTCGCGAATTACAGACCACTTTGAATAATCATAACGTGTATATACGAAGTTTTAAACAAAACTTAGAACTTAACTCATCACATAATTTAAAGCTAATTATTCATTCTGATCGCACTCCACAGACAGCACACAGAGGCAGATACAATGCTCCTACTGTAAACGAGGTAGCCGTTCTCTTGGTCGATGAAGACAAAGGTCCCAGGGATATAGTCTTACACGGTAGAGACGGACAGCTCAAAAGAGTTTCTGAGCTACATCGGTCCTATGATCCACTACAGTATCCTGTAATGTTTGTGACAGGTGAAGACGGTTATTATTTGACTATTCTTCAGCAGGGTCCTGCGCGTAATAAAACTGTTTCGTGTATGCAATTTTATGCATTTAGATTAATGTTTAGAACTAACTCTTTTAATCCGTTACATTATTACAGAGACTTATTTAGTCAATATTGTGTTGACATGATGGCGAAAATAATATCGGAAAGATTAAATTATATTTCGCGGAATCAACAAAGACTGAGGGCTGATGACAACATCCATCTCAGAGATGCCCTAAATCATGACGCAAATGTTGACCCATCAAATATCGGTCAACATGTCATATTGCCATCATCATTTACGGGTTCTCCGCGTTTCATGCACGAGAAAACGCAGGACGGGATGACGTACGTCCGAAATTATGGTAGACCTGACTTATTTGTCACTTTAACATGCAACCCCGAATGGCCTGAAATTAAAGCAGAGCTGCTACCAGGACAACGGTTTTTCGACCGTCATGACATAATTTCACGTGTGTTTCATTTAAAAATGAAGAAATTCATCAAATTATTTGTCAAAGAACAGATATTCGGTAAAGTAAAATGTTATATGGCAAGTGTAGAGTGGCAGAAGCGCGGTTTACCTCATTGTCATTTGCTGTTCTGGCTAGAAACTAAAATACAACCAGATGAGATCGACAGTGTCATAGTTGCGGAGCTACTCGATCAACAAATTGATCCGGTACTACACGACATTATAACTAAAAATATGGTACATGGACCCTGCGGAAAACATAATTTAGCTGCACCATGCATGAAGAACGGTGTCTGCACAAAAAAATACCCTCGCCGTTTCATTAACGACACCCAGACCGGAGAGGATGGGTATCCAGTTTATCGTAGGCGCGATACAGAAAATGGCGGTCGGAGCACTACGTTACAACTTAGGGGCAACATGGTGACGATAGATCATAGGTGGATTGTTCCATACTCCCCGCTACTATGTAAGAATTTTAATGCTCATATAAACGTGGAGTATTGCCACTCTGTCCAAGCCATTAAATATATATTTAAATATATAAATAAAGGTTCAGATCAGGCAACTTTTAGCCTTAGAAACCCTCACGATGAGGTCGAAAACTATTTAAATGGAAGGTAATATACATAAGCACATCTGAAGGTGTCTGGCGCTTATTTGAATTTCCTATTCACGAGCGGCATCCTACTGTAGTGCATTTGACCGTTCATCTAGAGAACGGTCAAAGGGTATATTTTACACCAGGGACAGCTCATCAAATTGTCCAAAACCCACGCAATACCACATTACTGGCATTTTTTTCTCTCTGTAATGAAGATGAATTTGCGAAAACTCTTCTGTATCATGAAGTCCCGCAATACTATACATGGGCAAATAATAAATTCACTAGAAGGACGATGCCGCTTTAGGTAGAGTCTACGGGATACATCCATCCCAATCAGAGTGTTTTTATCTTAGGATTCTACTGCACCACGTACGCGGTCCGACCTCATTTGCATACCTTAAAACTGTAAACGGTATTGTCAAAGAGACGTATCAAGCAGCATGCCGTGACCGAGGTTTACTTGAAAACGATGACCATTGGGGAAACACTTTAAGCGAAGCTTCGTTGTCACAGTGTCCAAAAAACTAAGGGAGTTTTTTGTAGTCATACTTTTATTTTGTCAACCATCGGAACCATTGAAGTTATGGGATACTTTCAAAGATCAGTTCTGTGAAGATATTAGACATCGGATCAGACAACAGAATCAGGATAACACTTTACCCTTCACTGAAGTCATTTATAACGAAGGATTAATTGAAATTGAAAACAAACTTCTAGAATTAAACTCTCTTGAACGAAGGAAAAACTGCTCACTCTACGTTTAAACTCCCGCTATCCGTATCTTTAGATCAACGGTCTACATGCTCTATTACGAAAAATGGGCCTCTTGGTAAGTTGCTGCAAGACGCGTCGTTGGTAATATGGGATGAATGCACCATGAGTCATAGAGCTCATGTGGAGGCCGTGGACCGTACTTTAAGAGACCTCCGAAGCTCTGCTGATGTCATGGGTGGTATCACTTTTGTATTTGCTGGAGATTTCCGACAAACACTTCCAGTCGTCAACAGAGGTACGCGAGCAGATATTATGAAGGCATGTTTAAAATCATCTCACCTTTGGACATCTGTACAACATTTGAATTTGCGCACCAATATGAGAGCTCATCTACATGGAAATATGCATAGCAACTTTCCACAACAGCTGCTGAAACTTGGAGAAGGAATTTTTCCATCTTTAAATTTGGGCACCGATTATGCGGTTACTTTGGATGAGTCTCTAGGCCAAATAGTCCATAATTTAGATAGTCTGATAGATGCTATATATCCTGACATCGAAAACTTAGATCAAAATGATTTTCGTTGGCTGTGTGGTAGAGCAATAGTTTCTCCCAGGAATGAAACAGTCAACGAAATAAACAATTTAATTATGCAGAAAGTACCGGGAGAAGGTAAGTGCTATAAATCCATAGGCACCGTCACTAACATCGAGGACGCAGTGCGCTACCCCCAGGAATTTTTAAATTCCCTGAACCCCGCTGGGCTACCACCTCATGAACTATCGATAAAAGTTGGCACGCCGATAATGCTTCTCAGAAATTTGAGCCCCCCCAACATGTGCAATGGTACGAGACTTCTTATCAAGGAGCTAAACGATAATTTAAAAGTAGCGAAGATTATCACCGGCCCTGCAGCTGGTGAATTAGCTCATATACCAAGAATACCCATGATCCCTACTGATTTGCCAATACCTTTCAAAAGGCTCCAATTTCCAGTAAAAATTTCTTTCGCACTAACGATAAACAAATCACAAGGCCAAACATTCAAATTAGTAGGAATTGATTTACGAAAAGAATGTTTTACGCATGGGCAACTTTACGTTGCCCTATCACGGGTCGGGGCTCCCGACCATCAGTATATTTTGTTAGCTGTAAATAATTTAACGTCAAATGTTGTTTATAGAGAAGCTCTACAATAATTTAGTTATGTATCCTAAAACAACAGGTTGCACTGCGGGACTGCAGGCAGAAGTGAACACTTTTGCCGGGAGCAAGACTTAGTTAGCGCTTTGCGGGCGGTCCTTTAGTTAGTTCTAATAGAGATATATTTAGTATCGGCTGTGCACCGATGCGAAGCCGGGGCGGGTCGCTAGTATATAAATAAAGGTTCAGATCAGGCAACTTTTAGCCTTAGAAACCCTCACGATGAGGTCGAAAACTATTTAAATGGAAGGTACATAAGCACATCTGAAGCTGTCTGGCGCTTATTTGAATTTCCTATTCACGAGCGGCATCCTACTGTAGTGCATTTGACCGTTCATCTAGAGAACGGTCAAAGGGTGTATTTTACATCAGGGACAGCTCATCAAATTGTCCAAAACCCACGCAATACCACATTGGTTGGTTGGTTTAAGGGTGACCCCGCATCGGAGTGCCACATAGACCGCAAGTTGGGTCCGTTGTGTTGCCCTAGAGCTCATTATGTTATATGATTTCCCCACCTAACCGAGATTTTTATTGTGGATTTTGGTCAAAGATATTAATTCGTTTCGAGAATTTGATGAGAGATTCGATTTTCAGGTTCGAGAGTACTGAAAGATTGTCAATTGTTGGAGAGCCAAGAAGAGCGAGTCGACTTCTGGCTAGACCGGGACAACTGCTCAGCAAATGTCTACTCGATACTTCCTCATCTTCGTCCTCGCAGTATCTGCACAGGTCGTTTTGAGGAACCCCAAGCCGACGTGCGTGAGTGCCCAACAGGCAGTGGCCGGTGATAAGGGATATTATATGCCTTAGTTCGTGTTTCGAAAGACTTATAAGGGTTTTTGTCTGTTTCAGATTGTAGGATGGCCAGATTTGTCTGGTCGTAACGCAAGTAGTTTCCACTCGCCACCTCCGATCAGCAATGCTGTGAAATTCTCGATCAATGAGTAATTTACATGTTGAGAGCGGAATGTGGATTGTGGGTAAGTTACTAACATTTGATTACGCAGCTCCAGCTCTTGCGAGCTCATCAGCTTTGCAGTTACCTTCGAATCCACTGTGACCCGGTATCCAGATAACTTGGACAGAATTCTGAACACTTATCTCGTTAAGAGATAAGAGACAGGATCGAACCACATCTGAGTGGGTATAAGAGGAGCTGAGTGCTCGAACGGCCGCTTGACTGTCGGTGAAAAAGCGGATATCCTCTAGTGATATTCCATTTTCTAAGAGAGTTTTCGCAGCATACCAGATAGCGCATACTTCCGCTTGGAATACGCTACAGTAGTCGGGTAATCTAAATGATAGATTGATGTGAGGGGAATTGGAAAAGATTCCAAATCCCACTTTGCCGTCTTGTTTTGAACCATCTGTATATATAGTCAGAGGGCCATTGATTTCGGTTAGATTTGTCTTCCATTCTTCCCTAGTTGGGAGTGAACAGGAGAATAGCAAGGGTGGTGATGGAAGACTTACATGATAGTCTATGTCAGAAGAGATAACAGTGTTCCTGTTCAGTATGGCCGAATGGCCAAGATACTTATTCCATTTCGATATAGCATTCATGCGTGTCGCTGCTTTCGCTGCAATCGCTTTGCCAGCCAGATCGATAGGGAACAAGTGAAGCAACGTATTTAGAGCCTTAGTAGGTGTTGTACTTAAGCATCCTGTTATCAGGAGGCAGGCTGTTCTTTGAACTCGATCAATTGTGGCTACTCTACACCGTTTTTCGAGTGCTGTCCACCATACAACCACACCGTAGAAGAGTATCGGTTTGATGATCGAGGTATATATCCAATAAATGATCCGAGGTGAAAAACCCCAGGTTTTGCCTATAGCTTTCTTGCAAGTATAAAGAGCTATGAAAGCTTTTTTGCATCTGTTTTCGATGTTCAATTTCCAACTCAACTTCCTATCTAGAATAACTCCTAGATATTTAGCTGAATCAGATAGGAGTAATGATTCCCCTTTTAAGGTTATTGTTTGCAGTGGAGGAGATTGTTGTTTCCTATTGAAGAGAACAAGGTCTGTCTTTGCTGGATTCGCATTTAGTCCGCATTCGGTGCACCATTTTGACAGAATATTGATTGAGCGTTGCATGAGCTCAGTAAGAGTATTCAGGTGTTTGCCTGACACGCAGAGAGCAATATCATCTGCATAGGCTACAACCTTGCAGCCTGCTTTTTCGAGATTTCGGAGCAAACTGTTTACAGCGAGATTCCAGAGAAGGGGTGAAAGTACTCCGCCTTGAGGTGTGCCTTTGACGGCGTACATTCTCATGCGGCTTAACCCAAGCTCTGAAGTGATTATTCTATTTTGGAGCATTTGTTCGATCATCTTTCGGATGGAGTAATTAATACCCAATTTGACAATTTCAGACAAAATAGCGTTGGGTTCAATATTATTAAAAGCACCTTCTATGTCCATAAATGCGACAAGAGAGTACTCCTTATTGTGAAGGGAAGTTTCCACTGTTTGCACCAGTGAATGAAGTGCCGTTTCAGTCGATTTCCCTTTAGTGTAGGCATGTTGTGCCTCTGAGATCAACTTAGTATCAAGTTGGGTTTTGATTTGCTCATCTAAGACTTTTTCAAAAGCCTTTAAGCAAAAAGAGGTTAGGCTAATGGGCCGGAAGTCGTTTGGTTTACAGTGTGAAGGCTTTCCCGTTTTCGGAATGAATACTACCTTCGATTTCTTCCAAATTGTCGGAAGATAAGACAGATTTAAACACTTGTTAAAGATCCTGGTTAACCAAGGCAGTAGAATTTCTAGTCCTTCTCGAAGTTCTGCTGGAATGATGTTGTCAGGACCTGGTGATTTAAATTTTTTAAAGCTTAGTATTGCTGTAGAGATGCTATTAGAGCTGATTAGATCTGATCTATTCCCATAATTACTCTGAAAAGTGCTGGGAAGTGCAGGTAAGTTGGCAACACAGCCTGGAAAGTGAGATTCTAGAAGTATTCTAAGAGTGTGGTCAGTTGAAGTAGTCCAAGTTCCATCTTGAGTCATGATAAAACTGGGAGAGACTGGGTTTGATGCAAGAATCTTGCGTAGTCTGCTTACTTCTGAGGTGTTTTCTAATTCTTGAGTGTATGATCGCCAGGATGTGCGTTTTGCACTTCTGACAGCTTTCTTAAAGTCTTTGAGACATTGTCGATATTCTTCCCATTCGTCTGTTATTTTAGATTGGTTAAAGAGTTTACGAGTTCGATTGCGAAGTTCTGAGATTTCTGGAGTTCACCAAAAAGGTTTATGCTTACCTCCTGTTTTTGTCAGGGGACAAGATTGTCGTGCTGCGCTTTGACACGTCTTCGTTATCATGTTGACAGCGTTTTCGATATCGTTTTTATTTGCCATTTCAAACTGCCTGATATCAGGAAGTCCATTGGCAAGATGTTCTTTATATTTGATCCAATTCATACGCTTTTTGTTAAGGTATTTCATGGGTTTTGCCGTTTCGGCTTTTAAAGTGAATGTTATATATTGGTGGTCGGAAAAAGAGTGCTGTTTATCAACGCTCCAGTCCTGCACCAGTTGTGTACATGATTCGCTAGCAAGAGTAATATCGAGTACCTCTCTTCTAGACGAGTTAAGAAACGTAGGGACATCACCTCTATTACATATATCAAGCTTATTCGCTAGAATATAATCAAAAAGTTGCTCACCTCGTGTGTTGTTGTTTGTACTGCCCCAAACAGTATTATGTGCATTAGCGTCTGCTCCAATAATGACGCGTTTCTGGATCAGATGCGCCGTATTGACGAGCCTCCTCACTGCTTCAGGAGGAGGCGTCTCCGCTGCGTCGTAAGGCATGTAAGCCGACGCAATCCAAATCGGGCCGTGGACTGCTTCAACCTCTATGGCAGTGGTGTCAGCATTGCTAAAGGGAAGAAGAAAAGCATTAATATGTTTTCGAATGAGAATACAAGAGCGCGATCTAACATTAGCCTCACCTTGAAACAAGGTGTAGTGCCTATCTTTCAGGCCGCATATCTTGTTGTTTGATATCCAAGGTTCTTGGATGAGAATGATGTCTTCTCTGAGGTCAGAGAGACGAAGAATGAGGGCTGCCGAGGCAGCCTTAGAGTGGTGCAGATTAATCTGCAGCACTTTTAGACGGACATTCGATGACTGTGGCGTTCGCGTCATCACCGCTATCTAAAAGACTATCCTCGTCCCCGAGTTGAATGTTAAATAAGTTTCCCACAAGTTCGCTGTTTGATTCCGAGTCGGACTCAATCGTCGAATCTTGTGAGAGAGGCTTATCGACATCCATCTCGGGGGCCGCCGTACTCTCTTCGCTGGGTGCGAGGAGATTTTTCGGCTGATAGGTCCAAATGGTAGTGGTAGTGAACCCGAATGCCACAATCCCCTTGCGGTCGTCCAGTGCTTGAACGCTTTCCTGGTCCAGGAGCAGCGTGACATGTCTGGAGTTTCCTGAAGGCTCTTCCACCTTAACTACCCTCCAGTTTTCTGTGGGTAGGTTCGGGTTTCCGATCTTCAGTAGCTCCAGGATGGTTTCCGGATCGGATGGCTCTACAGGTATTCTTGCTCTGATGCGGGGTTTGTTGGGAATTTCACTCTTTTTGATGAGTTGGAGATTCGCTCCGGGCCATACCTCGCCGAGTCGGTCGAGGGCCTTGCCGTACAGGCTGCACATTACTGGCATTTTTTTCTCTCTGTGATGAAGATGAATTTGCGAAAACTCTTCTGTATCATGAAGTCCCGCAATACTATACATGGGCAAATAATAAATTCACTAGAAGGAGGCGTGGTGAAGATGTAGTTGGACATCCGGGGATCAAAAAAGATGCCGCTTTAGGTAGAGTATACGGGATAAATCCATCCCAATCAGAGTGTTTTTATCTTAGGATTCTACTGCACCACGTACGCGGTCCGACCTCATTTGCATACCTTAAAACTGTAAACGGTATTGTCAAAGAGACGTATCAAGCAGCATGCCGTGGCCGAGGTTTACTTGAAAACGATGACAATTGGGGAAACACTTTAAGCGAAGCTTCGTTGTCACAGTGTCCAAAAAAACTAAGGGAGTTGTTTGTAGTCATACTTTTATTTTGTCAACCATCGGAGGAATTTAAGTGATTTTGGATTACCTTCTCCCGTTCGTACCAAGAATAATACTATTGACACAATGGTACAGCAGTATAACAGAAATGATCTAACAGCGTTTGTTAATGACAATGTGCCCAAATTAGTACCGGATTAAAGACATGCTTATGAGACTATTGTGGACAGCGTGAACAATAACATGGGGAGATTATTTTTTTTGGACACACCAGGAGGCACTGGAAAGACTTTTCTCGCAAATTTGATACTTGCTAAGATACGGCAATCAGGGAAGATAGCGATTGCAGTTGCTTCGTCAGGAATTGCTGCAACTCTCTTAAACGAAGGAAAAACTGCTCACTCTACGTTTAAACTCCCGCTATCCGTATCTTTAGATCAACGGTCTACATGCTCTATTACGAAAAATGGGCCTCTTGGTAAGTTGCTGCAAGACGCGTCGTTGGTAATATGGGACCTTGTCATGTCGGTCTCCTTGCCGCGGGGATGAGGCTTAAGTGGCGAGTTAACCCCATTCTATGGAGACTAACTTACCACGAACTAACAGGGCAGCTCCATATAGGAATTGGGTATCCACTCAACCGCGGAACGGCGGAATTGGTGGCCACCCAAGTACTATGCGGAGAGTACCGTACCGACAACCTGGCAGGAGGTATAAAATGCATTTTCTTACAATGTGGAGGCTTAACAAGGATCTTTCTGCACGAGGTAACCCACTTCTGGGAAATCCTCCCGTCGAGCAATCGACGGCTCGGGCATCGGATGTGCAGGCCCGAACCCCACACTCCCCTATGACCGGAACTGACACCCAGGGTTCCGGAGGAAGCGAACTACTAGTGGTGAAACATGGCACATTGGCTATGCCAATGGAGAGCCGAGTGAGTGTGAGTGATACACCGCCGTCGAAACGATCTGAAGCAACTGAACAAGTTGTGGAGGATGTGGAGATGGCGGACAATCTCTCAGTAGACTCAGACGGATCTCTGGTACCGAGTAAGCCTTTGACAACGGTTAAACCTGGTGCGAATCAGGTAAGTACCGGTAAAAAGACCGAAGTTATTGGAGATTCGAACGCAGGTGTTGGTCTAACCGCAAGGCAGATCAAACGAAGGAGACAGAAGGCGAGGCAAGCCGAAGCACTAGCTAAGGCAAGGACTCAAGCTCCGTCAACTTCGACACCTGTAACGGAAACGGGAAAGCGTGGCAGAACAGAGGATTCCTCTGTAGCGCTGCGCTCTTCCGAAAACGAAACGGGATCTGTGTCAACGACCGGGAAGAGGAGAAAGGCAAAGAAGAGGAAAGTCGAGAGACGGAATTCGGAAATGCCTGCATCCTCGACCCAATCCAAGGCAGACAAACCTTTGCCTGACAAGGCAGAGTCTAAGGGACCTCAAATGTCGAATGACACTCTTCCGTCAACGTCTGGCGAATCATTCGCGAGAATGGCAGCAAAGGCAATGACGGTGGAGATACATACCGACAAACAAGATGGTCTACTGTCCAAAGGGCAACAAGACTATCTTGACAGCTATCTTTGGAAAGCTATCGGTGAGTCGAAAGACGCGCCGACGTTCGAGGGGAAAAGCGTGGTAGACGGCATCGTAAAGGTGCACTGTTCCAATGCTTTTTCCCGAGAATGGCTAGAAAAAGTTATAGCAAAGATTCCAGCCTGCGAAAACAGCAAGTTTATTCTTGTTGAGAGTAGCAAAGAAAGGCTGGTACGAGCGAGTGTCTGGATTCCGGGTCCTTCCTGTAATTCAGCAGAACTCCTCAAACGCATCCGTGTTCAGAATAAGGATCTTGACACGACTCTCTGGAGAGTATACTCGTGCACCAGGCAGAAATCCGCTACCACTTCGGAGGCGGGTTCCCACCTGGTACTGGGTATCGATCTTGGGTCCCTCAAGGTGCTTAAGTCGAAGTACGGTTGCCGTCCTCACCTACATCTGGGGCGGATCCAGTTCCGCGTCCAGGATAAGGTGGAGGACAAAGCGTAAATATACTCAGTCTCATGACTGAAGTAATATTTACACAGATTAATCTGCAGCATAGCAAAGCGTCTACGACTCTCTTGTGCCGTAGGCATGCAAAACTGCAAACAAACCCACTCATAATACTTATACAAGAACCATGGGTATGTCACAAGCGTATCTGTGGTCTAAGTGCTATGTCGTGGGGACAAATACTTCATTGTGAAGGGAATGTGAGACCGCGAGCATGTATTATCATGCCGAGGTTGATCGAACACACGATGTTAAAAGAGCTATGCTCTGGAGATATCGTTGCTGCAAAAATAAAGTACTGGAAAAGTGGGAACAGTGTCGAAGCTATCATAGTTTCGGCCTACCTACCCTATGACTCTGTACAGCCACCTCCTTCGAGGGAGCTAAGAGAAGTGGTCAAGTACGCAGAATCCAATAATCTGGGGCTATTAGTGGGCTGTGACGCAAATTCACAGAACATTGTGTGGGGAAGCAGCAAATGCAACCCCAGAGGTCTCAAATTACTGGATTTTATCTTGTCATCCGATTTGGTCATCCAAAACACTGGTAACAAACCAACTTTTGTGACCAGAAGGAGACAAGAGGTGATTGATTTAACACTTACCAATAGGTCAGTTGGAAATCAAATCAACCGATGGCGAGTTTTGGAAGAGGACTCTCTTTCTGATCATCGTCTTATCGAATTCCGACTGGGAATTGACACAATATCAATACCTTCCGGTAGGAATCCTCGAAATGTGGACTGGGACAGGTATGGTGAGCTTGTAACAGAGCGATTACCAAACCTGAAAAAACTCAAATCAGCAGAAATGATTGAAGATGCTACTAAGAAATTAGAAGGTACTTTAATCAACTGCTTTGAGGAACTGTGTCCACTCAGGCAAAGCAGACAGGGGAAAGCGGTTCCTTGGTGGAACCCTGAACTGTCGAAGCTTCGTGTACGGTCCAGGAAACTTCTTAATAAGGCCTTGAAGACCAAAACAGAAGAGGACTGGGCCAATCATCGACTTACACAGAGAGAATATAAGAAAAAAGTACGGCAAGCCAAACTTGAATCCTATAGAAATTTCTGCAGTAACGTCGAAGAAATGAGGGGAACAGCGAGACTTTGTAAGGTCCTTCATTTAGACCACTCAGTAAGGCTGGATTCCGTTCGAAAACCTGATGGTTCATACACCATTTCCAAATCGAAACCGTTTAATGCTCTACTCGAAACCCATTTTCCGGGTAGTAGAACTCTCTCTGAAGTTGAGAGTGGCATGAACAATAACGGTAGCAACGGTGGAACCTCTAGGTACAGCTGGTATATTGCTAGTCGGATAGTGACAAGGGAATCGATAAGGTTTTCCTTATCTCCCTTTGGGAACTTTAAGCCCCCTGGACCTGACGGAATATATCCAGCAGTGATTAAAAAAGGAGGAGACAGGCTGATTGAGGCCCTGAAAAGGATCTTCACAGCCTGTCTTGCATTTGGTTATATACCATCCCAATGGCGACGCGTAAGAGTAGTATTTATTCCAAAACCAGGAAAAGATGACTATTCCCTAGCAAAAAGTTTCAGACCAATCAGTTTGACATCGTTCATGTTGAAAAGTCTGGAACGAGTGGTGGAGAAACATATTCGAGTGGGGGTATTGCCGAGAAGTCCACTTAGTAGAAATCAACACGCTTACCAGAGTGGAAAATCATGTGAATCAGCCTTACACGATCTTGTTAGCAAGATTGAAGCTGGGCTGGAAGCTGACGAATACACAATGGGCGTGTTCGTGGACATTGAGGGGGCTTTTGATAATGCCACTTTCGGCTCGATATGTTCTTCTGCCGAGCGACACGGAGTTAATCAAGCCATTATAAAATGGATATACTCCATGCTCTCTGAGAGGCTGTTAACCGCTGGTGGGAGCGACGACGAGCAAATCACAGTCAGGGCCAAGCAAGGATGTCCCCAAGGGGGTGTTCTTTCTCCGCTGCTGTGGTGCTTCGTCGTAGACTCCCTATTAGCGGAGATGCAGGAACTCGGCTTTCACGTCCAAGCATATGCGGACGACGTCTGTGCGCTAACATCGGATACATCCTTAAGGAGGCTTTGCACGAAAGTGCAGAGTATCCTTGACAAAATCGATGATTGGTGCATGAGACAAGGTCTTTCCGTTAATCCGAACAAAACAACCATAGTCTTGTTTACGAGAAAACGGAAATTGGATGGACTCAGTCTTCCAACACTGAAAGGTGTGACACTTGGTCTTTCCAACGAAGTTAAATATCTAGGAGTAATCTTGGATAAGAAGCTGACCTGGGAGACACACGTTTCACTGAAGGTGAATCGTGCATTGAAGATTTTTCAGCAATGCCGTAGAGCCTTTGGCAAAACTTGGGGTCTGAAACCTGCTGTGGTCCTATGGATATACACGGCACTTATCAGACCAATCATCACTTACGCTTCTGTGGTCTGGTGGCGACGGAGCATGGTTAAGTCCACAATCCGGGAACTATACAGGCTGCAAAGAAGTGTATGTTTATGCATCACGGGTGCCATGAGTACAACCTCTGGTGATGCCCTAAATGCTATGCTTAATTTGCTCCCCCTGGATCTTAAGATACAACAGGAAGCAATAAAAGCAATGTGTAGACTCCATAAATATGGTTTCTGGCACGAAGATGGAACTTCGGGACACAGAGAAATCTTTAAGTTGCTGTCGGAGCAGTATCCACTGTTTTTGGCACCTAAAGATGACCTGATACCCACAGTTTCGTTCGGAAGGAAATTTGATGTCAGATTTCCATTGCGTGAGCAATGGAGCAATCCAGAATGCATGCAGGGAGGTTTGACGGATATTTTCTTTACCGATGGGTCCAAGATTGAAATAGGGTCAGGAGCCGGATGGTACTTAAACGATAGTAATAAGTATCACTATGCTATGGGGGGAATGGCAACTGTTTTTCAAACAGAAGTTTTTGCCATCCTAAAAGTAGCCGAATGGATAATCGAGAGGAGATGGAGCGGGAAACAGATTGGAGTCTTCAGTGACAGTCAGGCTGCATTGAAGGCCCTGGAGAACGCGAAGCAAACCTCGAAGATTGTTCAAGAATGTAAGAAGAAGCTTAATTCTGTCGCAAGACAAAACAGGCTTGTACTTATATGGGTTCCGGGACACTCCGGTGTTCAAGGAAACGAAATTGCCGACGAATTGGCCAACCGTGGATCAGCGGTGCCCCCACAGGGGCCAGAGCCAATAATCGGAATCAGTCCCGCAGGAATCAAGAACTGGATCAACGATTATGTAGGCAATCTACATAAAGAGCGATGGTCCGGTCTAGAACGCTGCAGAACTGCAAAGTGTTTTGTGACGAGTCCGAACAAAAAACTGTCAAACTTTCTACTAAAACTTAGAAGGAAAGACATTCGGTTGATGGTCGGCATCATTACAGGACACAACCCATGGGGTCAGCATATGACCACCATTGGAATCATCGAGGACCCGGTATGCCTGTCCTGTTTGGAGGAGGCGGATAGCACTGAGCACTTTCTCTGTGAGTGTCCTGCCTTTGCTAGAGCGCGACTACGGGTATTGGGTTCCGATGTCATGGGAATGAGTAATATTCGTTCTCTAAAACTGGAGGATATTTACAGATTCGCCAAAGAATCTGGAAAATTCTCACAGGACTAACTATCTCTATCTCTGTCTCTATTCTTTCCTATCTCTTTCTCTGATACTTTTCTCCCTCCCTCCTTAACTATCTACCCCCTTTCCAGAGCTTTAAATACAATGGGCTTTTTAGCCTGAGTGTTTTAGGAGCCACCAAATCTCCTGGTGCTCCTTGGCTCGACCTCTTCAAATTCAAATTCAATATGCGTCAACAGAGGTACGCGAGCAGATATTATGAAGGCATGTTTAAAATCATCTCACCTTTGGACATCTGTACAACATTTGAATTTGCGCACCAATATGAGAGCTCATCTACATGGAAATATGCATAGCAACTTTCCACAACAGCTGCTGAAACTTGGAGAAGGAATTTTTCCATCTTTAAATTTGGGCACCGATTATGCGGTTACTTTGGATGAGTCTCTAGGCCAAATAGTCCATAATTTAGATAGTCTGATAGATGCTATATATCCTGACATCGAAAACTTAGATCAAAATGATTTTCGTTGGCTGTGTGGTAGAGCAATAGTTTCTCCCAGGAATGAAACAGTCAACGAAATAAACAATTTAATTATGCAGAAAGTACCGGGAGAAGGTAAGTGCTATAAATCCATAGGCACCGTCACTAACATCGAGGACGCAGTGCACTACCCCCAGGAATTTTTAAATTCCCTGAACCCCGCTGGGCTACCACCTCATGAACTATCGATAAAAGTTGGCACGCCGATAATGCTTCTCAGAAATTTGAGCCCCCCCAACATGTGCAATGGTACGAGACTTCTTATCAAGGAGCTAAACGATAATTTAAAAGTAGCGAAGATTATCACCGGCCCTGCAGCTGGTGAATTAGCTCATATACCAAGAATACCCATGATCCCTACTGATTTGCCAATACCTTTCAAAAGGCTCCAATTTCCAGTAAAAATTTCTTTCGCACTAACGATAAACAAATCACAAGGCCAAACATTCAAATTAGTAGGAATTGATTTACGAAAAGAATGTTTTACGCATGGGCAACTTTACGTTGCCCTATCACGGGTCGGGGCTCCCGACCATCAGTATATTTTGTTAGCTGTAAATAATTTAACGTCAAATGTTGTTTATAGAGAAGCTCTACAATAATTTAGTTATGTATCCTAAAACAACAGGTTGCACTGCGGGACTGCAGGCAGAAGTGAACACTTTTGCCGGGAGCAAGACTTAGTTAGCGCTTTGCGGGCGGTCCTTTAGTTAGTTCTAATAGAGATAAATTTAGTATCGGCTGTGCACCCGTGCGAAGCCGGGGCGGGTCGCTGATTTACGAAAAGAATGTTTTACGCATGGGCAACTTTACGTTGCCCTATCACGGGTCGGGGCTCCCGTCCATCAGTATATTTTGTTAGCTGAAAATAATTTAACGTCAAATATTGTTTATAGAGAAGCTCTACAATAATTTAGTTATGTATCCTAAAACAAGAGGTTGCATTGCGGGACTGCAGGCAGAAGTGAACACTTTTGCCGGGAGCAAGACTTAGTTAGCGCTTTGCGGGCGGTCCTTTAGTTAGTTCTAACAGAGATATATTTAGTATCGGCTGTGCACCCGTGCGAAGCCGGGGCGGGTCGCTAGTATCTAATAAATGAGAAAACAGGGCAACTGGCCACCGATTGGTTTTCCTTTTGCACGAATATGTACGAACCATTTGGTCCAATGTGGCGACTCCACCTTTTGTCGAGTTGTAGTATTCAATTATTTCCGGAATTTTTTTCGGATGATCTTCCAAATGTTGCTATTATGGTGAAGGGTGCTAAGCAAATAAATCATTCTGTATTTTTTAGGCACATACAAAACTACAGTTTCTTTTTCATGAAAAAAAAAATTACTTGAGTGTATTGGAAGCTTACGCAGTTCTTGTGATGTTGCATGAACTGGCAGAAAACGTTTGTTGTTCCTTACTGTGCCAACAATAGTAATTTTCTGCTTTAGCAGTTCTAATGCAAGGTTATGACTCGTAAAAAAATTATCGGTAGTCACATTTCGTCCACGATATGAAGACACTAAGTCTAAAACAACCCGTTCGCCTTGATTCCTTTCAGCGTTGTCTCCTACTTTGCCCAAGTATATTTGGAACTGTAAGCAAAATGCGGTGTCAGAATCCGCTGCTATCCACGCTTTCATGCCATATTTCCCAGGTTTACTTGGAATGTATACTTTGAAAGGACATCTACATTGGAACGGAATAAGCTGTTCGTCAATCGTTATGGAACGTAAAGCAGCTGCAAGTTTTGAGTCCATTGCTCATAAAATGTGCGAATAGGAGCAAGTTTATCTCCTCTTTGTTCTGATCTTCTTCTTTGCCTATCGTCAAATGCTAGTACACGAGAAATATTGCTAAATCGCTCCAAAGACATGATTGCTCTCAAAAACGGACGTCCATGAAACTCGTCCAGGGAGTTAAGACTTTCACCGTATGACCGGTAGACTCCTAAAAGAATAATATGTCCGTTATACAATTATAATAGGAAAAAAATATTGTAAATAAATACCAACAAGTATAAGAAGTCCCAGGTAAGCATCGAACTCAGTAGTATCTATAGCTTGAAAATTTTCGAAAACAGCACTTCCTTGCAAATTGCTGTAGTGAATTATATCCCTTTTCATAGCTTCTGTAAGGCATACATCAAAAGTATCACGAATTTTCGAAATACGATGAATAACATAAGAAGTCACTCCAGGTTTTCCGTGAAGAATATTTTCACTTGCTGCACGACTTAGGCATTGCAAAGAAGGTATTATTGTCCACTTTATCATCCGATCTTTATCAAAAACTTCTGTGCTATTAGTTACGGTCAATGAAATGAAGGCTTCTGTGCCACTGGAAATGGTTTGTTCTGAAGATAAACATTCGTCTTCCTCATGTACAAAATTAGCATCACAATCATCACTTGCATCGTCTTCAAGGTCACTCAAGAATGCACCAATGTCATGCTCAGTCATTTGTCCACGCTGACATTATGGCCAAGTAAATACAACGAGGAATTTTACCGTATAAATACTAGTACGAATTTAGAAAAAAATATAGTTTATATGTATATATTTACAGTATGTCTAGATTCCACGTTTTATCAAAATCTATCGTCTATAAACTTAGATTTACAATAGCAACTGATCACTACAATATTTAGCACAGAACTGAAAGTATTTGGTTTCGTTGTTATTGAATACAAAAATTATAACTGGAAACGCATTCCAGCATTCACAACAGAGAGGTGTTCCAGACGATGACTCTGCAACAGGGGATATTACATTATATATTTACTATTCGTTTTACAAATATGATAGGGGTCATAAAATGACAAGAACATGATATGCGTAAGCACTTGCAATAAACAATTTTCTAAGCCCAAAATGGTGATAAAACTAAATAAATTCAATATATTTCAACAATTGATGCACTGAGTAGTAAGAACTTTCAAATATATTCCACCAGTTAGAAAAACGGTGATGTTATATGCAATTTGGGTCATCAAAAGACCCTAACGTAGTAGCAGGGTTAAAAGCACCAATGCGAGCATAAAACTTCAGACATGGAAAAAAGCGACACGCAACAGCAGAAGGAAGAGGAAAGGGAGCAACCGACAAAGCGAGACTCAAACGGTGAGCCGCGACGTGTGATGGGAGAAAAAATAAAAGAGCTCGCTAGTATGATGGAAATGCAGGGGCATATCAACATTCCAATAAAAGACTTTGAGAGTGCTTGGAGATATCATTCGACGACACCGAGGTGATAGTCCGACAAAGAAAACGCCAAACACGTAAGCCAGCATACTGGGGGAACGGTCAGATTGCGGTGTTGCGAGCACAATACAATCGGGCCAGAAGGCTATGTCAGCGCTCACGGAATGTAACCAACACCGTAGAACTCAGGCTTAACTACAAAGCTAAGCGTAAAGCGCTTAAACTGGCCATCCGCGATAGAAAGCGCAATACGTTCAAAGAGCTATGTGACGACGTCAATAATAACCCATCGGGCTCGGCCTATAAAATAGTGCTGAGCAAGATGAAGCAGACGGTACAAGCAACATGCCCAACTCTCTTGGACCAGATTGTACGAGAACTCTTCCCTTCGCAGCCTGACTTCGCTAGAACGTTACGTAGCGAACCAACCACCAACATCCCGGCGGTAAATTCAGACGAAGTGATCAAACTAAGTAGCAATTTATCGCCCCGAAAAGCGCCCGGGCCAGATGGAATTCCAAACATTGCGTTGAAAAAAGCATTGTCGCAAAACCCATGCTTGTTTGAGAGAGTTTTTAATGTGTACCTGCAAGAAGGCGTCTTTCCAAATATCTGGAAATTACAAAAATTGGTACTTGTACCAAAAAAGCCAGGTACTTGCTCTCCAAATGAATACCGTCTACTGTGCATGCTGCACTCCATTGGTTAGTTGTTTGAGATTGTGATTAAAAACCGGCTGGAAACATACGTAGATGGACAGCTGCCAAGCTACCAGTTTGGCTTTAGGAGGAAGCGATATACCACAGACGCGAAGGCAAGCGATGGTTAGGTGGCGCAACAGAATATTGCCTGGTAGTAACATTAGATGTCAAAAATGCGTTCAACAGTGCCAGATGGATAGACATACTACACGCCCTCCGCGAGATGTGAGCGCCTACCTATCTACAGCATATCATATCCAGCTATCCGTCTGATAGGGTGTTACGTTACGACAGCGACGCCGGAATCGTTGACTACAAGGTCAGAGCTGGTGTGCCACAAGGATCCGTACTAGGGCATCTCCTGTGGAACATTATGTCCGACGGCATTTTGCGGTTAAAGGTACACAAGAGAGCATCATTCGTTGGCTTCGCGGACGATATATCAATCGTTGTAACCGCGAAAACGCTCGCGGGAATTGTAAATATCGCGTAACACGCTATAGGTGCGGCTCAGGGATGGCTAGGCGCGAACGGTTTAAAGCTCGCTACGCATAAAACAGAAGCCGTACTCATCAGCAGCCGAAAGAGAGTTAAAAAGGTCAACACTAAAGTTGGGGACAGCATTATCGAGTCAAAGTTTAGGCGTCTTGGTAGACCACCGAATTAGCTTCCGAGAGCACTTGGAGTACGCTAGCAACAAAGGTGCGACTGCGACAGCAGTCCTGGTTAGAATAATGGCGAAAATTGTAGGACCAAGACAGCAGGCAAGACAGGTCCTGGCTGGAGTAGAGAGGTCTATCCTTTCATTTTGCTCTTTCCAGCACGGAGCTTCGAACCTACGTACTCCGAATGGTAGTCACGCACCCAAATCATTTGGCTACGGCGGCCGCCGTATATCTTTGCTAAATAAAAAAATTTATCCAAGAAAATATTAATGAAATCTTAAACCAAAATAGATATACGAACATAAAATTGTCATATGAATATATTTTATTTTGCAATGAGAAAATACTAGGACTTAGGAATAGTTGTAAGACTATAGTAATATATCAATTATTAAACCAGTAAATTGATGTGGTTAAATTACCTTAAAGAGATTTCTCGTGAGAAGCACCTACGCAGCTCTCTTGCAGCTAGAATTATGTTTTTTTTTTTAATAATTGTAGTCTTTATGTAGAGTTGCATCTGAGCAATAAACCAAATCAGTAGTTCAACCTACTTAAAAAATATTTTTTTACTCACTTTTAATAAGAGAAACTGTAATTTACACAATGGCATTCTAATTTTGTTTACATATCAGTTGTAGGTAACAGCCCAAAACGATTGGAGGTAGACATAGAGGAGTCGATTTACCCCTGTATGTTCGTCCATCTGTCCACGCGCACGATAGCTCGAGCAAAAATAAACATTTTTAACGTAAAATATTCCTATTGATTCTTAACGATAATTCGTAAAAAGTATCATAAATCAAAAAGCTGATATATTGACTACATTTATGTGCAATAGTTTTTAAATTAGGTCCACGGATTTAGTCATTAGTAGCAAAACTTTCGTGATAGTACTGCAAAGCCAACCCAATAAATTTTCATATGAATGGTAAATCTTCGGGGTTGGCTTTCCATTGCTAACATGATAAATTTACTTATAATGGCTAAGTGCGTGGACCGAATTTGAAAGTTATAACAAACAAATGCAGTCACTATATCAGCCTTTTGATTTACAGTACTTTTTATAAATTATCGTTAAGAATTAGTAGCAATATTTAACGTTAAAAATGCTTTTGCGAAAATGCAAAATCGTGAAAAATGCCGTATTACAGACGCTTTTTTTATTTAAATACAAACACAGAAAAGAAATAATATTCACTTATGCTCGTAAACATTCTTTACTAATTCAAGATTTGAGTTAAAGCTATTTTTACTCAATAATACCACGAATTTTATGAAAATTATATTATTACAAATGTTCTTCTAAACGCGCGATTTTTTAGCCTGCGGCGCTTTTTTGTTTAAAAATGTGCATATGTATATATCATAGATGCGGCCGACGTAGCCGAATGGGTTGGTGCGTAACTACCATTCGGAATTCACAGAGAGAACGTAGGTTTGAATCTCGGTGAAGCACCAAAAATTAAGAAATACATTTTTCTAATAGCGATCGCCCCTCGGCAGGCAAGGACAAACCTGCGAGTGTATTTCTGCCATGAAAAAGCTCCTCATAAAAAGTATCTGCCGTTCGGAGTCGGCTTGAAACTGTAGGCCCCTTCATATATGGAACAACATCAAGACGCACACCACAAATAGGAGCAGGAGCTCGGCCAAACACCCAAAAAAATTAGTAAATTATAAAAAATATTCATATATACATGCTACAAAAACAAATTTGTAAAAAGTCGCTTCTTTAATTTTAAATACATATTTTTACAAATACTGAAACTTTGGAATAAAAATCGCGCGATTTTTAGTCAAAATTTTCGCCTCCGACGCTTTTTTGTTTGAAATGTACATACTTGTTGCAAAAAAAGAAAATTTTTATAAAATGGCGCTTTTTTAATTTTAAATATATATTCTTACAAATACTAAAAATCGCGGGATTTTTATTCCGAATTTTTATTTCCAAATACATACATGTTAAAAAAAACAAAATATTTTATAAAATTTATTCCGAAATCTCTCAAAAAATACGAAAAATGCAAAAAAGGTAGATTTTTCTCCTGGGCTACAGGAAATTTAAAAAAATGTTATTTCACATGGTGTCAATGCAGTTATATATTCATTTGATGAGCTAGCTCGTGAATCTCCATTCAAAATATCATTAATTTCAAGCAAAGAACTATATCTAACATTCCGAGATAACACCTCTTCGAACTTCTTCAAAAAACGGTCGTCGATCATTGTGCCTAAGATAGAATGAACTTCTTCATACAGTTCTATACACTTTTTCAATCAAGTCCTTTCGATTCTGAAACCAAATGCCAAATCTTATCTAATATTGGACGCTCTAAACGCTTTTTTTGCATCTCGAATACATTCCGAATCTGCATCATTTAAATAATCAACAACCGATTTTAAAGCGTCAAATTTGTCAGCATAGTAATCACATGCTTGTAGCCAAGGAATGTTCGGATTCGCTTGCTTAAACAGCTGTCGTCGAGCTGCTGACTGTAAAGGAATTTAATGGTTTTTTTCATATAAGAATTTGAACTATAGATAAAAATGGCAGTACGTACTTTGACGAAGGTAGGCTTTACTTTTGATATCAACACATTTACTTCATGGAACTCTGAACGAATAAATTCTATCAATCGATACAATCCATGGGCAAAACATGTAACGTGTAGCATTTTTGGAAATAAAACTTAAAGAGACTTCTTTACCGAAATCATATATGCAGCGGCATGGATAGTAACGGGCATAAGATTTTCATATTGAATTCCTTCAATACAAAAGAAACGCAAAAAAAAAAGGTGTTAAGGTAAACACTTACATACCTTTAGGCCATAAAAGTAACAATGATTCGGTAAAAAATGTTGCCATCGTTTTAGCGTTGCATTTGTCTAATTCTTAATTGTTTGGCTTTAGGAGGAAGCGATATACCACAGACGCGAAGGCAAGCGATGGTTAGGTGGCGCAACAGAATATTGCCTGGTAGTAACATTAGATGTCAAAAATGCGTTCAACAGTGCCAGATGGATAGACATACTACACGCCCTCCGCGAGATGTGAGCGCCTACCTATCTACAGCATATCATATCCAGCTATCCGTCTGATAGGGTGTTACGTTACGACAGCGACGCCGGAATCGTTGACTACAAGGTCAGAGCTGGTGTGCCACAAGGATCCGTACTAGGGCATCTCCTGTGGAACATTATGTCCGACGGCATTTTGCGGTTAAAGGTACACAAGAGAGCATCATTCGTTGGCTTCGCGGACGATATATCAATCGTTGTAACCGCGAAAACGCTCGCGGGAATTGTAAATATCGCGTAACACGCTATAGGTGCGGCTCAGGGATGGCTAGGCGCGAACGGTTTAAAGCTCGCTACGCATAAAACAGAAGCCGTACTCATCAGCAGCCGAAAGAGAGTTAAAAAGGTCAACACTAAAGTTGGGGACAGCATTATCGAGTCAAAGTTTAGGCGTCTTGGTAGACCACCGAATTAGCTTCCGAGAGCACTTGGAGTACGCTAGCAACAAAGGTGCGACTGCGACAGCAGTCCTGGTTAGAATAATGGCGAAAATTGTAGGACCAAGACAGCAGGCAAGACAGGTCCTGGCTGGAGTAGAGAGGTCTATCCTTTCATTTTGCTCTTTCCAGCACGGAGCTTCGAACCTACGTACTCCGAATGGTAGTCACGCACCCAAATCATTTGGCTACGGCGGCCGCCGTATATCTTTGCTAAATAAAAAAATTTATCCAAGAAAATATTAATGAAATCTTAAACCAAAATAGATATACGAACATAAAATTGTCATATGAATATATTTTATTTTGCAATGAGAAAATACTAGGACTTAGGAATAGTTGTAAGACTATAGTAATATATCAATTATTAAACCAGTAAATTGATGTGGTTAAATTACCTTAAAGAGATTTCTCGTGAGAAGCACCTACGCAGCTCTCTTGCAGCTAGAATTATGTTTTTTTTTTTAATAATTGTAGTCTTTATGTAGAGTTGCATCTGAGCAATAAACCAAATCAGTAGTTCAACCTACTTAAAAAATATTTTTTTACTCACTTTTAATAAGAGAAACTGTAATTTACACAATGGCATTCTAATTTTGTTTACATATCAGTTGTAGGTAACAGCCCAAAACGATTGGAGGTAGACATAGAGGAGTCGATTTACCCCTGTATGTTCGTCCATCTGTCCACGCGCACGATAGCTCGAGCAAAAATAAACATTTTTAACGTAAAATATTCCTATTGATTCTTAACGATAATTCGTAAAAAGTATCATAAATCAAAAAGCTGATATATTGACTACATTTATGTGCAATAGTTTTTAAATTAGGTCCACGGATTTAGTCATTAGTAGCAAAACTTTCGTGATAGTACTGCAAAGCCAACCCAATAAATTTTCATATGAATGGTAAATCTTCGGGGTTGGCTTTCCATTGCTAACATGATAAATTTACTTATAATGGCTAAGTGCGTGGACCGAATTTGAAAGTTATAACAAACAAATGCAGTCACTATATCAGCCTTTTGATTTACAGTACTTTTTATAAATTATCGTTAAGAATTAGTAGCAATATTTAACGTTAAAAATGCTTTTGCGAAAATGCAAAATCGTGAAAAATGCCGTATTACAGACGCTTTTTTTATTTAAATACAAACACAGAAAAGAAATAATATTCACTTATGCTCGTAAACATTCTTTACTAATTCAAGATTTGAGTTAAAGCTATTTTTACTCAATAATACCACGAATTTTATGAAAATTATATTATTACAAATGTTCTTCTAAACGCGCGATTTTTTAGCCTGCGGCGCTTTTTTGTTTAAAAATGTGCATATGTATATATCATAGATGCGGCCGACGTAGCCGAATGGGTTGGTGCGTAACTACCATTCGGAATTCACAGAGAGAACGTAGGTTTGAATCTCGGTGAAGCACCAAAAATTAAGAAATACATTTTTCTAATAGCGATCGCCCCTCGGCAGGCAAGGACAAACCTGCGAGTGTATTTCTGCCATGAAAAAGCTCCTCATAAAAAGTATCTGCCGTTCGGAGTCGGCTTGAAACTGTAGGCCCCTTCATATATGGAACAACATCAAGACGCACACCACAAATAGGAGCAGGAGCTCGGCCAAACACCCAAAAAAATTAGTAAATTATAAAAAATATTCATATATACATGCTACAAAAACAAATTTGTAAAAAGTCGCTTCTTTAATTTTAAATACATATTTTTACAAATACTGAAACTTTGGAATAAAAATCGCGCGATTTTTAGTCAAAATTTTCGCCTCCGACGCTTTTTTGTTTGAAATGTACATACTTGTTGCAAAAAAAGAAAATTTTTATAAAATGGCGCTTTTTTAATTTTAAATATATATTCTTACAAATACTAAAAATCGCGGGATTTTTATTCCGAATTTTTATTTCCAAATACATACATGTTAAAAAAAACAAAATATTTTATAAAATTTATTCCGAAATCTCTCAAAAAATACGAAAAATGCAAAAAATGTAGATTTTTCTCCTGGGCTACAGGAAATTTAAAAAAATGTTATTTCACATGGTGTCAATGCAGTTATATATTCATTTGATGAGCTAGCTCGTGAATCTCCATTCAAAATATCATTAATTTCAAGCAAAGAACTATATCTAACATTCCGAGATAACACCTCTTCGAACTTCTTCAAAAAACGGTCGTCGATCATTGTGCCTAAGATAGAATGAACTTCTTCATACAGTTCTATACACTTTTTCAATCAAGTCCTTTCGATTCTAAAACCAAATGCCAAATCTTATCTAATATTGTCAGCATAGTAATCACATGCTTGTAGCCAAGGAATGTTCGGATTCGCTTGCTTAAACAGCTGTCGTCGAGCTGCTGACTGTAAAGGAATTTAATGGTTGTTTTCATATAAGAATTTGAACTATAGATAAAAATGGCAGTACGTACTTTGACGAAGGTAGGCTTTACTTTTGATGTCAACACATTTACTTCATGGAACTCTGAACGAATAAATTCTATCAATCGATACAATCCATGGGCAAAACATGTAACGTGTAGCATTTTTGGAAATAAAACTTAAAGAGACTTCTTTACCGAAATCATATATGCAGCGGCATGGATAGTAACGGGCATAAGATTTTCATATTGAATTCCTTCAATACAAAAGAAACGCAAAAAAAAAAGGTGTTAAGGTAAACACTTACATACCTTTAGGCCATAAAAGTAACAATGATTCGGTAAAAAATGTTGCTATCGTTTTAGCGTTGCATTTGTCTAATTCTTAATTGTTCAAAAAATAAGATTTTCCGCGATCATTTTCATCATCCAATATGCCAAAAACAAACTTCGCAACTGATCTTTTTTCAATATCGGTTGTTTCAGCCAGAGTAACCCAAATATATTTTCCATCAGCTTTTAAACGCACATAATTACGAAGAAGTGTACTTTGATCAAAAAATTGCATTGTGAACAAAATAAAACTGATTTGTCCGACCGAAAAACATTGGGAAATTGGTTTTTCATATGCACAGTAAATTCACCCGGCGTTTATTTTCCATCTTTTGGCATCTTAACCCAATTTTCAATCAACCGATTACTTCATGCAATAACTGAGAAGAATATAATGGAACTTATGCTGAAAACAGTGAACACCGTAAACGCAGTCCCGACTCAGCTGTTCCGATCAAACTAATGAGAACCCCATGTAAACGAAAAGTTCCTTCCTTCCGCATCGTTGTACCGTAGATTTTATTTCACGATTATTAAAAAAAATCCCGTAATACCGACTCAATTGATTGCTCTCTCACCACACAGTGTTGCCAAGCAGTACATATCGAAATCATTTAATAGGACTATGAATAAGTTCGTTTCGGTTTTACAACAGATGGCGTAACTTGATTATTATTCCATCGATCCACATTTCCAAACATTCATTGGAGAGCTACTGTCGTAAGGCACAAACGTCAATATAAGTTTTTTATTTGAAGCGTAAACAACAATATTTTTACCACACTTGAAAATGTCGAATTTCGTGCCAAATAATGTGTTTTTGCGGGGAATTCTTCTTCATTATTTTAATATGAAGAAAAAGCAGCCGAAAGTCATCGTATCTTGGTGGAAGTTTATGGTGAGCATGCTCTATCTGAGCGAACGTGCCAGAAGTGGTTTGCACGCTTTAAAAGTGGTGATTTTGGCTTGGAAGACGAAGAACGCGAGGGTGCGCCGCCAAAGTTCATGGATACCGAATTGGAGGAATTGCTCGATCAAGATCCGGCTCAAACGCAAGAAGAGGTTGCAAAAACTTTGGGAGTTGATCAATCAACCATTTCCAAACGTTTAAAAGCCATGGGAATGATCCGAAAGGTAAGCCATTGGGTGCCGTATGAATTGAAGCCAAGAGACGTTGAACGCCGTTTTATGGCATGCGAACAACTGCTTCAACGGCACAAAAGAAAGGGTTTTTTGCATCGAATTGTGACTGGCGATGAAAAGTGGGTCCATTACGACAATCCAAAACGTCGGGCAACGTATGGATACCCTGGCCATGCTTCAACATCGACGTCGGCGCAGAATATTCATGGCCTGAAGGTTATGCTGTGTATCTGGTGGGACCAGCTGGGTGTTGTGTATTATGAGCTACTGAAACCGAATGAAACGATTACGGGGGATGTCTACCGACGACAATTGATGCGTTTGAGCCGAGCACTGCGAGAAAAACGGCCGCAATACGCCGATAGACACGACAAAGTTATTTTGCAACATGACAATGCTCGGCCACATGTTGCACAAGTGGTCAAAACATACTTAGAAACGCTCAAATGGGATGTCCTACCCCACCCGCCGTATAGTCCAGACCTTGCGCCATCCGATTACTATCTCTTCCGATCGATGCAACATGGCCTGGCTGACCAGCACTTCCGTAATTACGATGAAGTCAAAAAATGGATCGATTCGTGGATTGCGGCAAAACCGACCGAATTTTTCACAAAGGGAATCCGTGAATTGCCAGAAAGATGGGAAAAAGTAGTAGTAAGCGATGGACAATATTTTGAATATTAAATTTGTAACCATTTTACGTCAATAAAGTTTCAAATTTCGAAAAAAAACCGCACGAACTTATTCATATATTACAAAATAAACCTAGAAAAATGATAGTTTTTGTTAAAATAGCTTAAAAATACTGTTCATTAATGCTAATTATAGATAAATGAACTATTTGCATTTGTTGGTTTTTGGCTTTGGTTTATTAAACAATGAAAAATTTTAACTGATAACGCGGATGTGTGACGGCAACATTGTGTAGATACAACCAAACACATACACACACAAACCGATGTATTGTGTAAATATGTAATTAAAAGAACGCAGTTGTTCTCGGGGGTGAGTTTTTGTGCACGGTAAGGGACTGCGGGGACTGATTTTACTATGCATTTCATACTAATACGTGACGCAAAGCACTTGTCGTTGTGCTCTCTTCAGAAATCATAGTAACCAATAATTGCTCCAAACTCATTTCGTGGAAATTTTCGAGTCTCATTTTTATAAACAAATTTGTCGCCTCATTGGAGAAAGCCAATAAAAAAAATTTTGAAACAGAAACGAAAGTTTAGCTGCGAATTGTTTTTCTTTATGTTTTGGTTAGAAGAATGATTTACATTTCTTAAAATTACTCAAAAAATATGCAAGCATGCATTTTAAATCGAAATATGCTTTTATGGACGAAACATGCAAAATATGCATACAACATGCATTTGCATGTCTATCACAGCTCTAATTACGATAATACAACCTTTTCTTCCATCGTTATAATGGTATGACCTTGCTCTTTTTATTGGGCATGGCGCGCGGTGACACGCCCCCATCCAAATCTATCGTGGAACTTCCAAATTGCAAAAAAAAAATTTTAATAAACTTTTGCAATTTCTTTTCGGCTGTTGCTGAGCAGTGCGGAAGGTACAATAATTAGTACAACAACATTATCCCAATCCGTTTTATAGATATACTCTTTACCGTTTTCTAAACTTGAAACGATTGCTTTAGAAAAACAATAATTTCCAATTAGTCGATTTGATTTTAGTGCATTTGGTATTAATTTTTGCTTCTATGTTAAATTAAAATAAAAAAAACGAATTTTGGATAAGAACAAACAAAGTGGCAACCGTTCGCCGAAACAGATACATTAATAGGCATTGGCGTAAATAGTCACTATCGCCGAATCCGTCATCGAATATGACCAAGTTCGATATCACAATGAAGGGAAAACAAAGGTGACGCTATCCCAGCACCACTACTTTGTTCTTGGCGAATTTTACAGAATCGGCTGTTTTGAGTGATTGTATTCTATCATTCTTCAATCAAAAAACTTATACATAGAGTGTAACCGCTGCAATTGCGTGAAATTTCTTTGTTTCATTTGGTTTCAGATTGTTCCTAAACAGAAATGGGCCCTTTGGTAATCTTTGCTCGTACATTTATGTACCAATTACTCCACTTTATAAGGCCAAAATTAGTTTAGTGTACATATGTTGAAGGAATATGTATGTCTGTATGTTTGGTGGGACATACCTATATTTTCAGCCTAAATTTCCGTATGTACAGAAAGCAGGGTGGTTGAGTATGAGCGTTAGTATTGATTATTTTTTCGCACTTTTCTTGCTTCACTCACTATAACTAACTATTTTTCACACATTTATTGCATTTTCCAGTAATATATTTGATTTGGATTATGTTTATTTGTCTTTAGTCTTAGAAAAGCTTATTTTCACTTTTCAGATTTTTCACAGATTCCACTGTCAGCAAACACATTAGCTTTTGACCAAAAAAATATGCATTCAAGCTCACAACAGCATCAGCAGGGCTGCCAAGACATTGAAAACCACTAAACGTGTGTAATACTTTTGGGAAAGAGTGCCCAATGTGTTTTAGTATACAGTCCTACACTCCAACTAGTAAATTGCATTCAACAAACATTGGTAATTGCTAACTGATTCCTGTGGCATGTTTTCTGATTCTCTTTAATCAAAAAGTTTGCATAACACCAAACATAGATTATCAAATTTATCAAAGATTTATCAAAACTGCAAGATTTTTGGTGGTTGAAAATGCCATCGGCTTTACTGCGTCTGAATTTAACTTTATTTGGCCCGTAGTTGCAGTTGCTGACATAATCACGGTATCCATTTAACGTGGTATTTATGGAATAAAGGGAAAGTTACAAAGTTGCTATTACGATTAAATGGGCGCACCCATGGCAAGGCGTATATAACTTTCGTGAGCTTGAGCGAGAAAAGCATACAAGCGAAACGCTGAACGTGGAATTTAGGTACGGAAGTACCAATTACTAATGTTACAAATGGCGACAAATTGCCATGAATGACACTGACAAAAGGCCAGGATAGTTTTCGTTTAATCGCAAAAAAATTGCATATAAAAAGGAACATCTCACTGGCGACATTGCTGTTTCACGAAGTATGCAATAATATCCGTTAGTTTGCGACATATAAGTTCTATTGTTGTTTTTGCAATTTCGCTCTTATTTTCATGGTTGTCGACATTATTCTCAGAAAGAGCAAACTACTGATATTTGATGCTTACTGCGTAAAATAGTAATACCGCAAGTCAGCTGTTCCTTTTTATATGCAATTTGTTTTGCGATAAAATGGAAGCTATGCAAGCTATTTTCCCCTGGCATTCATGGCAATTTGTCGAAAATAATTATTAACGGCAGCGAAGCGACATGGGCTAAGACTGTGCTGGTTTCTTTCGCATATCACAATTCTCAGCTTTTCGTAAACAAACCGCTAGGATGACCAATGCGACGTCAGCCAGTCAGCTGAATCTTTCAAATTCGCTGAGAGCCGATTAACGATGAATGATCTTTGCCACACCTTTAAAAATCCTTTCACCATGGTTGCTCGGACGGCAGCGAAGCAAAATGAGTTAAGACTGCGTTGATTTCTTTGGTATATTATTAACCCAATCTCCGTTTTCTTGCAAGCAAACCCCTGTGATGACCCATGTGACCTCAGCTAATCGGCTGAATATTTCAAATTGGCTGGTAGCCGGTTAACGGTCTGATCTTGGCCACACCATCGTCGATGTTAAGCGAGGTCTTTGGCCAAAAATAAATAACCAATTAAAAAAAAAAAAAGATTAACTGCTATTGGGAGTCCGAGAAAGTCAGTTGATGATAGTGTACGCCTTGAGTTTCTTGAACTCAAAACGGATGCATGCAAAATGCAGGTGCAACTAACAGCGTGGCAACGACTACCCAAAGTAAAACATACTCAGCGCTAATACTGATAAAACTAAACTATTCTTATACAAGGGGTCGCTCTTTAAATCTTTTTCTGGTTTCTGCATGCTCAAAAATATATATTTTCTGCTGTCCGATACACGTCCATGAAAGTTTTACAGTGGTGAGGAATTTACGTGAGTTTTCAAGCCAACCAAGTAAATTTGGATCCTGGAAAAAATGTGTTGAAGGGATCATACAAATTTACCAGCCGATCCGTGAATCGCCTAAATTGTATGGCATTATAGGGTAAGCGTCCTATAACACTTCGCAGAATTGAAGTGCGATTTCACGCTGTTTGTGAACACATTATCGTGGCACTTATTGAAACAAACCTATCGAAATAAAGCATTCAACACTTTCGTCAGAGGCTTAAATGAAGATTTGCCTAAACCTCTCGGCCGACAGATTTGCCCCAAGCATCTCAAATTAGAACACCGAACTTATCTTAATAATTTTGCTTATGGACATAACCCAAGAAAATCCATTAAGCAAATTCAATTTTGCCACCACGCAGAATGAGCCATTAGCAAATTATCTTCACCCATAGTCAACCCTTCCAACCAAGATTCAATTACAATCTACAAGACCGTTATCCGTAACAATATTTAAAGGAGAAATCCGAACAAACTCAGATAATACCGTGTATTCGAAAAGCTATCCTTACCCAATGTGCTTAAAAAAACCAAATTAGGGAATATTCACGTTACGGACTATCCAGGTCCCCATACAACTCCCCTAATCGTCATAATAAAAATATACACACTTTCAAAAATTATAACCCAGGAGGCACTAAATTGTCAAAACCAACTAGAAGATAGGAAAGAAGCTGTCAAACAGATATAAAGAAGAAATAAAAGCAGAAAATGAAAAAAGATACTGTTACGGCAAGATCTGGTAGTATTGTTCACAAAGGGCTCATAAGGAAATAATATAATATTATATAAAAAAACATAACATCCTCCTCCCCACATGCTGGGCAGAATGCAATGTCTGAGATGCCTACCTTCCCCATGTGCTTCGCTCATAGAAAGGGGCCCGTCATCAGTCCAACCAGCTGTGTACAGTTCCCTCTGTTTAATGACAGACGGATCTGCGACAGTCGATCGGACATGACAAGTAACATAAGTTTTGTCCATCTGCAGCCTCTCTCAGCCTGCAAGGCTCGCTTGTGGGTTAAAGTGACCCGTTTGCTAGCCGTGGCTTTGTTAGCTGCAGAAGGGAATGTCAGAACGGGCTCTGAGGTCCACATCCTAGTTAAAGAGTCAGAGATACAATTACCCGCGATACCCACGTGTCTGGGGAACCATGTTTGTATCAGGGTATCATACCGACCGATATAGTTCAGCCTGGATTCACAGAACTCAATTACCCTTGAAGTGGTTGGAGGGCTGTCTAAGGCGATGAGCGCAGCTTTGGACTTCTCTTACGGATACACGAATTTTGGACTATACCAACTCACAAATAATAGCCATAAAAATGGGAACTGGAAGACTACAAGACGGAACTTTGCAATTAGTACACGTAATTAATCTCGACACTATGACAGAAATAATATAATCAATAAAAACAAACATTATGTCACAAAATCAAATAGTATTATATATCATAAAAAAATAGCAGTTACTCCTTCTTGGCGCATACTATTGACCAAATAAAAGACATTCTATACGTACTTAAACGAAAAAATATAAAAACATCTTTAAACATATTAGGAACCCATTGGAAATATATAGACGACAGGACAATCAAATAAACATAAAAACTATAACAAACAAGTAATAATATATGACGATTCAGAGACTAGAGGGAATTTCAAAAATTACTAATAATTTATAGTAATTGCAATTGGCGGCCGCCGTGGCCGAATGATTGGTGCGTGACTACCATTCGGAATTCAGAGAGAACGTCGGTTCGAATCGCGGTGAAAAATCAAAATTAAGAAAAAGTTGTTTCTAATAGCGGTCGCCCCTCGGCAGGCAATGGCAAACCTCCGAGTGTATTTCTGTCATGAAAAAGCTCCTCATAAAAAATATCTGTCGTTCGGAGTCGGCTTGAAACTGCAGGTTCCTCCATTTGTGGATCAACATGAAGATGCACACCACAAATATTAGGAGAAGCTCGGCCAAACACCCAAAAAGGGTGTACGCGCCAATTATGTATGTATATATATATATATATAATTGTAATTTTACTGTAGTACAATCTTGCGAAATTCTATATAAAGCAGTTAAATAGAAAGTGAATAATATTATACATACATTTAATACAAATGCTTTACTATGCAGCACAATGGGCAAAATCGGGTAAAGTTAATTCATTTATACTATCAAACTATGAGATAAATATTATATAACAAGAACATATTTTGAAAAGCTAGGTATGTCCTACGTCAATATGATTGAAGCATTAGAATTTAGTGAAGTAAAATCTCTTTCAAATATATCCACTTTATATTATACGAGGGCGGGTCAGGAGGAGAAAATGGAAAAAACTGAATTTCGTGTGCTTATTAAGCCGATTCACCCTTAGAAACCCACTGTTTCGACTGTTGTTTGGTCTCTGGTGTGTGGTGATGGATCCATGTTTCGTCCACGGTTACAAAACGGCGAGGAGGATATTGCGATTAAACAACGCCAAACCTTCCTGTGGAGTTGTTACACGATTGCGTTTGTGGTCGACTGTGAATTACTGGGTAGTCTGATGAAGGTAGCTGTAAAACACAAACTAACTGACGCAGCACGTTCAAATTTTTACAGGAGTCAACTGACAGATGCCTGTTGACAGGAGCAGTATTTGTTTTTCAGTAAAGAGGTCAAAAATACAAAAGGTCACGGACTTATTGACCCGCCCTCGTATCATAAAAAAACAAAAAATAATAAGTAATTGGTGCGTACACTTCTGTTAGCTCTTGAAATATACTCGAAAGTTTGCCATTACCTGCCGAGGGCGACCGGTATTAGAAAAAACTTTTTTTTCATTTTGGTGTTTCCAGCACGGAGCTTCGAACATACGTACTCCGAATGGTAGTCACGCACCAAAATCATTTGGCTACGGCGGCCGCCGTATTTTTTTTCTAAATAATAAAAATTATCCAAAAAAATATTAATGAAATCTTAAACCAAAATAGATATACGAACATAAAATTGTCATATGAATATATTTTATTTTCCAATGAGAAAATGCTAAGACTTGGGAATAGTTGTAAGACTATAATACAGGTATATCAATTATTGAACCAGTAAATATTGTAAATCTAACTGCATCAGACTGCATTTCCAAAAGGTGGTAATATATGACCAATCTATATAACTAAATGCAACATTTATAATAATCTTACTAATTCCAAAGTAACCATTCGCAACGCAGCAGCAAAACCATTACCGACAAGAGCCTAGGGAGGCCCTATCGATTCAAATGCTGAAAGAATAACATTTCACAAATACAGATGAAAAAATTAACTATTGCTGTTGCAATTAGAATATTTTTGACCCATAACGCTTTTGGAAAAACGAAAGAAATCTAAAAAAAACACGAAAAACGAGGCGCCCGGAGACAACCCGTATCCTTCAAATCCCAACAACGAGGACGCAGTTCAAATTAGCAGGGGAAGAGTAAGCGTAACAGAAGTGAACATGGACTTCAATTTCTGGTCTATAGCACAAAGTCACACGGCAACAGCAAGGCATTAGATTAACAACAAAACAGTTACAAACAGTGTTGTGGTGGTCAAATTACCTTAAAGAGATTTCTCGTGAGAAACACCGACGCAGATCTCTTGCTTTTTTTTTAATAATTGTAGTAGTCTTTAAGTACAGTTGCATTTAAGCAATAAACCAAATCAGTAGGTCAACCTACTTAAAAAATATTTTTTTACTCACTTTTAATAAGAAAAACTGTAACTTTCACAATGGCATTCTAATTTTGTTTACATAACAGTTGTAGGTAACAGCCAAAAACGATTGGAGATAGACATAGAGGAGTTGATTTACCCCTGTATATTCGTCCGTCTGTCCACGCGCACGATAGCTCGAGCAAAAATACACATTTTTAACGTAAAATATTCCTATTGATTCTTAACGATAATTCGTAAAAAGTATCATAAATCAAAAAGCTGATATATTGACTACATTTATGTGCAATAATTTTTAAATTAGGTCCACGGATTTAGTCGTTATTAGCAAAACTTTCGTGATAGTACTGCAAAGCCAACCCAATAAATTTTCATATGAATGGTAAATCTTCGGGGTTGGCTTTCCATTGCTAACATGATAAATTTACTTATAATGGCTAAGTGCGTGGACCGAATTTGAAAGTTATAACAAACAAATGCAGTCACTATATCAGCCTTTTGATTTACAGTACTTTTTATAAATTATCGTTAAGAATTAGTAGCAATATTTAACGTTAAAAATGCTTTTGCGAAAATGCAAAATCGTGAAAAATGCCGTATTACAGACGCTTTTTTTATTTAAATACAAACACAGAAAAGAAATAATATTCACTTATGCTCGTAAACATTCTTTACTAATTCAAGATTTGAGTTAAAGCTATTTTTACTCAATAATACCACGAATTTTATGAAAATTATATTATTACAAATGTTCTTCTAAACGCGCGATTTTTTAGCCTGCGGCGCTTTTTTGTTTAAAAATGTGCATATGTATATATCATAGATGCGGCCGACGTAGCCGAATGGGTTGGTGCGTAACTACCATTCGGAATTCACAGAGAGAACGTAGGTTTGAATCTCGGTGAAGCACCAAAAATTAAGAAATACATTTTTCTAATAGCGATCGCCCCTCGGCAGGCAAGGACAAACCTGCGAGTGTATTTCTGCCATGAAAAAGCTCCTCATAAAAAGTATCTGCCGTTCGGAGTCGGCTTACGAGTAAAAAGTAGGTCCCTCCATTTGTGGAACAACATCAAGACGCATTCCACAAATAGGAGGAGGAGCTCGGCCAAACACCCAAAACGTGTGTACGCGCCAATTATATATACATATATATATATATACATGCTTTTAAATACATAGCTTCACAAATACTGAAACTTTGGAGTACAAATCGCGCGTTTTTTAGTCAAAATTTTCGCCTACCACGCTTTTTTTTGTTTGAAGTGTACATACTTGGGGAAAATTTCCATATAATGCCCCATGAATTTAAAAAAAATGGTTATAAGGGGATGTAGAGGGAGTATTCTACTTTATAAAAGTGAAAACTCACCTGACGCTTGGTTATAGTTTTTAAGTTATTTGATTTCGAAATTTGTAAAATTTACCAACAATTCTCCTATTTTGGTTATTGCAACAAGCAGAAGTGCTGCCAGACATCTTATAAATAAAGAATTTTAGAAGATAATAATAATTTAGATAATAAATGAATAAAAATGCAAAATTGTAGTTTATTTCTATCTTATATACGTCTATGGATATATATTAATTATATTCATATATATATTAGTTCTTGATATTTACATACAAAAAAAGATATTTAATAATATTTCATATATATATTTATGTTTTATTTGAAAAAAATATCAAATATTAATATTAAATATATTTATACATATATTTTATTTAAAACAAAGATACGTCATTAATATTTAATATATATATATATGTGTTAGTTAAAAAAAGAATTGCGCCGCTGGCGAAAATTTGGAATAAAAAATCGCGCGATTTGTAGCTCTCAATTTTCACTATATTATTATTATATGATATATATATACATATGTATATATATTAAAAAAAAATAGCGCCGGAGCCGAAAATTTGGAATAAAAAGTCCCGCGATTTTTAATTCCAAATTTTCACTATTATTAATATTTAATATACTTGTTTATACATACATAGGTATATATACCTATGTTTTATTTAAAAAAATAGCGCCGCGTCACTTGTTTTGAGAGGAATATTACGAATTTTCAAATGAAATTCACAGAAGATGTTGATTTATTGCTTATTTTGCTAAATCTAGCACCAACATTATTCTGTTGATAATAGTTTTTAAGCTATTTGCTAATAAAATTTGTCTTTTACCTTCACCAAATTTTATTACAATATCACATTTATTTTAATGATTATTAAAACTGTGTAAGATAAAGACGCGTTTCTAACATTTTTTATTGATATATACCATAAATTAAGAATGTAAATTGCATTTTTAAGTTGCAAACTTCAAATATGCCAGCCAAATTAACAATAGATGCTTTCCATTTCAATTCAACCGGGCTATTCGGGTCATGTTCTTCGATTTCTATGAACCTTAAATATGTTGCTCTCTGGTCAAAATAATGAGACACGTATTTTTTTGTTCGCCCGAAAAAAATTTTTTTCAAGAGTTATCGGCAATTTTGTTTTTCACCTCAAACTCGATTTTTTTTAATTATATAAGAAAAAATTTTTTTTAAATGCCCATAACTTAGTCAAAAATGAACCGATTTTAATAATTCTGGGTTCAAAATGATCGTAATTACTTACACAAGCGACTTCAAAAAAGTAGTTGAAAATTTTTTATTTAGCAAAAAAGAAAAAAAATTTAAATTTTTTCAAAATTCAATATTTCAAAAAGTGTATTTTTTTTTTTTTTATAACTTTTTCCAAATCAAAAAAACATCTCAAACTTTAATTGAGCTGCATGCCTAGTAGCTAAAATGAGTTGTTTTTGAGTAATGAATTTTTGATTAAACACCCTGTTTCGCACTTTTTGTTTTTTGCAAAATAAAAAATGTTCAACTACTTTTTTGCAACTATTTCTACATGAAATCACTCGTGTAAGTAATGACGATCATTTTGAACCCAAAATTATTAAAATCGGTTAATTTTTGACTAAGTTATGGGCATTTAAAAAAACTTTTTTCTTATATAATTAAAAAAAATCGAGTTTGAGGCGAAAAACAAAATTGCCGATAACTCTTGAAAAAAATTTTTTTCGGGCGAAAAAAAAATACGTGTCTCATTATTTTGACCAGAGAGCAACATATTTGAGTTACATCGAAATCGAAGAACATGTCCCGAATAGCCCTTTTGAATTGAAATGGAAAGAATCTATATAAGAAAATTTTTTTTAATTGCTCATAACTTAGTCAAAAATAAGCCGATTTGAATGATTCTGGGTTCAAAATAATCGTAATTACTTACACGAGCGACTTCATTTAGAAATAGTTGCAAAAAAGTAGTTGAAAATTTTTTATTTTGCAAAAAACAAAAAGTGCGAAACAGGGTGTTTACTCAAAAACAACTCATTTTAGCTACTAGGCATGCAGCTCAATTAAAGTTTGAGATGTTTTTTTGATTTGGAAAAAGTTATAAAAAAAAAAAAAATACACTTTTTGAAATATTGAATTTTGAAAAAATTTAAATTTTTTTTCTTTTTTGCTAAATAAAAAATTTTCAACTACGTTTTTGCAATTGTTTCTACATGAAGTCGCTTGTGCAAGTAATTACGATCATTTTGAACCTAGAATTATTAAAATCGGTTCATTTTTGACTAAGTTATGGGCATTTAAAAAAAATTTTTTCTTATATAATTAAAAAAAATCGAGTTTGAGGCGAAAAACAAAATTGCCGATAACTCTTGAAAAAAAATTTTTTCGGGCGAACAAAAAAATACGTGTCTCATTATTTCGACCAGAGAGCAACATATTTAAGTTACATCGAAATCGAAGAACATGACCCGAATAGCCCGGTTGAATTGAAATGGAAAGCATCAATAACTAAAAGGCATCGCTGAAATGGAGTGCTGCAGCAAAGAAAACAATGTGAACGTGAATTAAAATGAGGCAACTTAGGAACAATTTCCATACTCTCTTCTATTAGAATAACACTGTGGAACAAATTCAGGTTAGCAAAAATTAGGTCCATTCTGAGAGTGGCGGGTGAAAATAGAGGCGAAATTAGAAGACCCGTATCGCGCCGTTTTTTTATGTTAGTTCGAATTTTTTTTCAATCGGCCTTCGAAGTTTGCAGTCAAATGCCGATTTTCAGTATATTGTTTCATAAGTACCACAAAAATTTTCGAAATCAATTTTTTCAAAAATTGTAATTGTTGCACAGGTCTCTAGCAATAATTTGGCTTTTACAGATTGAAAAAATATCAATTAGTCGACGAGTTAATGCCAAAAAACCATATAAACAATTTTACTCCGATTTCGAACTTCGAAGGCCGATTAAAAAAAAATTCGAACTAACATAAAAAAACGGCGGGATACGGGTCTTCTAATTTCGCCTCTATTTTCACCCGCCACTCTCAGAATGGACCTAATTTTTGCTAACCTGAATTTGTTCCACAGTGTAATGAGATGATTTTCGCCTGTAGCGATATTTTTTTAATATAACTTGTATATATATATATATATATATGTATATGTTTCAAATATTAATATTATAGTGAAAATTGTTAAATAAAACATATACATACGTATGTATATAGGTGCATACTCGCGTTTACTCGCGGATTGCTTCAAATGATCTTTGAGAATGTCCAAATATACCATGCGATCCATATTAATATCAATAAATGTTAAATTACCCACCCCAGCCGCTGACATGCAGTCCCAAAACCATTATGGAGCCACCACCGTGCTTCACCGTAGGAAGCAAGTTTTTGGGCAAAATGCTTCATTATTTCCACGCCATACTTTTTGTTTGCCATCATAGCCAAACAAGTTAAACTTGCTTTCGTCACTAAATAAAACATTAGCCCAAAAATCTTCGTATGCATCAATATATTTCTTAGCAAATTCGACTCGTTTCTCCATATTTATTTTGCTGATGAATGGCTTCTTTCGAGGCACACGGTTGTGGATTCCATTGCTTCTCAATAAATGTCTCACCGTTTCTGGATGCACTGAAGCAATATCCTGATTTTTCAGGGATTTTGCAATTTCTATTGCTGTTATTCTTGGATTTGCTTGCACCTCTAACAAAATTTTTCGCTTAGCACGAGGAGTCAGTTTAGGTGGGCGACCACTTCTTGGTTTTCTACACTATTAGTGTGATTATATTTCCGAATAACTGTTTAAATGGTTGAATTTGGATGTCCGACCAGTTCTCCAATCTCTCTTAAAGATTTTTTTTTCCTTATAATATTTCACAATTAGCTCACGTACTTTAACACAGATTTCTTTACCCATTTTGGTTCAATTAACACAGCTACAATATTAATATCGAAGAACTAAACTTCTTTCTAACTAACGGTATCTAGTAAAGACGCCTGAAGTGTTTGGTAGCCCTGTTCGAGTACAGAGCTGCATTTTGTGTACTCCACTACAAAGCCAGATGCAGACTTTTCTGTGTTTGGAAAATGAATTTTGTTTGTTTTTGTTAATAAATATTTTTGGATTAAAATTTTTTTGTTAAAATTTATTGTTCGTTGTTAGATTGGATTTGTTTGGAATGTATTCTAATGCTAAAATGTTCACAGAAATCTCCAAATCTCGCTTTTCAACGGGGTATGTAGACTTTACTGTGTAACTGTATATATCAAATAATAATATTACAGTGAAAATTTGGAATAAAAAATCGCGGCGCTATGTTTTTAAATAAAACATATATATACATATATACATAAATATATGTATGCATAAACAAGAATATCAAATATTAATTATAGTGAACATTTGGAGTTAAAAATAGCGCTATTTTTCTTTTTTTAACTAAAACAAATATACATATATGTATTAAATATTAATGACGTATTTTTGTTTTAAATAAAATATATGTATAAATAATATATATATATATATCAAATAATAATATTTGATATTTTTTCAAATAAAACATATATATGTATGAAATATTAATAAATAACTTTTTTTTGTTTGAATACAAATCTAAATACACCCACCAAATACAAATCCGTAAACTCAAAATGCATACAATCAAACATACTTTACTAAAGATCAAGTATTAATATATACCTATATATGTATATTATATAAATAATATATAGCTAAGACGTATATAAGATAGAAATAAACTAAAATTTAGCATTGTTATTCGTTTATTATCTTCTAAACTTGTTTATTTATAAGATGTCTGGCAGCATTTCTGCTTGTTGAAAAAATCAAAATAGGAGAATTCTTGGTCAATTTTACAAATTTTGAAATCAAATAACTTAAAAACTATAACCCCGCATCAGGTGAGGTTTTCACTCTTAGAAAGTAGAATACCCCCTCTACGCAGCCTAAATTTCCGTATGTACAGAACGCAGGGTGGTTGAGTATGAGTGTTATTATTGATTAATTTTTTCGCACTGTTCTTGCTTCACTCACTATAACTAACTATTTTGCACACATTTATTGCATTTTCCAGTAATATATTTGATTTGGATTATGTTTATTTGTCTTTAGTCTTAGAAAAGCTTATTTTCACTTTTTCACAGATTCTACTGCCAGCATTCACTTTAATTTTTGACCAAAAAATATGAATTCAAGCTCACAACAACATCAGCAGGGCTGCCAAGACATTGAAAACCACTAAGCGTGTGTAATACTTTTGGGAAAGAGTGCCCAATGTGTTTTAGTATACACTGCTACACGCCAGCTAGTAAATTGCATTCAACAAACGTTGGTAATTGCTAACTGATTCCTGTGGCATGTTTTCTGATTCTCTTTAATCAAAAAGTTTGCATAACCCCAAACATAGATTATCAAATTTATCAAAGATTTATCAAAACTGCAAGATTTTTGGTGGTGGAAAATGCCATCGGCACTACCGCGTCTGAATTAAACTTTATTTGGCCCGTAGTTGCAGTTCCTGAAATAATCACGGTATCCATTTAATGTGGTATTTATGTAATAAAGGGAAAGTTGCAAAGTTGTTATTACGATTAAATGGGCGCACCGATGGCAAGGCTTATAGAACTTTGATGAGCTAGAGCGAGATAAGCATACAAGCGAAATGCTCAACGCGGTAATTTAAGTACGGAAATAACAGTTACTACAGGGTACGGCATTCGAAGTGTAACCAATTAAAAAGGTCATAAATTTAGTTTGGAAAATCACTTTTATTCAATTCAAGGTAAAAAATAATGCAACATTAAGGATCGATTTACTTTTGTTCGATATGCCCACCTTTTGCCTTGACCATGGCCTTGAGAAAGTCCAGAAACGAGTCGCAAGCCGCCCGAATGAGACTTTCAGCTATTTTAGCTCACTCGCGGACAATGGCTTTTTCAGCGCCTCGAGACTGGTGAAACTTTTGGTTCGCACCTTGCTCTCCAAAATGGTCCAAGGAGAATAATCCGTTGGATTCGCGTCTGGTGAATTCGGGAGCCATTGTGTGGACATTATGAAGTTCAGAACGGTGTCTTTTAGCCATTCTTGGTTCACTTAGGCTTTGTCAGACGGTGCCGAGTCCAAATTTTGTCTACCCACAGCTTCAAAGCAACCTCCAGAATACTTTCCCGATAATATTTCGCAAATTACCTCGACGCCAGACTCAGTGAAAACGATTGGAGAACGCCCATTTGCTGTTACTGCGTCCCAAACCATTACCTGTGGCGGGTGCTGCCTTCTGGTGGCCAATCGATGACTCATATTCTCATATGCACGGTCGGTCAAATAAACCCTATCGTTTTGGGAGTTTACGAATTGCTCAATTTGAAAACTTTTTTCGTCAGAAAACACAATGTGCGGAAATTGACCGCTTACGGCCAAGCGAAACAACTCCTTCGCTCTCTCAAGTCCGTCTTGTTGCTGCCTTTGTGTGAGATCATGCTCCTTTTTGATCTTGTAAGGATTGACTTTCAGATAATTCTTCAGCATGTGGCAGATGCTACGGTCAGATATTTTCAGATCTTTTGCCACTTAATTGGCACTTCGTCGAGGATTTCGCTCAATTCGCTTCTTCACTTTTTGAACCATTTCGCCTGCCGTTGCGTATTTTGATAACCACCTCCATTACGTCTCGCTATGATACCAGCACCATTGTAGCGAGTAATGGTGCGATAAATTAAAACTTAATTTACTGTAAGGGGATCGAGCTCACGAACAATCGCTGGTTATGACTTTCCAGTCAAATATAATGCAATCACACTATTACGTTTGAAATCCCTGATTGATTTTCTTTTTTCGCGTTTACTCTCGGCAAAATGCTTCCACGCGCTTGTAAACAATACTCTGGACTGTCATTTAGCCAACTCGCTGCGCGATCGGTCTGAAGGTGGTTATACTTCGAGTGCCGACTCTGTAATGATTTGCGACAAAGTGTCATTAATGACACTGACCAAAGGTTAGCATAGTTTCCATTTTATCACAAAAAAATTGCATATAAAAGGAACAACTCACTGGCGACATTGCTGTTTTACGAAGTATGCAACAATTGCCTTTAGTTTGTGACACATAAATTCTGTTGTTGTTCTTGCAATTTCGCTCCTCTTGTCATAGTTGTCGACATTATTTTAAGAAAATCAAACACAGTAATATGAAAACAAATCAAAATTCGACGACAGTTTTATACTTTTTGTACAAAGTTTGAAACTCTAAATTACTTGGTACTTTTTATATATGTATGCTTTTCATATTGTTTACTGTTTCAACAAGCTCTGAGAGACAACTAGCTAATTGCTACAAAACTTCTAACATTTTTTGAGTGATCACGTAACCTTTCCTTCGTCGCTCTCACTTATATCTTTTCCTAGAGAACTTCGTAGGGGTTTCGCCCTTTGGACGTCGACGCGCTCTTCTGAACCAGGATTGTGCAGAGATGCCGAGATAGGTGGACTTATTATACAATGTAACGTAACGGTGCGCTTATAGTGATAACTGTTGGTGATGTGATTAGCCCCGAAATATTTATCCCTATTCCATCGACAGGTGCTGCACCAAAAGTGTTTAAAGCTATCTCTTTAAAATCTGTGAGCTAATATATTTGTTACATTGGCCGCTACCATTTATACTCTGCCTGCTCTTAATCCACTTTGCTCGTGTCCTTAATCGGCTTTTACGCACACCTAAAGTCTGTATATGTAATACTTAAAATTCAAATGGCAATTTTATTTGCATTGACGAATTTTCGCCATAATAAGCACAAGTACATTACCTCCTTCCATTTTGTACTGGTTCAGGTTGCTTCACGCAAAGAATTCAGTTTTTCCGTGATTTCAGTCCACAACTCTTGCTTTTGCTTGGGGGCTCTGGAACAAATTTTCAACGAAAGCAACTCCGGTCTATTGCGGAAAATATACATGTAATACTGCAATTGCTCATGTGTTACGCTATCGTATTTACCCGTTCTGCAAAAAATAAGAACACTATTACATATTTTCATTTACAATTAAATGGAATTTGTAAACTTACACTTTATCGTCATCCATCTTTTTCAAAATTGATACTATCAATGTTCCCCTCATGGTGAAATTATAGAGCTTTTTAATTTATCAAGGTTGCCATAGAAAGCCAATAAAACTTTTGCCAGATAAAAAGCTTGACACAAATTGTATCAAGAAAACACAGAATCAGGCTGTTGGTTGAACTTATCGAACTATTTACACTTTATACTCTCACTTTATCTTGTCTCCGTCTTTGGTCTTAAATTCTCTTTACACTTTTCTCTTCTTTCTATCATTGCCTCAATGAACTTTGTATTTAACAGCGCCAACTTTACAATTCTAGTACTGGCTTAAACCCTGACAAAAATTGTGTACAATTTTTACTAAACTTTATTACCATGCATGCTCCAAGTTTCAATAAAATGGACTATATTAATTACGTCGGCCGCCGTAGCCGAATGGGCTGGTGCGTGACTACCATTCGGAATTCACAGAGAGAACGTAGGTTCGAATTTCGGTGAAACACCAAAATTAAGAAAAAACATTTTTCTAATAGCGGTCGGCCCTCGGCAGGCAATGGCAAACTTACTAGTGTATTTCTGCCACGAAAAAGCTCATCATAAAAATATCTGCCGTTCGGAGTCGGCTTGAAACTGTAGGTCCCTCCATTTGTGGAACAACATCAAGACGCACACCACAAATAGGAAGAGGAGCTCGGCCAGACACCCAAAAAGGGTGTACGCGCCAGTATGTAATACGCGCTTCATATGTAAATTACGCAACGCGAAATGTAAGAATACTTCCTGGATTCGTTCAATTCTAGTAGCATGGCACGTATAATATGGAGACCAAATTATTACTCCGAAGAAGAAGAAATTATTACTCCGAAGAAGAAGAAATTATTACTCCGAAGATTTTTTTGCGGTAGATAAAAGTGAATGCGCTCTCAATGTAATAGAGAGTCAACTGTCCCTTTTATAATATCGAAAACACACCAGAAAGAAAGTAAAATTATTCTATTTTGTAACGATTTGAAATTTAGTAATACTCACCATGCGTTTTATAAAGGAATCGGATGTGTGGAGTTTAAAGATTTGAGAACAAATGAAAAAATTTCTTTTGAATGCGTTCGAGCATTAAGTACATAATACCATAGAGCCATAATGTCGAACAAAAATTATTTTGTATGTGGGGTGCCAGTACATTTCCACTAAAATAGTCCATCTCCTTTATGCATAAAGTAAGGGTATAGAAATAAGAGAATACGCAAATCTAAGTGTCGAGTAATAATACTCGACATAAAAGTAAACGACGCAGAGTGCTGCAGCTCAATATATACAATGAGCGGAAATGGATGAATTGTGATCAAAATATGTACCGTACTGGGTTAGACTACGCTGAATCCTTGATATCTGGGATTGTTTTTTTAAGTTTTTTAAAGATTTTATATTTCTGATGAAATTAAGTAATTAAATTAGGGTTGAGAAGTGTTTCAACAATCCAAATCTATATATATACACCCTTTTTGGGTGTTTGGCCGAGCTCCTCCTCGTATTTGTGGTGTGCGCCTTGATGTTGTTCCACAATCCAAATACGTATTCGAATAACACAGGATTTTATTTGTGCCCGTGGAGAAGACACTGTGCGACGCAGCCAAACAGTTCTCGGCAGGGCGCACAGAAGATGTTTCTATGTCAATATAGATGCACTACCGCCAAAAACCAAGTACCAATCTGGTTTCAGTACAGGGGGGTGACACCTCCGCGAAATGGCTAATAAGTTAATGTTACAATCGCCTCCGTCTCGCTAAAACCATGGTACGTCTTAAAGTGAAGAGACCCAAGAAATAAAAAATGGGACAAAAACAAAAACAACAACAACAACAAAATTTAGACAAAAAAGCATAGACGAGAGAAGCGTGTCCAAAAAGAGCAGCAGGGACTGCGATCTCCAGTCATGAGCACGCCTCAATCATCAAAAAAGACGATTACGGTGGACCCCGAAGGCAAGCCTAGCAAAACAACAGTAAAGGCTATAATAGATGCATCGAAAGACCAAAATTAGACGCCCATCCTACGCAAACCTCACTACTGTCGTACTGTCAGAGTTCTCCAAAACAGAAGATCGTAAAGCAGCAAATACGGAAAGAACAAAAAACCGTTAAAAGCAAGACTCAATCGGAAGCACTTCTAATCGGGCCCGCAAACCTCCGTAGCAAACTAAAGCGCGGCGACGTAGAAGCCAAAATAAAAGCTGTTCGTAAAACAAGAGCGGAAGCAATACTGGTTGAGCTAGATAAGGGTGAGAAGATCAGCCCCACCTTCTGCTGTCGGCTGCTATTAAAGACCTTACATCGAAAAGTACTCTAGAGAGACAAGACTTAGATTCTCCCCAAAATGCTGTTTGTGGTCCGAAGTAAATCCCAGCTAGACTGACCATATACCGGAATCGGGAAGATAAAAGTCAAAACGTAAATTGAATATACTACAGGCAAACCTGTACAGAAGTAAAGCCGCAGACGCGCCCCTATCACAACTGATAGCAGAAAAGAACGTTGTTATAATTAGTGAGCAATACAAATAAAAACATACGATTTGCTTTCGTTAGCTTTTATGCGCCATTTTTTCATCCAGCCGCTAACACTGTTAAGGTTTTCTTGTAGGTAATCAGAAGCAATTGAGGGAAGGGTACTCCTGGCCATGACGACAGTATCATCTGCATACGTGGCTGTATATGTGTTCTTTGATAGTGGAAGATCTGCCGTGAACAAAGTGTACAAGACGGGGCCTAGAACACTTCCTTGTGGTACACCTGCTCTGATTGCGTGAAGGTTAGTGGTTTCGTTGTTTACTTTAACAAGAAAATGTCTATTTTGCAAATATGATTTTATGAGCATATAACAGTTGTGCGGTAAGCCCTGCTTAAGCTTGTATAGCAGGCCTTCATGCCAGACTTTATCGAAGGCTTGCGTTATATCTATAAATGCCGCTGTACAGAATTGCCGCCTCTCAAGTTCTTGTCTAGCGAAATCATACACACAATTAACTTGCTCTATGGTGGAGTGATACTTACGAAAACCAAATTGGTGGACTGGAATGAGATTTCTTTGCGCAATTATTGGATTTATCCTTTTTAAAAGCAGCTTTTCGAAGAGCTTGGAGGCAACAGGCAATAGGCTTATTGGCCTGTAATTGGATACCACGCTCGGGGTCTTCCCTGGCTTTTGTATAAGGATGATTTCAGCAACTTTCCATTGAGTTGGGAAATACTCTTGTTTTATCATCGCGTTAAATATAATGGTGAGGAATTTGTATCCACATTTGGGCAGTTCTTTTAAAACCTTACTAGTTATTAGATCGTAACCTGGCGCCTTTTTGGTTTTGAGAGTTTTGGTTGCTGCGTATCTAACTTCTTTCCAGGTAAATCGTACAGTCGGAAAATCCATTAGAAATGGAGCTGAGAGAAATTCGTTAACTTCTGAGTCTACCTCCGCACTTTGACTCGGAAATGGTTGGAAAACATTTGATAGATGTTTGGCAAACTCTATTGCTTTTTGTTTATCAGTTTTTGCCCAATCTCCATTACACGTTTTTATCGCTGCGTTGTGAGGCGTTGGTTGTGAGATCTTTTTCGTTGCCTTCCAGAGTGAGTAGTCAGTAGCTTCCGTAGGTGACAAGTTGGATAAGTATTCATGCAGTTCTGAGTTTTTTGCGTCTCTTATAGTGTTTTTTAATTGTTTTGTGAGCTTATTTAGTTTTTTTTTGTCGTTCCTGTTTCTGGTGCTTTGCCATATGCGCCGAAGCTTGCGTTTTTCTGATATTAAAATTTTGACGTGATCGTTAATGTGCGCTTCAGCGTGAGTGTGCTTAATTTCCGGCGTAGCGGTCCACGCAGCTCTTTGAATACAGTTGTTGAAAATCTCAACGGCCGTGTCCAGATCAGAGTTGGATTTTAGTGGAATATTTAGGCACAGTGTATCCTCGACTAGTTCTTTAAAGTATTCAGAGTTTGTCATTTTATTGTGTAGCTTTGGTGTCAATTCCTTTTTTTGAAAACAAGAGTTTATTGTTAACAGCAAAGGTGAGTGGTCTGATGAGAGATCTAGACATGTGTCTATGGATACCTGATTTTTAGATACACCTTTGCATATGCAAAAATCTATAAGATCCGGTGTTTTATTTGGGTCACTAGGCCAGTAAGTGGGTTGTCCTGTTGATACGTGGAATAATTTATTGGCCTGCATTGCTTTGAGGAGTTCGCGCCCTCTTGGAGTTATTAAGCGTGAGCCCCATTGCGGATGTTTCGCATTGTAGTCGCCACCTGCTATAAATCTAGGTCCCAACGATTTGAAATACCTTTGGTATTCAACGCTTTTTATTGATTGATTTGGAGTGCAGTACACAGAAGCAATCACAAGAGAGCTCTTTCCATCTGTGACTGTTATAGCAGTCGACTGTAGATTGTAATTTTTAGTGTTTCCATGAACCATATGCGCAATATTATTTTTGATTAAGATGGCTGTGCCTCCTCTTGCTGTACCAGCAGGATGATTTGTGTGGTATAAATCATATTTTGGAATTTTTACGTAACATTTGTCTGTCAAGTGTGTTTCAGATATTAACATTATGTCAATATTTTTATCTGCTAGAAATACTTCCACTTCATAGCGGTGTTGGATGAGCCCATTGGCATTCCAAATTGCAAGCATCAGCGGCCTATTCATTTTGGAACATTCGGAAGCATGGCTGTAAGCAGATTGAGTACAGTACCCATCTGTTCGACTAGAGTTCTGACCATTCTTTTCAGTTCTTCTATTTCATTATTAGTTTCTTTCTGAACAGTATCTTTTTCCGTAGTTGGTTGTGGTTTTTCTTGTGCTCGATTATTGATTTTCAGAGCTTCCGCGTAGGACAGCGTGTTTTTTGTTATTGCGGGTTGCGAGATTTCGGAGTTAGGCACAACATTTGGCAGCTCTTTTTTTCGCAGCGTTGGGTACGTTCTTCGTTGCAGGATTTTGTAAATAGTGCAACCCTTGTAATTAGCGGGATGGTTACCATCACATAGCACGCATTTAACTTCCTTTGAAATACCCCTTTTTGGACAGTCAATGGTTAAGTGATTACCAACGCATTTAACGCATCTTGGACTACGATTGCAAAAGTGCTTTGTATGCCCGTAGCGTTGACATCTTGTGCATTGTGGAATTTCGCGCCGTTTTCTTGGTGCTTCAAATTTAATTTTTGTATAAAGCAGATTATCGCATGCATATAACTCTTTATTTTTGTTGCCTGCTTTGAGGCTAATGTAGAACATTGGAAGCGGTTTTTTTGTTTTCCATTGACGCATATTGCAAATATTTACCACTTGGTGGCCGAGGTTTTCTATTGCTTCACGAAAGTCGTCTGTGGGTGTCGATGAATGCATACCTTTAAGGACTATATTAAAGTTACGTTCTTGTTTTAACTTATATGTATGGAACTCAGTTTTCTTTTCCGCTAGGGCCGCAGTTATTGCAGTGTATTGTTTTGCTGACTGCGGTTGGATTTTAACCTCGCTTCCTCCAGTAACTTTTAATACGAAGCCATCTACGGCAACATTTAAGAGTAGGTCTTGAAGTGGCTGGATGTTGCTCACTCCAGATACAAATATCGGTGGGGGCCTAGGTTCCTTGCGCGTTTGAGGTGGGGGGTACTACGATTGATTTCCTCTTGGTCGAGTACTGCGAATCGATTTGAGTTGCTTGCAGATGGCGTTGCTAGCCAGTAGTTATCAAGCTTAGATTGTTTTGTTTTATTAGGTGTATATTTACCTGGACTAGATCTCCCGCGCTTTGCAGGCGTAGCACCTTTATTCATGTTTTTTAAGTTATTTGTGATACCTTTCGGAGAGGTCGATTTATCTTTGGTTGTTGGTGACTCACACTGAGAGCTCCAAGATTTTTTTGTCTGCATATTTGATCGCTTGTTTGCGCAAACTTTTGTTTGATTGGCGACTGAGCTGCGTACATGCCTTTATAAGTTAAATGTAGTGTGTAAAGTAAATTTACGTTTTACAACACTGTTTTCGAATGTCAGCTGCTTTTCAGCAACGTGAAACAGCTGTAGTGTTAAATTTGTTTGTGAGTTCACTTTCTCTTTTAGTTTTTTGAGTGTTTTTGGTTATAAAGCATTCGTTTTTTCCTGGCTATTCTTTTTTCCTTAAATTGGGACCGAATTTCATAAGTACTTTTCTCCACAAATAGTCTAGCTTCTGTTACGCTTTTTTCAAATCCTGTATTTCGGAATTCTTGAATCCAGCTACAAAATGAACGTAAAGTATCAATAGCGACTTGCAAGTTGACTTGAACCGATTGCCATAGTTTACTTATACTGTTTACACGTAGCAAAACCACATACCACACGTGTAATGCAACAATAAACTCAAAAGTCGTCGCTTAGAGTTTCGGAATAATCAGTTTTATTTTTCAGTTAATTCACACATTCGATGACGTCATCAAATTGTAAAAATATTACTTTTACTGCTCCGATTCTACTCTCCCATCTCGTTTCAGACAGAGTTGGTAAAGTCAATTTTAATTCACTTTTCACTATCTCCCAACGCTTGCTTGACTTTGAAAACAGCACATATATTTTATTGATAAGGCGAAAAATGTTTTGGCTGTCGTTGAAGAATGCTCTTGGATTTATATTGAGTATTCTTGATACCTTTGTTAATTCCGACCATATTGGCGCCATTATCATATCCCTGTCCTCCACAGTTTTGGATATCTAGATCATTTCTTTCCAGTTCTTGTAATATTGGTTTTGTTAAATACTCTCCTGTTGTTTCTGCGACGTCAATAAACCCAATGAAATGTTCTTCTACAGCTCCAGTTGACAAACTGCAAAATCTTAATATTATTGACATTTGTTCAACACGGTTTACGTCCCTGGTACAATCGAGCAAGATGGCATAGTATTTTGCTTGTTTAACCCTCTGTATAATTTCGTTAATAACTAATTTAGACATTAAAGTAATTAATTCGAGTTGGATGTCGTGGCTCAGATAATGTTGATTAAGTTGCTTTTCATTAATACGTTGCATATGCTCCCGTAATGTCGGATCATATTTAGATAACAACTTAACTAAGTCTAGAAAATTGCCAGAATTTTTACTATCGTTCAATTTCAAGGATTCTCGATGAGCTCTAGATGCCAAGTTGTGTGAGGCCAAGTAGTTTATTATATCTATAAATCTTTCAAACTAGTTTTACCAATACTTTTGGGATTCCCTAATCAATCTCTCGTTATCCTTATCTATTGTTTTACCGTGTTTGATTCCTTTAAAGAGTTCTATCCATTTCATCATGCACACCCTGTGTCCTTGACTTTGTTCATGTCTTTGCCGTATCCGACTCAGATCCTTCCAATCACAACATCCTTCTTTTACTATCTGTGTCTGCAAATGTGAAAAAAGTGTACATGGAAAGCAATACACTTTATCTTGAGGCATGGAGTAAGTTAACCATCTGCGATGTTGCGTTTCGCCGTTACTCAATTTTCTAGTATAACGAAATTTAGAAAAATGTCTTTTACTTTGGTCTTTTGGGTAATTTTCATCAGATTTCTCTAGGCCTTGATCGGGACCGTTTTTAATTAAGTAATGGCGCTACGTAACACATAGTGACAATACCCAGTTCCCCGGATCTAGGTCTATTAATTGCTCGCTTAAATGACCTTCTTGCTCTGGATTTTCTGACTCACACATATACTCAATTTCTAACTCTTTATTGGATTCAGAAATTTGGGTCACAGCAGATTCACTCGATGTTGAAGGTAAAGTTGTATTAGAAATTTTACTAAAAGTTTTATTGAACTCTGGACCTGATTCTGTTTCAGAAAATAAAGATTTATCACATGACTCTGAAGCAGTGGCACCTGAAGAAGGCTTTTTAGGAAATTTCATTATACTGGAACTCAGAGCTTGGTTGGATATAACCGATACCTTAAACAGTTTTTAGTTAAGTTTGGTAAGAACGCAATGTTACAGGATACAGATTATAAGAGTTGGTTGATGATTATTACACAGGGAGGTCCTGGATAAAGTGAAAATACAAAAACCACGGATTACGATACATACCCGGAACATTTTTTTGTCAAACTTTTTGTCGGAAATGAAAAAAAACGACTATACAAAATTTATGAGTCAGCTGCCGACTTTGTATCATCATCATCATCTCAACCGGTAGAACTCTATTGCTGTATATAGGCCTCCCCTAAGAGCGCCACCTTGATCGCCACATGCTAGTGCGGCCGTACTAACTATAGAGCCGATAATTCAACACAATCTCACAATACTAGTCGGTGCAATCTAACCTGTTAGTTTGTTGTCAAAATATTTTATTTGACGAAAACAGAATCAATTGGGTTAAATATTATTCTCAATAGCTTTTAAGATTTAAATATTCCAGATAAATTTTTTATGAGTAAAATTATAGCTCACGTGAAAGAAAATATACTACATAATGTGATTGAAAATTTGAACACTGCACTTTTAGTAATTGCGTATTCAATATCACATCATGTTATTGTAATAAGGAAAATAATTCTTAAGTTCTAAAAAAATAATAGTATGAAATTTTTTCTTTGTTAATCTATATATATAAAATTCAAATTATGTACATATGTATCTACAAATCGACTTGTGTCTTAAACGCATAAACCAATCGTAACCAAATTTGAAACACGAACTGGATACCTTACCGGGATGGTCATAGGCTAAAAAATATTTTATATATGTATGGGGGGCGTGGCACCTCCCATACAAATGGAATTTTTAACAGTCCGTATTTCTGGAAGTATTTACGTTAGACTACTGAAATTTGGTAAGGGGTTATATGACATTAATCTTTACCACATCCAGAAAAACTGCGTATAACGAAAAAGGGCGCGTGGCACCTCCCATACAACTGGAATTTTTAACAGTCCGTATTTCTGGAAGTATTTACGTTAGGCTACTGAAATTTGGTAAGGGGTTATATGACATTAATCCTTACCACATCCAGAAAAACTGCGTATAACGAAAAAGGGGGCGTGTCACCTCCCATACAACTGGAATTTTTAACAGTCCGTATTTCTGGAAGTATATACGTTAGACTACTGAAATTTGGTAAGGGGTTATATGACATTAATCCTTACCACATCCAGAAAAACTGCGTATAACGAGAAAGGGGGCGTGTCACCTCCCATACAAATGGAATTTTTTATAGTCCATATCTCTGGAAGTATTTAGGCTAGACCAATGAAATTTGGGAAGGGGTTATATGAGGTTAATCCCTAACACCTCTAAGAAAACTGAGAAAAACGAAAATAGGGGCTTGGCACCTCCCATATAAATGCAATTTTTCATTGTCCATATCTCCGGAACTATTCGGGCTAGACAACTGAAATTTGGTAAGAGATTATATAAGGTCAATACCTAACACATGCATGAAAACTGGTGATAGCTAGAAATGGGGCGTGACACCAACTATACAAATGGGATTTTTCATACTGCATATCACTGGACGCATTTATGGTAGAATACCAAAAATTGCTTGCCAACATTTAGGTCTACTGGAAAACGATAATCACTGGGAAATTACATTATCTGAAGCTGGACTGTCATGCCTTCCTTCGCAGCTTCGCAGCTTATTGGCAATAATATTGACAACCTGCTCGCCATCAGATCCAAAAGCACTATGGGAAAATCACAAAGATAACCTTAGTGAAGACTACATGAGAGCAGCACGAGCTGCAAACGATAATACAAACCTGAACTGCTCTTTGCAAATTTACAACCAAGCGCTAATCGACATAGAAAATATATGTATTTCAATTAATAGCAAATCCTTGGAGCATTTGGGATTAGCATCGATTTAGCCGACAAAGATATCTCCCGGAAAATGAATTACGATATCGAGGCTCTTCATACTTTTATAAGCAAAAGCAAACCTCTATTGGTTACGGATCAAAAAGTCGCATACAAAACTATTCAAGGAATGATTATAGAAAATAAGGGAGGATTGATTTTTTTGGATGCGCCTGGAGGAACCGGCAAAACATTTCTGCTTAATTTGATATTGGCTGATGTAAGAGAAAAGAAAGAAATCGCTGCGGCAGTTGCTTCTTCAGGAATAGCGACTACCCTTTTGTGTGGCAGACGAACAGCTCACTCAACTTTTAAGTTACCACTGTCTATGCAAATATCTGACACACCGATGTGCAATATAAGCAAAAACTCAGGTCAAGGTAGGGTTCTAAAGACATGTATGCTAATCGTGTGGGATGAGTGCACAATGGCCCATAAAAAGTCGCTAGAAGCTTTAGACCGATCTCTGAGAGACCTGAGAGGTAATGATCAACAAATGGGTGGTGCCTTACTCTTACTGGCAGGCGATTTTCGACAAATTCTTACAGTTATTCCGAAAGGAACCGCCGCAGATGAAGTGAATGCCTGCTTAAAATCGTCATACCTATGGGACTGAACGTAGTCTTGAAAAATTGACTCTTTTACAAATATGAGAGTACATTTGGGAGGAGATGCTTCAGAAGAAGTTTTTTCTGAACAATTATTGTACTTACAATAGGCAATGGAAAAATACCAATTTCTTTACAACCAAATTTAATTTCTTTTCCTCCAGGTTTTTGTCAACTTATGTTATCAGTCGATGCTTTGATAGAAAGGGTATTTCCAAATATTTCAGCCAATCACACAAACTATAGATGGCTTCGAGAAAGGGCCATTTTGGCACCTAAGAATGACGATGTAAATGTCATTAACTCCAAAATTCAAGAAATACTACCGGGAACTGTCACAACTTATCATTCCATTGACACAGTCGTCGAAGAATTCCGCCAGTTCATTATCCCGTTGAGTTTCTTAACTCCTTGGACCCATCAGGAATTCCTCCTCATCGACTGATGCTTAAAAAGGGGGCCATGATAATTATGCTGCGTAATTTGGATCCTCCACGTTTATGCAATGGCACAAGGCTAATCATCACGAAACTTTTACCGAATGTTATAGAAGCTATGGTTTTATCAGGAAATTTTGAAAACCATAAAGTTTTCATACCAAGAATTCCAATGATACCGACGGATCATACCTTTCAATTTTAAACACCTCCAATTTCCTATTAGACTGGCTTTCGCGATGTCCATAAATGAAGCTCAGCGACAATCATTAGCTGTAGCAGGAGTCAATCTAACCAACTCATGTTTTACCCATGGCCAATTATATGTAGCCTGCTCCAGAGTTGGCGCACCGCAAAACCTTTTTATTTATACTCAAAATAATATAACAAAAAATGTCATATATCCGATCGTTTTAAATAATACCTAAACTGACTTAAAAAAGTTAAAGTTGTTTTATTTACATTGCATACTTTTTGATAGAAATGTGGGGTGAAACCCGCGGGTATAAGCTAGTTAATTAATATTATTAATAAGAATGTGATATTGTTACTATTACGTAATGTTGAAGTTACTTATATAAATGATACCATTTTGCTTAAAATAATAATAATGTTATTTTATCAACAATTTTCTTTTTCGCAGTTATTGATATGCGCCCCGACCAGTAAATACCCCGGCTACGCCTCGGATTTGCAAAAGTCGGGCGCCGCACACTGGGGATTTAGCGGAAGAAAGTCAAATTTGCAACATACCACCTACGCAATGTTTAATGGTATTTCTAAATTCCAGAATAGAACCAACAATAAAATCAAAAAGAATTATTAAACTCCGACTTACGGTTTTTTTTATAGATATGTCAAAAGTATAATTTTTTTATAGTATTGAACTGACTAAGAAAAAACTTCAAAGCCCAAGGTGGTTTTTTTTCCTTTTGCTTGAGCCGACTTCCAATTTTTTATTTTTCATTTAGGGTACGATATTTTTATATATTTCAGCCGAAAGAACAAAGGCTGTGAAGCATTTGATTATCTATTTATAATTAATTTTACGAAAAAAAAAAAAAATCATATTCCTTCATATTCTTGGATCTGCAAGTTGAGCTACATTTACCTACGGTCAGAAACTAGTATCAACGTGTTGCTTAATAGCGTATCTTTCAGTTTTAATCAATTGCAGGTGCCACCAGGCGCCACTGATTATTTTTTGGCAATGATAACAACTAAACGCTTTCTAGTGTGTGCATAATGATAACGAAACACTTTTAATTTTGTTTTGACATTTTGAGGGTAATTCGGAATTATGAACTTACATGTATCCGTTATATTAATAAAAAAAAAAAATTAAAAAAATTAAAATTTAGGAATATTAAAAAACATTGTTTTTTAAAAAATAGTTTTTAAACATGTTCTTTTCATACACAAATATATACAACTTCGTTAGTAGTAAAAATGTAAATATTTTTTGGGATGTATACTTTTTTCCGCATCTCTGTACAAAAATCCCCAGTGTGCGCCGCCCCCTCCCTCGCGTTTGTAAATCCTTGCAAGTACGTACTTTCGGCGGGAGATCACGAAAAGTAGTATACTAGCCACGGCCATAATTTTGGATATCCTAGCGTGTGTGAGATGGCTTTCTGGCCTTGGGTTGTAATATACTATCGTTAAAGTCGTTAAAAAGTTGATGTTGTCTTACCTTAACATTAGATATGAAATTAATAACAAATAACGTAAAACTTTTATCCACTAGAACTGTGCACTAGAACGTCGGAGTGATGACTTTACAATACAATAAAAAGAAACTTTGAAGAAAATCGCTCTCACAGACAAATGAAATATAGATAAATAAATTAAACAATACGGGGATTCCCCGTCCAGAGTCTCGTGCGTCGTGCGCGAAACCGAGCGTTTTCACACTACCCGATAATACGATATTGGTACCGGACGCTCATAATGAAGAGCACACACACATATTATGTTTGTATACATGCTAAATTAATCCTCTAGTACCCAAGACCGCCTGTAGACGGCCTAAGTTTATTTCACGCTTATTCCCTTTTAAAATACTATTTCGTTACTTTTTAAACTATTTCTAATTCGGGGAAGTCCCAAAATTATTGCTGGTGCATTTGCAGCAGCGTCTTGTTTTTTAATCAGCCGTCATAGTCATTTGAAGTCGAAAAATAGTGAAGTGCGGTCAAATTAATTATTCTGCAAAAGTGGTGTATTTTAAAAATTAAATAAAAATATTAGACGTGTATTTAGCTTATAATAAAAATTATCATAGTGTTGCTGGTTGTGTTCAAAATACGAAAGTTAAAAATAATAACAAAAAAAAGTGTTTCCTGTATTTTATAAATCTTTGAAGACAGCCCAACTAGAGGCGGTCCTGGGATAACTCGGAATAAATAACACTATGCGGTAAGTTTGAAATTTTGATATTTTTAGAGGGGGGCTAAGCTTAAAGTTTTGGTTTTTTAGAAATGAATCAACGACAAAAGTGTAAAATATCATCCGTCAATGATGAAGATATTGCAACATTTTTGGATTTACTATATTAGAAATCGACGATGATACAGACGTGGAAGAAGATTTGGAAGATCTTTTAGACGAAGATGTGGACAATGCAGAATTACCTATCGACACTGGAATTGACGAGGTGATTAACAGGGCGGTAAATTTGCCAGATTCCATGCTGGAATCAGAAGTGTGTGTGAATTTAACTGGAAGTCCCGCGTCGTTTGCACATGTATTATCCCCATCTACTTCGACTTCCTCAAATATTCCGCAATCACAGAATCGCAAACGCAGGTGAGTTTGTTGGGTCAGTTAATGATATCGATCCTAAATTGCAGACCTTTAAGAAAATGTTGTGGCGAAAGAAGAACTTAGTGCTAGATAAATCAGCGATTGGTTTTTCTGAACCTGATTTGGGAGATGATATAAAAAGTCTTGACACTCCCTTTAAGTGCTTCGAGTACTTTTTTGGGCGACAGTGTCATCGACCATATCGTGGAACAAACCAATCTCTATAGCGCTCAAAAGAATATTAGCACTACTGGGGTGAATATGCGTTCCAAATAATTCAGGACACAATGTCACGAAATCGATTTGATCTAATAAGAAGCAACTTGCATTTCAATGAAAACGATAAGTTACCTGATAAAAATGCTCCAGATTACGACCGTTTGTATAAAATAAGACCTATCGTGGATCATTTCAATAACAGGTTTCAGTCCATTCCGATGACTCAACGTTTATGTGTCGATGAACAAATGTGCGCAACGAAGATGAGGACTTTCCTTCGACAATATCTGCCAGATAAACCACATAAATGGGGTATAAAACTCTTCATTTTGTGTGACTCCTTCGGATTTTGTTATAACTTCGAAATATATTGCGTCGCAGGAGACAATGCTGTTCTGACTGATACACCAGATCTTGGGGCATCAGCGAATGTAGTGGTCCGATTGTCCCGTAATATTCCAGATTTTAAAAACCATATAACATATTTCGACAACTATTACACGTCACTGCCACTTCTGGTTTATCTAAAATCACGCGGAATACATTCGCTGGGAACTATTCGTTCAAATCGAATTCCGAATTGCAAACTTCCGACAGATCTTGATCTCAGGAAACAACCCCGTGGATATTCAACTGAATTTTGTGGATCTGCTTTAGGAGTTGACATTTCTTTATCAGTTTGGAAGGACAATAAAATAGTTCGACTCGCATCGAGTTACGCAGGCGAAAACACTTCCAGAATGAAACAAATGTTATAAACAAGGTGTCGCGGTTCGTCCGCTCAGAAAAAAAATTTGTTGATGTCGATTGACCCAATATAGTCCGTGAATATAATAGTCATATGGGGGGCGTCGACCTAATTGGGCGACTAACCGACTTTTTATACACCTGCTTGAGATGGCCATGATAAACAAGTTTTTCATTTAGATTTTTTTGGCGTTCTTTCCCAAAGCCGCCTGCAGGCGGGGTAAGGTTTTATCCCTATATAATCGGATCAAGGAACAAAATTTCACTTTCTTGATAAACAACCTATAATTTTACAATAATCCCCACCCAAAGCAATTTTTGTTTTTTCATGGTGCAGAGTTCGTGACAGCAGCCCTGAAGAAAATCTTCTCGGCATGCCTGGCACTGGCTTACATACCACGCTCTTGGAGGATGGTGAGGGTCGCTTTCATCCCAAAGGTTGGAAAAGACGACTACACCAGCCCCAAAAGCTTTAGACCCATCAGCATGACCTCTTTCATGCTGAAAAGTCTCGAACGACTGGTGGAACTGCGCATACGTCAGAAGTCGCTGAAGGCTCACCCTCTGTCTCTATTTCAGCATGCCTATCAGAGTGGAAAATCCTGCGAGTCGGCACTGCAAAACCTTGTTGCTAGGGTAGAGCTGGCCATCGACAGGAGGGACTACGCTATGGGCATCTTTTTAGACATAGAGGGGGCGTTTGATAATGCCACTTTTGATAGTATGTGTAACTCTGCTAGTAGGCACGGCGTAGACCGGGTGCTAGTAAATTGGATTCGTTCGATGCTGGCCCAAAGAATCGTTTCGGTGCGAGCAAAGCAAGATCTGTTGGTGTCATCTGGGGCTAATAGAGGCTGCCCCCAAGGCGGTGTGCTGTCTCCATTGCTCTGGTACATGGTAATCGATCCTCTACTCCCCACCTTAAACGATTCGGGAGTCTACGCACAAGCATATGCGGACGATGTTGCTTGTTTGGTAACAGGCCCTTCGCTTATGAACATCTGCAGGAAAGTGCAGAAATCTCTGGATCGGATTGACACTTGGTGCTGTGCGAATGGGCTATCGGCAAATCCCGCCAAGACAGGTATTGTCCTCTTTACCAGAAGGAGGAAGCTTGATGGACTCGTTCTGCCAAAGCTAAAAGGAGTCACAATCCAGCTATCCAAGGAAATTAAATATCTTGGAGTAATCCTCGATAGTAAGCTCCTATGGAAATCACACGTTGAAACAAAGGCATCCAAAGCACTGACAGCTTTCTGGCAGTGCAAAGGTGTCTTTGGGAAAACGTGGGGTCTCTCTCCTAGCAAGGTCCTATGGATCTACACGGCTATGATAAGACCCATTATCACCTATGCATCAGTGGTCTGTATGAGTAGACTCTCTGTAGTGGGAGTCAGGAGAACCTTATCGAGACTAAAACGCACTGTGGCCATCTGTTGTACCGGAGCTTTTCCGACTACTTCAGGCCCGGCACTAGATGCTCTGATTGGTTTACCACCACTTGATGCTTTCATCCAAGGAGAGGCCTTGAAGGCCATCTGCAGACTGAAACACAATGGAAACTGGTACGGCCCTTGTCCGGCATTGGAACACAGAGAAGGCATGGACATCGATCCAACGATTTTCTCCATGCCCCTTGACTCCATGCCATCAAGAGTCGTACTTGAAAAGAGATACAGTGTTGTGCTACCAGAGGCTCAGTTGTGGGAAGACTCAGAAAATGAGCCCGGCAAACACTGTTTTCGCATTTTTACGGATGGCTCCAGGACCGAGCATGGCTCCGGCTCGGGGGTCTACGTGGAATCCAGCGGGACAAAACTGCACTTTTCTCTTGGAATGCATGCATCTGTGTTTCAAGCGGAGGTGTATGCAGTTCAAGAAGCGATGAGCTTTGTTGTGGAAAACCGATGGAGAGGCAGATCTATATGTATCTGCAGCGACAGCCAAGCTGCGCTTATGGCCTTAGACAGCCCTCCAACCACATCAGGGGTAGTGAAGTCCTGTAAATCCAGGCTGAACTATGTCGGAAGACATAATAGCCTGACGCTAACATGGGTCCCGGGACACGTGGGTATCGCGGGTAACGAGACCTGTGACTCCTTAGCTAAGATGGGCTCTGAGGCCAACTTCTTTGGCCCGGAGCCCGCTTTGCCACTCCCCTCTGCGGCCATCACGGCCAAAGGGGTAACTACCACCCACAAGCGAGCTTGGCAGGCTGAGAGAGGCTGCAGATGTACAAAACTGATGTTACCTGTCATGTCCGATCGACTGTCGCAAACCCTTCTGTCATTAGGCAGAGGGGAGTGTAGACGGCTGGTTGGACTGATGACGGGCCACTTTCTGTGTGCGAAGCATATGGAAAGGGTGGGCATCTCAGACAGTGTACTCTGCCAAGCTTGTGAAGAGGAGGATAAGACGGCGGACCACTTCCTGTGGGTCTGCCCCGCCTTCGCTCAAATCAGGTTTGAGGTCTTTGGCACTGATGTGTTAAGAAGCGACCATCTTGGCTCCTTGGCACCACCAGATCTACTCAGATTTCTTCGGAGATCGGGTAGATTTAAAGAAAATTAAAAGGGAATCCAAGTGTAGTACAATGGACTGCACTTGCTAGTTGTCCCGACAAAAAAAAAAAAAAAAAAAAGTTGTCATTCAAAAATAAAATTTGGGCACTAGAGGGTTAAGATCTTTTGTACGTATAACTGATTTATTTATTGCATTCATAGGTTTACCCATGAATTTAATAAATAAATAAATGATAAATGCCACACACATTTCTTATAAACATGTTCAGCCAATACAGATATCGTGTCTGGCAGTGTGTGTGAGAACGCTCATTAGAGCGAAGCCAAGATAATTGGCGAAACGAAAATAGATAGGTAACTCGTTTTTCTGCGAGGCCCGTCAGGCGTCAGGCCGTCGGCGGTGGCCTAGCGCCGCCACTGAGTTCTGACCATGGACCATCTGATTACTTTTTGTTTCGATCTTTACAACACTCATTGAATGGTAAAAACTTTCAAAAATATTTCTCAATTTTAATTACATCAAAAAATACTGCAGTTTTACAATGATGTTCAGTGGAAGGTTCATACGAACTTCGTTTTTATCCTGCATACGAACTTCGTTTTTATTTCAGATATATGGCAACACCATCCTTTCGCTAAATTACAGAACTTTAAATCAAATTACTTAAAAACTGAAGGGTGGTTAAATTTCAAGGGTCGATGTTGAATGTGAACCACACCTAAACGTCAAGTTTTTTTCTGCATTTCATTTGACATTTTTCAATTTCAGACTAATTCAATTTTAACCATTGAAAGATACCCAATCGAGCAACGCGTTAAAGTTATTCAGGCTTATTATGAAAACGGGCGTTCAAATCAAAATGCATATCGCGCACTTCATCTTCAGTGATGAGGCACATTTTCACCTCAGTGGATTCGTCAATAAGCAGAATTTCCGCATTTGCGCGAATGATAATCCAAGAGTGATTGCCGAAAAACCAATGCACCCACAAAGAGTAACTGTTTGGTGCGGTTTATGGGCCGGCGGCATCAATTGGCCGTATCTTTTCCAAAATGAACCCGGTCAGGCAGTTACTGTGAATAGTGTTCGCTATCATGAGATGATAACGAACTTATTATGGCCCGAATTGAAAGATATGGATGTGGACGATATGTGGTTCCAACAGGATGGTGCCACTTGTCACACAGCTAACGAAACACTGGCTCTTTTGCGCGAAAAATTTGATGGCCGAATAATCTCACGCCGCGGCGATGTCAATTGGCCGCCAAGATCATGTGATTTGACACCGTTGGACTTCTTTCTTTAGGGTTATTTAAAAGAAAAGGTGTACGCAACAATTCAAGAGCTAAAGGATGAGATAGTTCGGCACATTAACCCTAGAAAACTAAACCTTTTTTTTAAACGCTTAGAACTAAAGCTCGCCTATCAGGCTACTTTTTAAAAAAACAAAATTCTTCTCTAATTTTTGTTAAGTTTTTGTATTGAAAAACATTTTATTTGTTGAGAGTTGGAGTATTTAACTATAATATAAAAAAAATATTTCATCAAATTGTTTTTATAAGCCAATTATGTACTTACTAAATTAACACTTAAATTTTTTTTTTTGCAAGGATATCATTTAGAAAAAAATTTATAATTTTTTTTGCTTTAAAACATAAACATAAAATTCATATTTTTCTTATAGCTATTTGTACTAAGTTTCATAAAAATAAAGAATTTCAAATATATTATTAACATTTTGTTTTGTACAATACATAAAAATTAATTCAGACCTTTTTTCTTATATCACATGTATAGCAATTTGGGGATCTATGTTCCAGGCAGTATGTTCTATTGCATTTTGCACAATAATAAACACTCATACGTTTCTTGCTTGATGGACAGTAATTGCACATTGATCTTTTCCCTTTCTTTATTTGTGGTTCAGAGTTTTCTTGCTGCTCTTCGGAGCTATGAATGGAGTCGGTTATTGCTTCACGAACTCGTTTTTGCATAGATGGTCTTTCTTGAAGTCTCATTGAGAGCCAGTCACAGCACAAATCCTTACTAAGATCCTTCATGAAATCCCTTCTGCTCATTGGCTTTATTTGTTTTTGGTCACAGTTTGAAACATATAGAATATAACTATTCAATACTGCCATATTTAATATATCATACCGTAAAACATACATAATGGCCAACGCCTGGTTTTGCGGCTGCAGCTGGCATGACAACACATCTGATCAAAAGTGTCAACAGCACCTTTTGTTGCATTACTCTGTGGAACAAATTCAGGTTAGCAAAAATTTGGTCCATTCTGAGAGTGGCGGGTGAAAATAAAGGCGAAATTAGAAGACCCGTATCGCGCCGTTTTTTTATGTTAGTTCGAATTTTTTTTTAATCGGCCTTCGAAGTTTGCAGTCAAATGCCGATTTTCAGTATATTGTTTCATAAGTACCACAAAAATTTTCGAAATCAATTTCTTCAAAAATTGTAATTGTTGCACAGGTCTCTAGCAATAATTTGGCTTTTACAGATTGAAAAAATATCAATTAGTCGACGAGTTATAGCCAAAAAACCATATAAACAATTTTACTCCGATTTCGAACTTCGAAGGCCGATTAAAAAAAAATTCGAACTAACATAAAAAAACGGCGGGATACGGGTCTTCTAATTTCGCCTCTATTTTCACCCGCCACTCTCAGAATGGACCTAATTTTTGCTGACCTGAATTTGTTCCACAGTGTTATAGGATTCAATAATAACAGGTTTTTTTGATAGCGAGTTGAGTGTGGGTTCGTCGTGCATAGTTGATATTAAAAAAACAGTTTTATGAGGCTTTGCTTTATAGCTAATAAGACTTAACTTATCATGGAAACCGAACATGTATGTTCCAATACGACGGGATGTATTATGCTTGAACTCATCTGGAATTTCTTTTTTGTTAGTTTTGATTGTTCCAATTAAAGTTAACTTATAAGGATCCGCTAATAGCTGTTCTGCTAATGGAATGGAAGTGAACCAATTGTCTACAGTTATGTTTCGATTTGTTCAATGTATAGTTCTAGTGAGAAGCTTACAATAATAAGAACCTAACGGTTCGCCAGCTACTGTATTAAAATTTTTTCCCAAGTATGGTGAAGCATTAAACATATATTTAGTTCTGACATCGCAGACTAGCACAATTTTTATTCCGTATTTAGCTGGTTTGTTTGGTATGTACATTCGGAATGGACATCGACCCCTAAATGCTAGTAGCTGTTCGTCTATTGTCACATATGACCCCGGTTTAACCCTAGAACACACACCCAGAAAATACCACGTAAACACACACCCGGGATACGTTTGTACCCGGGACCTTATTTTGCGGTTTTTTTAATGCTTATTCAACCGATTTCTATGATTTTTTTTTTGAAATGTATATTTTATTATATAACAAGTATTTTGTCTTTTGTTTCATTCGAATATTCCTACTGGTTCCAGCTAGGGGTGGGACTATTCGAATAAAAATTATTCGAATAATAAAATCTTTCATTCGAGAGGGATTCGTAATTCGAATAATATTTATTCGAATTTTTAATTCGTTTATTCGAATAATGCTATTCGAATACCTCACTATTCGAATACCTCACTAATCGAATACCTTACTATTCGAATACGTCACTATTCGAATACCTTACTATTCGAATACCACCTCACTATTCAAATACCTTACTATTTGAATACTTCACTATTCGAATATTTTTGGTAAATATTTACTTAGATTAGCGGACTACTAATCGGTTTCTGTACAGGTGCATGTACCTATGTATGCAAATTCAAAAACCACGCAAAGGCTTATATGAACACGTTCCCTGTGGCAATACAAAAATGCAAAATTGACCGACAAGTCCAACAGGGGTTTTTGAATAATTTGTTTTTTTGTAGTCATAGGATAGCTTTAGTAATAATAATAATTAAAAAAAAAACGGAAGTAGGGTATTTCTACCTGAAACACATATGGTACATGAGCGTAGAGGGACATTTTTGCTTCTGCACGTTCATGAAAGACATGTGGTTCATATACCCCCTGACGCACATATGGCTCAGGAACGTATCAGTGCTTATCAGGCGCACGTTTACTGAACCATATGTGGCTCAGCGGACAGGGAACGTGTTAAATGACAATACTACCTACTTTTTATTGTGTCGGCGCTTTGTTTTTGTTTCATATTTTGGTAAATATTTACTTAGATTAGCGGACTACTCTTGCTTGAGGCATGAAATTATTTTCTTTTAGGTTTTTTTGCTTTTCGCAGTACTATTATATGCACATACATATACTCATATACTCTACCTGCTACCTGACTGACCTAAGCCCGATAAACGAGTGCAGACAGTCCTACGATCATTCATACGCTTAGGTAACTGGCGATGAGAATTATTTAGATGGACATTTGAGGCAAACTTTTCTTTGGGTTGAGTTAGATCACTCATTAAAATCAAGAACCTCAAGCAAGAACGTTCAGCCAATCTAATCATCAATCAAGACAAATAAAAATAATAATAATAATGCCCAGAAGCAAAGTTTGGCAACATTTTACAATCGTGGAAAATACCGGTGAGGCCTCCTGCAATTATTGTGGTGATATGCTGAAACGTATGGGATCCACCGCTTGTTTATGGAACCATTATAACTTTAAGCATAAACTCAGTTATGGAGTTGATAATCAACCGGAACCTTCGAGCAGCCGTGCTACAGGTGATTCAGAAGAAATTTTGCCTCCAAACCGGAAGCGGCAGTCACGGGTTAGTACTTCAACCAGCATTTCCACAAGTATTACCCAAGACCGCCAAGAACTAATTACCCAGGCGTTAACGAAAATGTTAACAATGGATATGCTGCCGACATCCTTTGTTGAAAATGAAGGATTTAGATCGTTAATGAGTGTTTTCTACATGTACATAAATAAGTATATAGTAATTCCATCCTATTATTGGCCTTGAATAACTTCTAAATCTGTAGATTAAGCAAAAGAAGATTTTAAGGCTCCATATTTATCGTTTGAGAGAAAACCATTATTTCGATCCGTTACCGAGAATGTTAAAACCGATGCGGACATAGAAAATGTGAAATCATATTTCTCCATACAATTTATATGGGAAATTGAAAAGTGCGGTGCGGGCCACCCTAATATTAATATTAAGGCGTCTAAACACAAGAATTGTTACGAAGGAAAACCAAATATTTTTTTAGAAACGCTCTGATGTTTTTATGCACATTTAGTTATGCACATACATATAAGTATGTATACCTGCCGATGTTTTATCAAGAACAATACCAAAGAAATCTTATCATATTAGCTAATTGAAACATGAAGCGGTCAAATCAAAAAATCACAATGTTCAAAAATCGAGAAAAACTGATTAGCACCATGAGAAGGGCCAATGTAATTTTTATATTTTTAAAAGCATTTTCTCCCTGATATAAATGAATATATAGTGAGGTATTCGAATAGTAAGGTATTCGAATAGTGAGGTATTCGAATAGTAAGGTATTCGAATAATGAACTATTCGAATTACACTAGTCTACAAGGAAAAGTATCCGAAATAATTTAAACTAATATCTGCTTCTCTGTCCATGCAAAATTCGGATTGATAACTAAAATTAATTTATTAGTTTGAGTTTTCGAGATATCCTAACCTAAAAGTGCAAAAAACCCCATTTTTGCCCATATTTGAGGTTATGTAGCCTTGCAGATGTTTTCTTTCACCAAAATTAAAGGATGGCATCTTTAAATACAATCCTTCTTTTTTCAAATGGCGTTTTGTTTGCTCACATATCATTTTTTTTCGCAGAGATATCGCATTTTGAAATTTTCATGTTTCGAAATTTTCCTACACCTGAAAGCGCAGAAGCGTGGACGATGACAACATCCGATGAAGCGACGCTTGGAGTGTTCGAGAGAAAGATTCTGCGTAAGATTTTTGGACCTTTGCACGTTGGCAACGGCGAATATCGCAGGCGATGGAACGATGAGCTGTATGAGCTTTACGGCGACATAGACATAGCGCAGCGAATAAAGATCCAGCGGCTTCGTTGGCTGGGTCATGTCGTCCGAATGGATACAAACGCTCCGGCTTTGAAAGTATTCAATGCGGTACCAGCTGGTGGTAGCAGAGGAAGAGGAAGGCCTCCTCTGCGTTGGAAAGATCAGGTGGAGAAGGACTTGGCTTCACTTGGTGTGTCCAACTGGCGCCGGTTAGCACGAGAAAGAAACGACTGGCGCGCTTTGTTAAGCTCGGCCAAAATCGCGTAAGCGGTTATCGCGCCAATTAAGAAGAAGAAGAAGAAAATCGATTAAGATAACATAGACATGATATATTCGATTACTAATTTTCTTGAATTGAGTCTTATTTTTCTTAAAATTTTGTCTCACACCATAAGTGTGCTGACTCACCACATCCCTACACTATCTAACCTTTGGGTACCGAGTCACACACAGCCCTAACCCCTAGAAACCACCCCTATCATACCGCGAGCAGGCTAACCCACATAACCGCAAGCAGGCTTTCCCACAAACTCCAAATTTACATACTATTAATCCATATATTTCAGGCCCTCAAACCCAAGAAAATTAGTAATCGACTATATCATGTCTATGTTATCTTAATCGATTTTCAGGTGTAGGAAAATTTCGAAACATGAAAATTTCAAAATGCGATATCTCTGCGAAAAAAAATGATATGTGAGCAAACAAAACGCCATTTGAAAAAAGAAGGATTGTATTTAAAGATGCCATCCTTTAATTTTGGTGAAAGAAAACATCTGCAAGGCTACATAACCTCAAATATGGGTAAAAATGGGGTTTTTTGCACTTTTAGGTTAGGATATCTCGAAAACTCAAACTAATAGAGCAATTCTGAGGCCAGATTTGGATTCAGCGCATCATAAACCTTCGGAAATATATAGTCTGGTTTCTGGGTCTGAATGTTGGTTAAATTTTGTCGGCCTGTGTTATTTGAAACGAATATTATTATTCGTTTTATTCGAATATTATTCGAAAATAGTCCCACTCCTAGTTCCAGCGATATGGGCAAATAAAGTCCGGACATGCAACAGTGGATTTTTGTTTTTGTTGTTGTCCTGATAAATGCAAAACAAAATAATATAATTTATAACAATATACTTGTAGAGTAACAATGAATACACATTTTGGTTTTTATTTCATTGAAATATTCTACCTGGTTCAAAAGATATGTGCAAAACGGTCTCGCAAGGTATGAGTACGTAGGTAGCAAATACACTGGTATAACTGGTTTTTGCATTTTATATGCAGCTGCAAGGGTTGTTTTCACACGAGGTGTTGTTATAAATGCTGCCTGTTGATATTTTCATTATTGTTTTGGTGCTCAAAAGTGTAAGAAGTGAAAATATAAGTGAAAATAAATATAACTGAAACTATAAATAACTGGATACGAAATGATTTCAAGAAGAAACGAATACTTATCAAGTGCAGCATATAGAAGGTAAAAAATGTAAAATAAGCAACAATGGAAACATATACTAATTTTTTTTATTATGCAGGCTAACTGAGGAACAGCAAGAATCATATATACAATCTTTATTTGATGAAATTTGTGACGATGACGCTCCCTATGACTTTGACTCAGAAGATGAAGAAGAAATTCAATTCAATGACATTGAAATTGCTGATGACGATGCTGAAGTTTCGCAAAGTGCCGCAGAAGTATTACCTGATTATGCGGACTATGAGGATGATGAAGAAGACGATGAGGAAGAAGAAGTAGAAGAAAATAATGAATTACCTGCTAGTGGCGAAAAATTTGTTGCACGTGATGGTACTGAGTGGATGAAAGAACCAAATGTAAGTCGTCAGGTACTCAGACAAAATATTATAAGAGAACGTTCTGGACCAGCTAGATGCACTGAAATGTTGTCAATAGAGCAAACATTCAAATGTTTCATGAACGTTGAAATGGCTGATATAATTATGCGCCACACAAATAAGTTAGCAAAAGAAACTTATAATGCTTACAACAATGCGCATCCAAACACAACTCCTAAGTCATGGACGCCTGTGTCAATAACAGAGCTGTATGCATTTTTTGGCATACTTATTATGACTGGTGCGAACCATAGCAATGGAGAACATGTTCGAGATTTATGGAGCGTCAAAAACTATCCTTTATATCGCGCCACAATGGGAGTCAACCGTTTCTGTTCGATATTGTGGTTCCTAAGATTTGACGATAAAAACACTCGTGCAACACGCTTACTAACTGATAAAGCAGCACCGATCAGTGAGTTGTGGACGATGATGAACAATAATCTTGCTGCACATTACAAGCCCAGCTCATGCTTGACGATTGATGAACAATTATTTCCTTACCGTGGACGCACACGATTTACGCAGTACATACCGTCAAAACCTGCTAAATATGGTGTCAAGGTTTGGTGGATTTGCGATGCCACAAATGCATATCCACTGCATGGACAAATATATACTGGCCAAGCAGAAACTGGTAGGGAAACGAACCAAGGCGAACGAGTGGTGAAGGATTTGTCTGCCAAATACCAAGGAAGTGGCCGAAACATTACAATGGACAATTTTTTTACGACCTTGCCAGTTGCAGAACTGCTTCTCACCTGGAAACTCACGATCGTTGGAACTTTGCGCAAAAACAAATCATATATTCCTCAAGAAATGAATCAGAACAAAAACAGGACAATTGGTTCAACGACATTTGGCTTCAAAAATAATGTGACAATGTGCTCTTATGTTCCCAAAAAAAATAAAGCAGTAATTTTGATTTCGACCATGCATAATGATGCTGAAATAGCTGACAGTGGGAAACCTGAAATAATTGAATATTATAATCGTACCAAAGGTGGTGTTGATCGAATGGACCAAATGTTTGCGAAATATCCAACACAAAGACAAACAAAACGATGGCCACTAGCGATGTTCTTCAACATGTTGGACATTACAGCTCTTACAGCCTACATTGTCTACGATTTGAATAACCCTATGTTGCCTTGGAGAACAAACAACAAGCGTAAGCAGATCCTGCGCAGCTTGGCTGAAGCATTGTGTATGCCCATTATTGAAGCCAGAGCCATAAATCGTCAAGTGACGCGAAATTTTTCGACTAAAATTGCTTTTGAAGCATATTTCAACCGACCGCTGGAATCAATGGTGTCAACAGCAGAATCAACATCTGCCGCAGCGCGCACGCCAAAACCTGTGTCCGGATCTTGCTATTTATGTTACGCACACGAGGAAAAACGCCGTAGAAAAACTAGAAAGCTGTGCGCCAAATGTAAGAAGCCAATGTGTCTTGAACATTCGGTCACATCAACACATTGCTCTATTTACCATGATTTTCCTTAGATATAAGATGCATTTTTATAATTTTTATAATAAAAGTCAATAATATAATGTTTGAAATGAATATTTTTAATTTTTCAAATAAAAAAATAATATAAAAAATGTTTTTTTTTTGATTATTATGAGGATTTTTACTATTAGGGTACAAACGTATCCCGGGTGTGTGTTTACGTATATAATGTGTTTGGAAGGCTGTAGCTCCTGAACGAATGGTCCGATCTGGTTCAAATTTTGAATTTGAACTCAAAACTAAATAATCTTCCTAGATCCGAAGTTAGCGGTATAGAGGTATAGCGGTTCAAAAGTTACAACACTTCAAAGTTGAAGTGGATACATTTGTACCCGGGTGTGTGTTCTAGGGTTAAAGTTATCTCTACATTGCTGAATAAAAATCTCCCATATGTTTCTAATGGGAGCAAATTTATCGGTTTTTCTTCTATTTTCTCGTGTGTTCCGATCATAAAAATGAAGGCAATTTATAAGAAATCTGAAACGTTCCATACTCATTGTAGCAACATTTTTAGATCCGCAGAGCAAAGGATCAAAAAGCTCTTTAGTTGACAAATGGTTGTTCTTTAGCGCATCACTTAAAACCAAAATTCCAAGGAGAGCGCGAAGTTCTTCTGTTCTAGTTAATGATGTGGTTGTGGTTTGTTTTTTGTAATTATTGGATTTAACTTTAATGTCTTCGTTGGTATAAAGAAGAATTTCTTCAATTATATTTGGTGTGAAAATTTTTTCAAAACAATCTAAAGGTTTTGTAACGTCCCTAAATTCTCTCTTTGATCCCGGTAAAATATGAACAATATTCCTCGCTGGAGTTCTACTTGAGCTTCGTTTTGTAGAAGACGATTCAGTCGACCAAATGAAATTGTTCTTACCTCTTACAATAGCTTTGGAAGGCTTGATTATTAAAGAGTCATTAGGTTGGTCATTACTTTGGGGTACGTCTATAGGGGAAACTGCAACAGGAGTCAATTCTTGATTGCCTACAATTATATTTTCAACTTCATCTTCAGATTCAATTTGAAAGTTTGGATCAATTAGACTATTGTCTGAATCGAAATCCTTTTCTAAATTGTCCTCTATTTCGCTTCCATTTAGCGACAGCTCCTCCAGCCATTTTTCTATTTGGGAGTCAGAAGTACACATCTCTAAACGAAAATGTCATTAACATTATAGCTACTGTCGCAAAAAAAAGGAAATATTTACAAATAACTAGCGAAAACCCGCCCGTTCCGCTGGTCGTCTTTAAAAAAATCTAGACTAATTAATTAAATTAAGCCGAAAAATACTGTGTGTTTTTTATAAAAGTTCTCGCGCATGAATAGTAATGAAGGAAGTTTTGAATAGTAGTAGCAATTAAAAAACGTTTGATGTGATTTACTTTATTACTTTTTTTATTGTAATGCTCTTTGGTGTACAATATTCTTCGTTTTTCCATGCGTTGTTGAATAAATGATCAATACCGATGGCTTACCAACTCTTGAGCATGAAACATAAAGTTGGCCATGAGAAAAACATGGGTATTCTAAATCAATACCACAAATTGATAAAGTTTGGCCTTGTGACTTATTAATAGTAATCGTGAATGCAAGGCGAACAGGAAATTGAAGACGTTAGAATTCAAATGTCATATCCGATGGTATCATTGGTATTCGCGGTATTAAAACGTCTTCATTAGAGTATTTTCCATTCAAAACTGTTGCTTCAATGACGTTATTCATCAATCTCTTAACTGTTAATCGAGTGCCATTACCTAGTCGTGGTTGATTTATGTTTCTCAACATAATAATCGGTGCTCCTATTTTCAAGTTTAGCATGTGTGGCGGTAATCCAGGTAAATCAAGGGAATTCAAAAATTCAGTGGGATAATTTACAATATCATCTTGATTTGTAACAGTGTCAACGGATCGTTATGTTTGTTCTGGACTTTTTATGTTAGCCAAACAAGCCGCATTCATTTCATTCACATCTTTATTTTTGCCAGCCATGATGGCTCGTTCACTAAGCCAAACATGTCTTTTGTAATTTTGAGGCAAATTCGGGAAAATACTTTGAATTAACTGTTCTTTCGTTTGACTTATTTGACAAAAGTTTGGTTGTAAAGTTATTAAGCCAGTTAAATTATCGACAGGAACTTTGCCATTTCCAATATCCAATAATTGCTGTGAAAATTCAGCAGCTGATGGATCATTTTGCATTAGAACACGTACATTTGTAGTTAGTTTGAGTGTTTGAACATGTCTCCACAAATATGATGATTTCAAACATGCAACCAATTCATCTGCTACAGTTGCTCGAGGAATAACAGGCAGTGTTTGTCTAAAATCACCTGCCAGCAGCACTAAGGCACGACCAAACATTTCATTTTTACTACGTAAATCTCGTAATGTCCTATCAAGCGCTTCCAGTGACTTTTTATGTGCCATCGTGCACTCATCCTATACCATTACGTTTGCGAAAAAGCGGAGAAGGAGAAGAGAACTGTTATATTCCGCCCCGCTTTAACCCAGCTATGTGTTCAGATGCAAATGACTTTTTTGCGTGAAGTCTGATATAAAATAACTTCTATTTACTCTTCTTAAATTTATATAAACTTTTCCAGGCGAAGTAAAAAAACTGACATATATTTGTTTCAACCGTATATTTGTGAGTACACAGGTAATACGTAAATATATGAATGATATAGGTAATATCTCATATTAGCATAACCTTTCTGCAAAAAAATTAAGGAAACGATCACCAATCACGCCGGCAATGATACAATGAGTTTTTCACTATAACTGACTTCAGATTAACGTTTAAATAATAAGCGTATATGTAACATTTTACAATTTTTTAGAATTTTTTTTTTAATCTTTAGTAATAAGTGGTCTTTCTCTTCCTCTTCCTCTTCCTCTTCCTCTTCCTCCTCCTGTAGCTATTCCTTTTCCTCTTCCATCTCCAGCTCCATATCCTTTCTTTATCCCAGAAATGGGCAGTAAAAATTACTTCACTTAAAAGCTTTCATCAACAGCTTCCATCTGATACCCATATTGTACAAACACATCCCAGGGTACCTTGGTCCACCTTTTCGGCTATATCTCGAGACCCTGGTCACTCAGAGATCTAAAAAATACTCTGTATTAAAGCACTCATCAGTAGCTTTGATTTGATACCCACAATGTAAAAACACATCCTAGGGTTACCCGGGCCCTCGTTTTGGCCTTCGGCAGCGCCACCTGGTGGCGAGTGGAATCAATAAGCATATTATACTAACCTTCACCGTGGAAAAATATATATATATACCAATTTTCATAATAATCAGCCCAGACACACACGACCAAAATGTATTCAATTCTAATGAATGCTATGTGCGGTACAAAAAATACGTGCGGCAAATAGCAAAAACACACTCACTTAACCCACGCGTTTTCGGATTTCAACCAAACTTCACAGAAACTTTTGCCAAAGAAACACCAACAATGTGTGAAACTTTCATTGTTTTCCTTACACGCGTTGCTGAGATTACCCCGGACAAATGCACACTTTTTTTCGGCTTAATTTTTATATATATAGATATGTAGTCAGAAAAATACCTTTAATACTAAACCTCGCCTCTCAGGCAACACGAATTAATATATCTCCGTAACAAAAAAACTTTGCACAATGAACGTTCGCCCACAAACTCACACAAGAGACTACTATAATGGTTTGAAAGCTCGTGCTGCCACTTGCATTCAATCATAATGAAATACGTAAAAATGACAATCTTTGACCCCTCAGAGGCGGGGTTTAGTTTTCTAGGGTTAACGGCATAGAACCTCAATTATGCCTCAGCGTCATCGAAAATTTGGACTAACGGATGGAGGTTTGCCGCCGAGGCCGCGGCGGCCATTTGGCCGATATTTTATTCCATACGTAATTCAGCCATACCAATATTATCATAATAAAGAGAAATGGCAATAATTTCTTAAAAAAATTGTATTTTATTCAAAATCAACACCGGCCCTGGAAACTTAACCACCCTTTATAAGCCTCCGGCAGGTGCGGTTATCAGTTTTAAGATGGGGATACCCCCCATTATCCCCCCGCTTTTAACCTTTTTTTTCAAAGCGAAAGACATTATACTACTATAAATATTTCCCTGAGTTGCCTTAGGATGACTTGTATACCAAAACGTTCGTAAGCCTTTTCAAAGTTGAGTGAAAGTAACGAAACATGATTTTTGTTGGATAAGGCGTCAGATATGAAGAATGCATCGATAGTGCTTTGACCCTTTTTGAAGGCTACCTGATTTGGATGGATCAGATTGTTGGAATGAAAATATCAGCAGAGGTTTTCCAGGTTTCAATATGGGGACTTTAGCAGTTGTTTTCCAAAGTTGGGGAAGGTGCTAGTACGTAAAATATTGTTGTGATGGAAGATGAGGCTGGAGAGGACGGGACAAGGGTGGTGTCTAATAATGGGGTAGGGTATTTTGTACATACCAGGAGTTTTTTTTGACTGACCATCGCTACTACGTGTATGCTGATTCCACTGAAACTCTCTCTCCTCCTCTCTTGTATCTTCCCCTCCACTCCGGGACTGCTTCCGGATTGCTTCGAAGTAGGACTCCAAGGCGTCGTCATAAGAATGACACTTACTTACGCACCTTGCGTCCAGGGTCGCCTGTTTTGAAAAACCTATGCTTAATGCTCTTCAGTATAATCTCCCTTTCACAGATCTTTTTTCGGATAATATCCTATGTAAACTTTGCAGCGGCATTCCATTTTTCTTCGTCTATCCTCATTTTTTCGATTATTTCTTCAGGGGCTAGTATGGTACACTAATATCTCGTTGCAGAGCTGCTCGCTATGTAATACACCTCTCGCATTTGGAGAAGGTGTGCCAATTTGGTTGGTTCACCTTTCCCATTCGCCATAAGTATTTGCGAAAAGACCCTTGTCTGGACAAAAACTGTGTGAGGTAATAGTTAACCTCACCGTGTTTTCTTTCTACCCACTCTTTTAAATCAAGTATTAGTCTCGCTGTCGATCTACCGTACTGCTAAAAGTTCCATCTTGTTTGTCAAAGTGTGAGCTTTCCAAGATTTTTCCCTCCCATTTCCGTTTGCGCTCTTGTGCTAAAATATCTGTAGGGATGGCTCCGCTGATAATTAAAACCGCTGCTTCTCCTAATATTATGAAGAAAGCAGGTACGTTGCACAGATTTTAATGTTTTACGGCGGCATTGCACCCTTAGGGAATTTGCCCATATTTCGTATCCATATAGAAGAATCAAGTTCATCGTGTCCATTAAAAGTTTTCGCTTGCTCTGAGTTGGACCTCCAAGGTTTGCCATGAGCTTACTTAACATACCGCTTACTTTTGCAGCTCTTGTGGCAGCATGATTTATGTGCGCCCAGTAAGTTAGCCTTACCCTCGGGGGAGCCTGTAATCCCTAGAGGATGCGTCCCCAGGTGGTCTACAGGGGAACACCTCCCACATATGGAGGTTAAGAGAGCAAATACCTCTCGCGAACCACACAGGTCAAAAACGTTAACTTCGTTAAAAAAAACTCCTCCACCCCAAGGTATGAAGCGACCCGTGCCTATTGAGTGGGTTTGCCAGCCGGAGGAATAAATAATTCAGTCTTCTAACGAGCCTTCCTGATATCTGGCCCCCCCAGGCTGTAACGGTGACCATGGTATGGGGCGCAGCCATGGCCGACCGGATATTTCCCCTTATCCTCTTCGGTCACCGCGCATGGCTACATACGCAGCTCCCTTGGCGAGGTAGGTGACCGTACCAACCAGATGTTATGTAAAAATTTGGATGACGGAAGAAAAGCTACAAGACAAACGGACAAAATAACGGGAAAACATACCGACGCATTGACAGCACGGACTGATATACAAGCGAACACATGGTCAAAAACACAGGACAAGCAGACAGACAGACAGGAAAAAGGGACCGACGTACTTAACAAACAGTTGGACAAATGGACAGGACGTACGAGCAAGGACGACCTGAGGATGACTGGGTTACCCTCAGAGGATGAGCTCTTGGCCTCTAGGCAAGAAACAGTTGAGAGCAAAGACGTGGGCCACAGCACGCCAACAACTATAAATCAACCAACAACATCCGTTTAAGCCATGGCGCAAAACGTGGAAACAAAGGACCCTCGAGGTATGAACTTTACCAGAGGTCTCTCGCTATCCTTGGCAGAATTCGAAAAAATCAGACCGAAGGTAAAGGTTGTTGACGAATACTTCGCATTCCAAGCCGCCAACAAGACAGTTGCCAAAAAATAAAACCGCTCGCACGACGAAACTGGGAAGGTAACTAAGAAGCACAAGATCTCGAATCAGGGTGCAGTTCCCTCCAACCCTACCGGAGGGTGAAACACAAGGTTTCGACACGGTGGAGGTAGTCCGCGGTTACCGTGTTATCGAATGCGACGGCCAATTCTTGCTGCATTTTCTACAAAATGTGATTGATAAACTCTAGAACAGCTGGGAAGGCTTAAAACTCAAGCTAATTCCGCCTAGCGAGATTCCACTGAGGCTGAGGGCTCGCCCTTTGGGTACCAAATTTGGATATTGAAGCCAATCAATGATTCACTACCGTCAGGCTCATAACCGCTCTGTGCCGATGACCTCTTTCTAATTACAGAAGAGAATCTGGGACCACTGGAAAAAGTTGAAAACAAACTTCGGTTCAGCATTCGGACAGCCCAGTTGAAGATATTTCGTTCTGCGAATCCGGAACAGGGGCAGGATGAGGTCGATGGCGCCAATGAACTGCTGACTGGGATGCAGCTAGATGCCACCGAAACCGAATAAGGAAACCAGTAAACATGGGTTTAAAAGTTGTCCAAATTATTCTGCAGACTGCAACGGAGAACTTAACCGTTCTCCTTGAGGAGCAGGACGGGGGCATCGCCTTAATACAGGAACCCCGGGAGCGGAGCACCGAGGTGAAAGAGTTCACTAAAAAAGCAACAATATATACTATAAACGGATTCAAGGTAATCCCGGGTCATGTAATGTAGCTAAAATACATTTTTAATCCTTTCATATAGTTCACAGGATGTTGAGGGGGAAGTCACTGACGGAGTCAGAAAACACTTGCCTCAATACACATGGTACATTATAGACCAGCACAACCTGAGGAGGCCCAAAACCAGATGAAGGAAATTCAAACAAAACCCTGCTACTCGGATGCGACGCCAATGCGAGGCACGCCTTATGGTGAAGCACTTAAATAAACGACCGAGGTGAGTCTCTATATGATTTCATAATAAATACTAAATTGTCGGTATATAACAGGAGTAACACTCCAACTTTCACTTTTCCAAGTACGGAGCAGTTCAGAGTATGGGAGGAAGTAATTGACGTTACTCTATTGTTTGAAAACAGCTCAGTAAGGTTAGGTAATTGGAGGGCCCCCTCTTTTTCGGATCACAGCTGGATCTTCTACGATCTGGATCTTAATGGTGATCCACCCTTACCGTATCGAAATCCATTAAGAACCAGCTGGAAGAGGTTCAAAAATGCAGTAAATAAAAGGATATTAGAGATTTCCATCCACCAAATCACTCTCACGGAAAACCTTGAGAGTATAGTTATAACACTAGAGAAGGCATTTAGTAGGGACTACAAAACGTTCTGCACCATAAAATTAAGCAAAAAAACTCACCCTCCTTGGTGGAGCAGTGAGCTCTTAAATCTAAGGGAAAAATCTAGATCAACTTTTGACCTCAGCTACTCGACGGGAAATTCGGAATTGTACAGAGAAAGTCGGGGACAGTACAAGAAAGCAATCAGGGCCACCAAAAAAGAGACCAGGAGGGAAATTCGTTCGTCAATCGATTCCACCAGGGATTCTGCTAGGCTTAGCCGTGTTCTTTCCAAAGAACATTTACTTGCTTCTTGGGTCAAGAAACCTGGTGGTTATTAGACTGCTACGACAGAAGAATCGCTAGAGCTTCTGATAAACACGTATTTTCCGGGATGCAGCGCCAACGAAAGTGGGGGGGGCGGTGGGGGGAGGGGTTGAGATCTTAGGCAGAACCAATATACTCTACAATCAAATCTGATCTGATCTGATCATGTATTGTAGCCAAAAAACACTTAAACATGTTTTTAATCCCATCATATAGTTCAAAGGATGTGACGACCGTCGAGGTGGAAGCCGCTGACGGTGTCAGCATCGCACTTGTATCCGCTCGAGGAGGCTTGTAGGCTTGTGCTTGAAGGAACCAGAAACAAAAAAGCTCTGAGACAAACGACCGAGGTGAGCCTTTATATAATTTTATTATCAATACTAACTTGCAACAGAGGTAACACTCCTACTTTCACCTTTCCTAGTACGGAGTACTTCCGAGGATGGGAGGAAGTGATTGATGTTAATTTACTGTCTGAAAATAGCTTAGTAAGGGTAGATAATTGGAGGGTATCCAATAAAAGGTCCTTTTCGGATCGTAGTTGGATCTACGATTTTGATCTTAAGGTAGATCCACCCTTACCGTATCGAAATCCTTTAAGAACCAACTGGAAGAGGTTCAAAAATGCAGTAAACAAGAGGATAGGAGAGATTACTATCCCTCAAATCACTCTCACGGAAAACCTTGAGAGTAGAGTCATAACACTGGAAAAAGCATTCAGTAGGGCCTACAAAACGTCCTGCCCCATTAAATTTAGTAAAAAACTCACCCTCCTTGGTAGAACAGTGAGTCTTAAAACTAAGGGAAAAATCTAGATCAACAATCATTTAACTCAGCTACTCGACGGGAAATTCGGAATTGTACAGAGAAAGTCCGAGACAGTACAAGAAGGCAATCAGGCCGCCAAAAAAGAGAGCCGGAGGGAATTTTGTTCGTCAAGCGAATCCACCAGGGATTCTGCTAGGCTCAGCCGTGTTCTTTCAAAATACCATTCAATGGCTTCTTGGGTTAAGAAATCTAATGGAACTTGGACTGCTACGGCAGAAGAGTCGCTAGAACTTCTGCTAAACATGCATTTTCCTGGATTCAGCGCTCACGATAGTGGGAGGGGAGATATTAGACTGAGCCGATATAATCTACAATGAAATCTTTCGCACCCTTTAAATCTCCGGGGCCAGATGGGATCATTCCAAAGATGTTACAGGACCTTAGACTGTATCCTACCATGGCTAGAGGAAATCTTTAAAGCGTGTTTAAACTTAGGCCATATTCCAGATAGTTGGAAACGAGTCAAGATCGTCTTCATACCAAAAGTAGGTAAGAGGGGGCATGCATCAGCGAAGGACTTGAGGCCAATAAGTCTTTCGTCTTTCCTGCTAAAAACTGTTGAAAGACTTTTGGATATACACCTCAGAAGCTCTTTGAAGGGTTCTGGTATATCAACTGCACAACCTGCATACATTAAAGGCAAATTCAACGGAAACAGCGCTGCACGAGGTAATCCGAACGCCATCCAACGATCGTTGATAGACCTAGAGGTGGAGAGTTGCATTAGTAATTGGGTCATCTCTATGCTAGAAACCAGGATCATCAAAACTAATATGGGTTATATCAACATAACCGAGAAGGTGCATGGAAGCACTCCACAGGGGGAGTATTATCTCAACTTCTTTGGCTATGTGTGATCAGCAAAATCTTAATGAAACTTAATAGAGGTGGGGTAATGGTGGTGGCGTACGCTGATGATGTGGTGCTAATGGTGTCAAGACTGTGTCTCAATACGATCAGTGAGATCATACAAAGGGCGTTAGGCGAGCTTACTTAAGTCACAGGGTATGGCTTAAGTTTAAACCCGCGTAAAACAGAACTTATGCCAGATACAGGGTAGCAACTTTTACCCTACCAAATATCAACGGACAAACTCTTTCACTTTCACCCAGTGCAAAGTACTTAGGGAAGTTAAACGTCAAAGAACGAATGAAGAAAACAGAAATTGCTTTATATGTCTGCAAACGTATACTTGGAAGAAGATGGGCTCTTCAACCTAAGCATACATTATGGCTGTATATGGCGGTTATACGACCTATATTATCGTATGATTGGGTAGTTTGGTGCAAAGCTCTAGAGAGTACAATTCCAAATTACTCGGAAGAATACAAAGATCAGCCTGTGCAATAACAGTCGGTGCAATCAGATCATGTCCTAGAGAGGCTCTCAATGCACTGACACACGTTATTCCAATAAACCTACATATAAAGAAAACATAGATCAGCCTGTGCAATAACGGTCGGTGCAATCAGATCATGTCCTAGAGAGGCTCTCGATGCACCGACACACAGTATTCCAATAGACCTACATATAAAGAAGACGGCAACCATGAGTGCATTTAGGTTAAATGAAGTGGGTCGCTGGAAAGAAAAAACGTATGGTCACGGTAGTCTATTATTGCGACAAGCTCAGTTAATCTCGGTGAGGACTGACTACATCGTCCCGATGGTAACTTTCAATACGAATTTGCCACTCTCTTTCCATCTAAGGAAGAATGGAATAAGTGATTTTGACTAAACAACTTCGATACCACAGTCTATACAGATGGCAATAAAATGGATTGTGGTGTTGGAGATGGTTTATATTCTCATAGACTTAGAATTCAAAAATCTGTGCGTCTCTCTAGTACCAGCAGTGTATTTCAACAGAAGTAATGGCAATTGGGGAAGCTTGTAGGTTACGAATCGCAGATAGCCAAGCTGCAATCCAGGCACTGGACGCGACTATAACAACCTCTTAAGTGGTGGAGCAAAGCAGGAATAGCCTCACTACCTTGAGTGAAAACCATAAAGTAACCTTAATTTGGGTTCCGGTACACCGGAACGTAGAAGGTAACGAAAAAGCCGATGAACTGACAAGAGGGGGATCTGCCATGAATAACGCTCTTGCAGAATCGGTATTCACACCTTTAGGTGCGGTCAAGAATGCAATTTCCCTCAAATACCTTCGATCGCAGATTGTAGATTTATAGACCAGACGAAATGCAAAATCAGCAGGATGTTATGGCCCACCTACAACGGGACACCTGTAGACTAACGGCAGTCATAACTGGCTTCCGGTCTATCGGAAACAAGCCGCAAAAATGGGCATCCCTCACAACACATACTGCCATAGTTGTAAACAACCGGAGAAAAAGGAAACAATCTTCCATTTCCTCTGTGAATGCCCTGCCCTATGAAAGGACAGAATGTTAACCCTGGGCAAACCGCTGTTCGAGAGTCTCGAGCAACTGTCTAGCTTAGACGTCAATAATCTTATAAGGTTCCTAAACCGCACAGACTGGATATATATAACTGTTAAACAAGTTGATAACGAGGTTGTGGCAACAAAATGGTGCGGAGGCGCTAGTTGGATTCTGGATGAATCACCCCAACCAACCAAATAATCAAAAAGGTAAACTCCACGGGCTTATTGATGGCTCAATAACTCCACTTTACTGCCTATCCTGGATTATCTGATTTGCTTCTTCGCGTTTTGCTAGTGGGACTCGCCGTGTAACTTGGCGAGTAAGCTTTGCATCTTCTGGATCGATTCGATGTTTCACGATGGCAGACCCTCCAAAATCGGTGTTGAATAAGTAGCCGTATTTCTCCATCAATCTCTTAACTTTCATCCTCTCTAGCCCTCTTACTTCTTGTAACCAAGTTCTTATGAAATCGGAGGTTTTTCTTGCTGCGACATTCCGCAATTACAGCTTCTTTATCCAAAATAACTGGTGACTTGGAATTATGTACGGCGCATACTGGAACCCTCTTGTTTTTTTCCGTATTCACTAGTGTCTTCGTACGATTATGTTTGGCGTCTCCTTAGCAGCTCCTATGACCCACAGCCTCCTTCCACATTAACCCATATGACTACCTAAGATTTTGATGGAATCCGTTAACGGGAACATAGGGTTACCATTCCGGACTGCACACTTGGCTCATACCCGGTACTCAGTGGCATATCCATATTCTGACACGACATAGCCCCCTCCAACTTAAACCCGTGCAACAGCTTGAAATCTACGCCAGTTATTACTTCATCCGTGTCAAGCAAGTAAAAATGTGTGAATTACAGACAAAGTTAAAATTACGACTTCGTAAATTACCTTTCCGGAGATCGTAGCTCTCTCTCCCGAAGCTGTCTGGAGCTTGTCGTCAACCAGTGGTTCCACATCACCATTTATCAGCTCCGAGCGGATGATCGTGTTTGCTGTACTCGTATCTAGAGTAAGCACTTGGGATCGACCATTTACAGCTTCTTTTATTGCCAAATTGTTGCCTTTCCGACCAATTTGCGAGACAGAGACATCGGGGTATTCAAATATGGGAACCAGTTCTCGCCCTTTAGAGCTGGTTCGTTTTAGTTTAACGCCTGCTGTGTATCGGGGGCACCTTTGTAAGTTTCAGCGCATCTTCTTCCTCCTAGGTTCGTCTTTGGTTGGCTGCGGGGTATACTGCAATTGCCAGCAATCCGAGCTTCTCTGTGTAAACTTATTACTTTCCTCATTGTTTTCTCCCACCGAAGCGAGCTCTTCAGCATTCGATGGACTTTGTGCACTGGTATTCTCAAGAAAGCTGATGTTTCCTGTGTCAGCGCAAACTGCACTACCTATCCAGAAAATGGATACCTTTTATGAATGCCTTGGTGTCTGAAAATAATAAAAGAAAATAAACAAAAATAATAAAATTTAATAAACCGAAATACTAAAATTTGATAAAAATAATGAAAATTAATAAATAAAATATAACCTTTCCGTAGGCGAAAACTTATCTGAAATATTTCCAATATTTTAAAAAATCAAATCAGACAAATTCATTCATTTTTCTGCCGAGCGTATGTGGTCTCAATGTCTACAATTATGACTCTCCGCTGATGATGATCGTGCAATGGCACGATTGGATATTGATTTGACACTTTAGGACACTATATGAATGGACACTAATTAAACAAAGCGTTAAAGAAATTTATCGAGCCTAGATGAGCTACATATGAGAAGGCCAAGAGTAACGCGCCGAATCAATTGAATTAGTTCAGGAAGTGGTTATAGAAGTGGATCGTTGGGTCCCCAGATGCAGCTGACTGGGACTACATATTGCGAAGCGAACGAAGTGATGCTGCATATAAACACAATAAGCCAAAACATTAACGAAGATAACTCAGTTCTCCTGGATCTGAGAAGAGTTTTAATCTAGTTTTATGTGTACTTTCATTGCCAAAGGTGAAACCAGAGGGCTATCTATTTTTAATTACACGAACTGGTGTTATAAGAGGTGGACAAGTCGAAGTAAATTAAAAAAAACTACTGGTACATGAAGAAGAAAGGTTTGGCCTAAACAAAAATTACCCTTGAAGTGACATGGTAATTTTAAATAATAACAGATTTTACACAGAAAATAAAACTTGCTCAATGTGTAATTTGGGCGAGCTTGAAAACATAGCACATTTCCTGGCGCGCTGTCTAATATTAAGAAAATACAGAAAAGTCTTTTTCGGAAAATTTACCTTAAATGATTCACAACTGATTGAGATTCTCAATGGGGAAAATGATCATTGCGATAAACTTTTGCTTTTCATTAAATATGCCTCTAGATACAGAGATTACTTTATAAAAGAGTTTATCTGGCTTTAAAAAACCGTAAACCGAATAATTGTTTTGTACGAAAAATAAATCGACAGACGGCTCATGCCAGTGTCGTTAAATTATTCTAAATATTTATTTTTTCTTAATCTTACAATAAGTAAATTTAAAATTTTGTATATTTTACTTTTATTTACTGTAGTATGATTATAAGTCGGATATGCCTTAACATTAATATTCATAAACATTTTGTTTTGGTTTTTAATTTATTGTCCACTTATGCATTCACTTTGTTGTGCCGTTTAAATAGTATCATATTTCTTAAAAGGTTCATTACACTTGAAACTAAATGCAAACATAGCTAACGTAATTCTCTTATGTGCGGCGCGTGAATGCTAGAATCATATTACATAAGTAAACACCGAAAAATTGTTATTGGCTTGCATTGACAAAAATTCCTATAAAAACGCTTGTACGTAGTATGTAAGACACAAGAAAGAAAACAATCGTTTTACAAGCTGGATGCCCGGCTTGAAACGATAAATAAATAAATATATTAAAAACAAATAACCAATACTTTCTTTACATGGCGATCCTGCCAGGAGCAGGAATTCTAGTCGGGTTACGCGCTCCCAGATTGCGCTAGCTTTTTCCCAGGATGGTGGTGGTTGCTGGTTTACCTCCTTGATAAGTATGCTTATTTCTCTCTTTATTCTGGTGGTGTAGCCTCCTCTTCTTTTTGGTTTGCTCACCTTTGGGATGGAAACTTCTTTTGGTTTTTTGTTAAGGCCGTTCCGTCTCCTGTATTCCTCCAAGGAGATTGGTTGCGGCCCTTGAGCTGGGTTGTTCATCTATATTTATTTTTTGGTTGTATTGGCTTAACCAGGTTCTTCCTTCCGCAGCTGACGGATCGTTTTGGCTGATCACGTCAGGACTTAATATTTTTGTGAATTTTTGGTGCTTTTTAGGGCACTTGCAAATATATTGCAATTTTGGTGCAGGTTTATTAAAAACTTCGCTGAATATTCAAGACACCTAACAAGGTTATCAAAAAAGGGAGTTGCTTTCGAATGGACAAAAGAATGCAATGATGCATTTGTGTACCTCAAAAGAGCATTAATGAGTCCTACATTGTTACAATATCCCGACTTTAAGAAACCATTTTGCTTAACAACAGACGCAAGCAAATACGCGTGTGGTGCAGTACTTACTCAGGAATATGAAGGAAAACATTTACCAGTAGCATATGCCTCCAAAAGTTTCACAAAAGGAGAAAGCAACAAGTCGACAATTGAACAAGAGTTAGCTGCCATACACTGGGCAATAACCCATTTCAGACCTTATATCTATGGTACAAAGAACCCGATCACAGACCCCTGTCTTACCTGTTCTCAATGAAGAATCCAAGTTCAAAACTAACACGAATGAGACTTAATTTAGAAGAGTATGATTTCGTAGTAGAATATCTTAGAGGAAAAGATAATCACGTCGCGGACGCTTTGTCTCGCATTACAATCAATGACTTAAAAGAAATAAATGAAAAGAATCAAAATTCATACAAAATAGTGACTAGATCAATGTCGAAAAATGACAGCAGTCCAACTACACAGCAGCACATTAAAACATATGATAAGCCCAAAATATATGTCCCAATTAATAACACTGACGTCAGGAAATACAATAAATTAAAGATTACACCCACGCGATGTTACGTCAAACGAGGAAAATCTATAATGGCATATATAAAAATTGATGACTTATTTGTTAATGGGAAAATTGACTTAGGACAATTCTTCTCTAGGCTCGACGAAGTGGCCGACAAACATGGCATTAATAATTTACAAGTGGCACCTAGCGAGAAAATTTTCGAATTTGTCTCGATTAATGATTTTAAAAATAAGGGCAATATGATATTAAATAAAGTAAAAGTAGCGCTACTGAATGAGGTGACCCACATTAATGATGCTAAAACTGTAATGGACATTCTAAAAAGATACCACGATGACCCTATAGAAGGCGGTCACTGCGGAATTTTCAGAACATTTATGAAAATTAAAAGACATTACTTCTGGAATAAAATGTCAAAAGATGTTGCTAAGTACGTAAAAACTTGCGAAAAATGCCAAAATAACAAAGCATTTAAAAAGCCCAATGACTATAACACCAACACCTACAGGTACATTTGATACAGTTTTTGTAGACACAATAGGCCCACTACCTACAACAATTAATGGCAATAATTATGCAGTCACAATAATATGCGACATGACAAAATATTTAGTCACGATACCAATCCAAGACAAAAACGCCAAGACAGTGGCGAAAGCAATATTTGAAAAGTTTATTCTTACCTACGGTCCAATGAAGACGTTCATTTCGGACATGGGTACAGAATACAAAAATTCAATACTAACAGAGCTATGTGAATTGCTAAAAATAGAGAAACTTAATTCAACTGCCTACCACCACCAAACACTAGGAGTAATAGAAAGATCACATAAAACTTTCAATCAATACGTAAGATCTTACATATCGATTGACAAAAACGACTGGGATGAGTGGCTACAATACTTCACATACTGTTTTAACACCACTCCTTCTACAGTACATGACTATTGTCCGTATGAATTAGTTTTTGGAAAAACACCAAACATGTTTCAGCAGTTCAAAAATGTAGACCAAATTACTCCATTATATAACATAGATAACTACGCTAGAGAAGTAAGATTTAGGCTCGAAGTAGCACATAAAAGAGCTCGCAATATGATAGACATAGCTAAAATTAAGCAAAAAACATTTTATGATAAAAATAGTTTAGATTACAATTTTAGCATAGGCAATTTAGTTTTACTTAGGAATGAAGTGGCCCATAAACTGGAACCCCAATATTGTGGGCCTTATACCATTAAAGCAATAGATAATAAAAATAATGTTACTATAGTCGATAAGTTATCTTTAAAAGAACAAATAGTTCACAAAAACAGGCTTAAGATTTATCAACAATAAGTAGTTTTAAAGACGCGTCTAAACTTAGAAAATTAATACAATATATACATATATATAAAATTAAGATTACTCTTATGTACATATTTTATTTTAACAATTCAATGTAAAAGAATGTTCATACAAAAAAAAAGTTGTATGAGCATTCTTCCGAAGAAGGGAGGTGTAGTATGATTATAAGTCGGATATGCCTTAACATTAATATTCATAAACATTTTGTTTTGGTTTTAAATTTATTGTCCACTTATGCATTCACTTTGTTGTGCCGTTTAAATAGTATCATATTTCTTAAAAGGTTCATTACACTTGAAACTAAATGCAAACATAGCTAACGTAATTCTCTTATGCTCTTAAACACCGAAAAATTGTTATTGGCTTGCATTGACAAAAATTCCTATAAAAACGCTTGTACGTAGTATGTAAGACACAAGAAAGAAAACAATCGTTTTACAAGCTGGATGCCCGGCTTGAAACGATAAATAAATAAATATATTAAAAACAAATAACCAATACTTTCTTTACATTACAATAAATACTACAACTACTACTAATGAAACGGAATATGTATGTACTATATTATTATGATACAATAGATATAATGACACGGAATTATCCTTACCTCCTGTCGGCTTACACGTCCTGATCCTTGATGTGCTAAATTTGCAGTGAAATTAAATTTTAAAATTAAGACGAAAGTAACCTCTCCGAACAGCGTTTGACACAGTAAACGTTTTAACTGTACGGCGGGGAAATGTCGAGGTTAACGGCCTTAACGTTGCAGCGACTGGAACCGGTGGTTTGAAACAGTCGGAACGGTAGACGCAATTAACATTAGGGTAACTAAACATTTATTAGAACTTAGGATGTGTCAGCCAACGTTCGGTTTCTTTTTTATTGTGAGACACCTGAGGCCGCCGGTGTCATCCCAAAGGTTCTGTAAATATATGAATATTACGTACGTGGATTTATTTATAACATACAAAAAAGGAGTAAAATTTATTATTTTAAAATTTGTGATAAGTTATGCTCAAATTATATTATGGCCGTAATACCTGGCAAGGCTTAGTCGTCAGCGTATTGTCGCCCGTCATTTTATTTTGGCGCATTAACGTTGCTTGCGCACGTGGTCGAAGAGGTTTGGTTTCCGATCCACGCGCCTGCCGCCATTCATGTTGCAGCTGGGGTCGAAGAGGCCTTGTCTCCAAACCCCTATTTAATTTAAATAAAGTTAATATAAATGAAGTTTGAAAGACTAATAGTTTGCGTTACTTTACGCAAACTATTCCTGGTATGTGGAATCCGTTTATATCATTTCTGTATGGCATTTTTGTTTTTTTTTAAACCTAATTACCTTAATGGCTGACCTCGGCCCATTTCCTTTTGACACGTCGATTCGGTGATATTTTTGTGCTTTAGAAAGTTTTGCATTGTTTGAATTGCATATAATTTCGGAGTGTAACAAGAACGTAATAGTGAATACCGCGTTATAAAAGTGGCCTGTTTCTTCGAACTAAAGGGTAATTTTTTAAGAGCTACAGGCAAGTTTTTCAAATAATCACACGTAAAATTCAAAAAAATGCATCAAATTTTAATATAAATCCATAATAAAGTCCATATAATATAATGTTTGAAGATTATTTCATGCAAATTTTGACCGCGACTGCGCTTCAAATGGTCCATCCTCTTAGTCCAATTTTGGCATACTCTTTCCAATGTTTCGGCCGGTATCTCACATATAAATGCTTTACTGTTGCCTTCCAATGCGTTAATTGAAGCAGACTTGTCTGAATAGACATGAGCTTTAACATAGCCCCTAAAGGCGTTATATCGCACGATCTGTGTGTCCAATTGACAGGCCCCGAACGTGAAATAAAATGTTCACCGAACTCGCCTCATTTCACGATAGCGCTCACCAATCACAGTTACGTTACGATTCGCAACATCTTTGAAGAAGTACGGTCCAATGATACCTCCAGCCCCTAAACTGCACCAAACTGTGATCTTTTCTGGATACATTGGTAGCTCTTGCAGTTCTTCTGGCCGATTTTCACTCCAAAATCGACAATTCTGCTTATTTACGTACCCATTGATCCAAAAATGAGCTTCGTCGCTGAGCACATTTTTCGACTTTAAACTTTCTTAACAGAACACGCATTTTTATAATAAAATTCAATGATTTGCAAGCGTTGTTCGTTTGTAAGGCGATTCATGGTTAAATTATAGACCAAACTGAAGATGTTTGAGAGTGAAACAAAGCACGAAACGTGCGCCAGCTGTTTAAACCAACTGTTAAAAAAGACAATAGCTAAAAAATCACCCGTTATTATCGCATTTTATAAATATTTTTAAATGGAACAACCATATTGTAAAAATCAATTTATTAAAACGTCTTATTAAAAAAATATCAACAAAATTGCGGTAGGGCATCAATAAAAATTCAATCGCAAGCAGAAACTCAAGAAAAACAAGCCGAAAAAAAAAAGCAATAGTGCCACAGTGCCAACGATCAAACTAGGGCAGCACAAAAAGCGGTCGTTCATGCATGCACAATTCGTAGGGTACGACCAAATGCTAAATTTTTCTATTTTATTTTTTCTAATTTTTTCTTTCATTGAATAGAGAAAAAGTGAATATTTGTGTAATATATTGGATTAATACACGTTAAATACGTTAAAATATTACGTTGAGGGTGTAGGTGTGGATTTTGCCGTTTCTTTTGAGTAAGGTAGATGTAGAACCAGCTCGACCAGTGGTCCGGACACCTGACTCGTTGTGATGTCCACTACGCGTACTTGGTAGTCGGATTCGGGATGTAGTTTTACCACTCATCCCATCCTCCATTCATTTGGTGTTAGGTCGCCTCCTTAATGATGGCAAGGTCACCTACCTTAATGTTAGGTTTTTGATGTTTCCACTTTGTGTGTTTTTGCATTTCGATGAAGAAATTGCCTTTTCTAACGTTTGCAAAAGGTTTGATGGAGGGCCTTTAATTTGCCACCGATTCACTGGTGGTCTGACTTTTTCGACTCGACCAGTTAGTGTCCACCCGAATACAGTCTCTTGGGCTTTTCTTAAAGCCGCCTAAAATGATTTGGGGATAAATGTCTCCGCTAAGGACAAAGTCCACAGGTTCATTGACGAAGAACCTTTTATCCGCCAAAGGGAGATCTGGAAATTCTTGCCTTGACGTTGCGCTTAAGGAAGGAAACCGGTTTATATCGATCAAAAAATCTATTTTTTTATTGAATAAAGCGTTAGTATAACAACTCAGGAATATGTGGTAAAAATTTTTAAGCGAAATTCGCATTATTCCCGATTCTATGAGCACTTAAGTGACTGTCCGTCGGTTCCGCGCCATAGCGCGCGTTACTTAGAACGACATTTTTCTCGAAACTACTTTTTTCAACTGGTGGGCACTCTAGCTCAAAAAGTTATATACCAATCGTTATAAGTTTTTTTCGGAGTATTCTTTATTCAATCCTAATCCATATGAACTTAATTTTGGGATTAAATTATCCTTAAAAAAAGCAAATTATCCTTTAAGCAAAGTAGATGAAAAAATATGGAAAAAAAAACTACTTTGTGTTCAAGTGCCTCAAAAGCATGCAATTTTCAATATTTTTTTACCACAATTAGGTTCATACTCTTAGGAAATATGTTGTTAATAAAAAAAATTGCTGTTGATTTCAGAGAAAAATTGCTTCAGGGATTCCCACGAGCAAAACACTCGGATGGCGATCGTCCATAGACAGCACGCTCTAACGCCACTATCTCCCGCTGATATAGCTTCAAAAAAATTTAAAAGTGTAGCTAAAAATATAAATAAAATATTTTCTAAACTTAAACAATTTCTGATTATTCCTTCTTTGTTCTAAAAATTCTCGAAAAACACCAGAATTTTGGCCTCCTAAACCGGTTTCCCCCCTTAATAGGGAAGTAGACAGATTTCCAGACAATTGCGGCAAAACTTGCGCAATTGCGTCTATTTTTATGCAAGGGTCGATAGGCGACCGCAGTTGGATTGAACACGCTTGTCTTACCTGCGCAGATATTGAATTATTGATGCCCGAGACTTGGGCAAGCACGCGTTTAGATGGCAGGTTGATTCTACGTTTGAGTCGGTCAGTGATGAACGAACACTCAGACCCAGAAGCGATCAATGCTCGTTCTTCAAAATGATTATTATTATGAAATATGTTTACAATGGCTGTTCTTATATATACATATAGGAATAGCACTATCCGTACAGTATACCTTTATCCGTATTGGAATAGCACTATATAAAATTATGTATTCTGCTATCCTTTGGCCTATTGGAATCGTGTCGTTTTAGAGCCACCTTGGATGTTGAGGGTAGGTCATCAGCGGGATCTCTGGTTTGCCTAAGAACTGTTCCTTTTGGTTGAACTGTCGGAATGTGAAGAAGCGTGCTGCAATTATATGAGCTCGTGCTTCTTGGCACCGTATGTGCTGACGATAAGCAGTTCAAGCAACAGTTGTTGCTCTTGACGCTCGCGATTCGACTCATCTTTTTAGGTATAGTTTCCGCTGACCGTTGTATACTTTGCGCCTTGGGCGTTTTATAGGCTTTAATCCCTTTTAAGCCTGACACGGTTTCAAGTGTTTGAAATTTATTGGAAAGAAATCTGTCGATGTCCGTCCACTTTGAAATTTCAGATTTATTCTCTATCGTTTGTTCCCAAAGCGATAAAGTACTTTCTGGCAATTTCGTGGAGCATAAGTACGTAATAATTGCATCCCAGTTTGATATATCAATCTGGTGATTTTGTGGGAATGAGATGCAATTATTAATATCTCTCTGCAGCTTTTTAATCGAACTGCCACATTCAGTTTGGATTGCCTGTAGATTGAAGAGGATCTTTAGCTGCGTATTAACCAGAATTCGTTTGTTTTCGTACCTCTCGCAAAGATTTCTCTATGTCGTTGAAAACCCGTCGTTAGTGAGCGGGCACTTCCTCACTATGTCTCTGGCGTCACCATGCGTTTTCTGGTTGAGGTGGAATACCTTTTCGACTGGGGTAAGGCGCTTATTCAAAATGTACATGGCCGTGAACATATCGCGGAATATTGGCCAAGATACGTAGTCACCTTTGAATACGTCTTTATCGCACGGTTGAAGGTGAATGCTGTGCTCACGCACTGCGAAATGTTCGCCTTCCAGGTCTGCTTTTTCCAGCTTTGCAGAGAGTTCAGCCATAGTCGATATGCCGCGCAAATATGTGTGGTAATACATTTTATTCTTCTTCTTTATCGCGGCAAGATCCTTAGGAGATCCTTAGTTGAAAGCAAGTTATCCTAAGCCGCTTTGGCTTTTTCCCACATTGCTTTCAACAATTTTCCATCAATTTCGAATGGTCACTTGACGGTGTGCCATTAAATTCGAATTCCGTTACGGCGTCGACTACACGAATATATGTATCCATATTAAAGAAATTGCTCCTTCACGAAATGGAGACGAATTCAAAACGAGACCCCAGTCCAAATGCACCACCGATATTAAAAGTACCAAAATTTGTGATTTATTTAAATATATTTAAATATATATATATGGTATATGTTAACATGGCACATGTTAACTTTTCAGATGTACAACGCTTACATAGCGCTTCCCACAATATTCCAGACGCACTGTCAGCAGAAAAGCCAACGGCAGCAACAACCCAATTGAATTAGGCCGGATGTTATGCCTGCGCAACCAAAGTCAGCGATTCCTCGAAATTGCTCACGCCACCACAGGTAGCTCGGTGCATTTTAAGTTTAGGTTTAAGATTAAGAAATTTTGTAATTTTAGTTTTATATTGAACTCAATAAAGAGCGGTCATACCGCAATCTTTTTTAAAAAGAGATTTCCACCCGAAAATCTTTAACTGGCGCCCAACGTGGGGCCAATTCGTTAACTAACGCGAGTGTAAGCCAATAAAGGAGCCGTCTCCAACAATAGTGTCCGTACTAAAAATAGAAGAGCCGCCTCCATTAATAAGTGTTCCATTCGCGACTAGTAACTGAATTGGCCCCCGAACCCGGTGGACATAAAGGGCTTTTTTCAAGCTGTGCCACCAAAAGCTAGAAACGTGTGCCGGAAAAAGGATTCCCTGGCAAACGGGGATTATCAACAATCCGCCGCACCACAGCGACCAAGTAGCGGAGAAAGGATTCCCTGACAAACGGGGATTACCATCAATCCGCCGCATCATAGCAACCAAGAGTGACGGAAAAGGGGCCCCCTAGTAGCGAAAGCAAACGGGAGACGCGATCCGTCAGCCGCCGCACCGAATCAGCGCAAGACACGCAAGTAAACCTCATGGAAGGAAAAGGTCAACAGTGAAAATGTTCCATCACACCTTTATGTAAGTTACATACAAGTCTATAAATTTAAGGTTAAAAATGCATACATTTGTAAAATCTTGAAAATATTAAATATAAAAATATTACGAAAATATTAAATACAAAATTGTGGATGTAAAATCATGAAAATATTAAATATAAAAATATTACGAAAATATTAAATACGAAATTGAGGATGTAAAATCATGAAAATATTAAATATAAAGATATTACGAAAATATTAAATACAAAATTGTGGAAAAAAATAACAATTTTAAAGTTAACCTTTATTTTTATGTACATGGCCACATACTTAAAGTATAAATGCCTATATTCCTTGAAATCGCAAAAGTAATACGAAAATGTTAAAAAATAAATATATTGTGAAAGGGAAATAATTAATTCCTGCTAAATTCTATAAATAAAGGCTTGTACAGCCAATAACAAATTCAAAATAAAAAAACTTTATAATATTGCTTAAATCTGCGATTCCTACGGGACCCTCCAGAGTAGGAAAGCCCTCCTTCCTAGAAGGAGTAAAACAAATATAATAATTATAAAGCTTATAAAGGACGGCTCGTACAGTCAATAACTTAATAAATTTAAAACTAATAACATAGCTTAATTCTGCGATTCCCAACACCAGGGACCCTCCAGGATAAGAAAGCTCTCCTTCCTAGAAGGAGTAAAACAAATACCACAATTATAAAATTCATAAAGAACGGCTCATTCAGCCAATAACTCAATAAATTGCAAATTGATAATATAGCATAACTCAGCGATTCCCAACACCAGGGACCTTCCAAGCCGAATGTTATGCTTGTATAGCCAATAACTAATTACACGCAAAAGCTGCGATTCACCACCTTCGGGGGGACCATCCAGCTTTATCAATAATGAAAAATTTTAAAAGACAAAAATTTAAAAAAAATTAAATCATGTCTAATCCAAATAACTTGGTAAGACCTCCTGTGCTAAACGCTCCTCCTCTACAATCTGCTCCTTCCTCCTCAAATGCAAATGTTTTCAACATGGAGCAATTAACAAACGTAATAGCAGGAGTCGTAAATAACATACTTAAACAAGAGGGACGAAACTTAGTTCAAGCTGCCCTCAACCCTAATGCGAACTTTACTGACATTTCGGACGTAACTATCGATTCTAGCCTACCGAACAATATAACAGAGTTAGACAAAATTCCAGATGTAGTGAGATGTTTGCGTGAATTTTCGGGAAACCCGGGGAATTCAACTCCTGGAAAAAGAATGTAGATCGCATTTTGCAGATCTATGATCCGCAAAAAGGAACGCCTAAATACTATGGAATCCTCAACGTCATACGTAACAAGATTGTGGGTAACGCCGACACTGCCTAGAATCGTATAACACGCCTTTGGACTGGAAAGCGATTTCCAGATGCCTTACTTTACACTACGCGGACAAACGCGACATCGGTACCCTTGAGTACCAAATGACCTCCTTAGTGCAGAGCAACCTGACTGTCCAAGAGTTTTATCAGCGCGTCTACTCCCACCTGTCACTTATCCTTAACAAAATCGGAAGCATGGAAGTTAGTCAAGAAGCCATGCATCTAATTACGCGTACCTATCGAGATAAGGCCCTTGACACCTTTATTCGAGGACTTAGAGATGATCTACCAAGACTCCTCGGAATGAGAGAACCTTCAGATCTTCCACAGGCTCTTCATTTATGCCTGAAGTTGGAAAACCAGAGTTTTCGTTCTTACTACGCACTGAAAAGCAGTGATCAGAACAGGAAACCTCACAACTTTCGTCCACCCCTTCCACCAAGAAGGTCCAACAATGAGTTCTACCCTGAATTAGTATATTTGCCCCAGTCGCGACCAAACCCGGTCATCCTCAACAGAGCACATAAGCCATATTTTCAATTTCAACGGCATTATCAGCCCAACATATCTCAGCAACCAAACAATCTAACACCGCGTCCGTTTCCGTTTCCGAAACCTCAACCACGACCGGAACCGATGGACATAGATCCATCATTACGTACACGCCATGCTAATTACATGAACAGACCACGCACTAACGACTTTTTCGGTAAGAGACCTCCGATCGATAACCCACCGATTCCGAATAAAGTGCAAAGGAATTTCCATATAGATTCCGACCAAAATTATGGTCAAGAGCAATCTATAGCAGAACATACAAATGATTTAATAGACCAGTACGATGAACTACAAGACAACGATCTGACTGACATAACAGATAAACATTTTTCTTATATTAACTCACTCTTCGCTGCCTTATTTTGAATGCAGGCTGGAGAGTGGAAAAATAGTGAAATTTCTAATTGACACGGGATCAACGAAAAACTATATTCAACCTTCTATCGCTTCAACCTTTCCTAAAGCTTTTTAATACAGAGTCAAAATTAAAATTTTTCCTTCTCCCAACACTACGTTCATTCCATGGTATCCTTGGAAACGACAGCCTTAAAATTCTCGAAGCTGTTATCCACATCAAAGACAATTTTATATCAATCAAGGGTAACACCAAAATTAAAATAAAGCAACTTGAATCCAAATCCGCGAACGCAATTAACATTAAAGAAGATCATATGACATCTACCCAACGAAGCAGAATCAACAATTTAGTGAACAACTTTTCTAAACTCTTTGCAGAACCTACCGACAAACTTACTTACACTACGAAAGTCATAGGCGAAATTAGGACAAATAAAGATACCCCAGTTTACACAAGATACTACCCCTACCCAATGGCATTAAAAGGCGAGGTAGAATCCCAAATTAAAACAATGCTAGACAACGGCATTATTCGACCTTCAAGGTCATCATATAATTCACCCGTTTGGGTTGTAGCAAAAAAACCGGACTCTCAAGGCATTAAACAGTACAGAATAGTAATCGACTATCGCAAACTCAATGCGATAACCATAGCGGATCGTTATCCAATACCCCAAATTAATGAGGTACTGTCCCAATTAAGGAAAAATCAATATTTCTCAGTCCTAGATTTAAAAAGCGGATTCCATCAAATCCCATTAAAGGAATCTGATATCGAGAAAACCGCTTTCTCAATTAATAACGGCAAATACGAGTTCATGAGGTAACCATTTGGACTCAAAAACGCTCCTTCAATTTTTCAGCGCGCGCTTGATGACATTCTTCGCCATCACATTGGCAAAATTTGCTACGTTTATATCCACGACATTGTCGTATTTAGTAAATCGGAATTAGAGCATGCCCTCCACTTACAACAAATTTTTAAGACGCTTGAAGATGCTAACATGAAAATACAGCTGGACAAAGGTCATTTCTTTAGAGACTCAGTAGAATTCCTGGGATTCATCATTTCATCCAAAGGGATAACGAAAAACCCTGCAAAGGTGGAAGCAATAGCAAAGATACCATATCCAAAAACTATTAAACAACTCCGTTCATTTCTAGGCCTTTCAGGCTATTATCGCCGCTTCATAAAATATTATGCTAAGCTAACTAAACCTCTAACTTCACTCTTAAGAGGGGAAGAGGGACGTATTTCAAAAACTAAATCAGCCAAGATAAATATTGTATTGAACACGAAGCAAAAGATGCCTTCAACAATGTTAAGAACTCTCTTATGTCCGATGACGTTATACTGGCATACCCCGATTTTAGTAAAGAATTTCATTTAACAACCGATGCTTCCAACTATGCCATCGGTGCAGTCTTCGCACAAGATAAGAAACCCATAGCTTTCATATCCAGAACACTTAATAAGACGGAAGAATCCTATGCGACAACACAGTGACGAAAGTTCATCCGATAATCTAATCCCGCACGTAGAAACTCCGATAAACGTTTACCAAAATCAAATATTTTTAAACACTGGGTTAACTTCAACATATCAATTTAAAATAATATTTCCCACTTATCACAGACACATTTTAGAGGAACAAGTTTACAATTTAGCAAATCGTAAAAGCCTCCTTAAGAGATATCTAAATCCCTCCGTAGTTAATTGCATTAAGACAGAAGAACGCATTATGGGGAAAATTCAGGATATATACCCAATACATTTTAGCAACTATAAAATTCGATTTACTCAACTTCAAGTACAGGACGTTACAAATGAACAAGAACAGGAAGAAATTATAATTACAATCCATAAAAGAGCACACAGAAAGCACCGAGAAAATAAATCTCAAATCCTTGAAAAATACTACTTGCCATCAATGACGAAGAAAATAAACACAATAATTCAGCAATGCTCAGTATGCAAGGGAAATAAATACGACCGACGCCCCAGTAAACCAGAACTAGGCGAAACGCCCATGCCGCAATACCCTGGACGGATTTTGCATATTGATATTTACATCACCGACAGAAATATAGTATTAACAGCAATAGACAAATTCTCAAAATATGCACAAACCAAGATAATTAAATCGAGAGCAATAGAACACGTAAAATAACCTCTACGATAATTGCTTTTCCAATTTGGTGTACCCGAATCAGTGGTTATAGACAACGAAACTTCCCTTAATTCTGCAACTATAAAATTTCTGCTCGAAGACACTCTCAACATCAAAATTTTTAAACACCGTCTTATGTCAGTTCAGTTAATGGCCAACTAGAACGATTTCATTCTACCCTAACAGAAATAATGCGCTGCCTAAAAGCAGTACGAAATTTTACTTCATTTGCCGAACTCCTTGATAACTCAGTCTATGAATATATATTAATTATACTATCCACTCGACTACAAAAAAAAAACAATAGAGATATTTTTCGGGAGAAGAGTCTCCACTGACCCAAGCCAGTTCGAAAAGGCAAGGGAGGAAAACATCTTAGAATTAAAAAATAAACAGGCAAAAGACCTTTGTTTTCACAACAAAAAAAGAGAAACCATAAAGATTTATCATCCAGGCGAAACTATCTATGTAAAAATAAATAAAAGGCTAGGCACAAAAATTACCCCAAAATTCAAAAAAGAAATAGTTAAGGAGAACAAACACTCAACCATAGTAACAGAATCGGGAAAAATAATTCACAAAAGCAATATAAAAAACTAGAATTAAACCGTCTAACCTTCTTTTCAGAACTCTCTTTATTTCGACCACCGCAACAATAGACATTTATGACTACTCTACTGCTCAACTGGTTACAATCAATGACGGGACAGCAAAAATTCAAAACGGAGCCTTTAGGCTAATACATATAATCGACCTTAACAGACACGAACAATTTCTAACGGACATTTACGAATACATTTCTTCAGACATTCCTAAGGATAGCATTTTATTACTAGGATAGCCTAAAGCACGAATTAGTTCAATCTCTCCAAATCCTTGATACCCTTAAACCAGCAAACTTACGACAAAAAAGATCAATAAATATTCTAGGTACTGCCTGGAAATTTATAGCCGGATCCCCCGATCATGAGGATCTAGAAGCAATATCAAATAATCTAAACCAGCTTAACAGCAATAATGATATAAACGAAATTTTTAATGAAAAAATTAATAACGTTACACAAATTGTGAATAAACTTTTTAATAATATACGGCAAGATATGAGTATAGTAAATGAAATGATTATTAATTTACAAAATAGAATTAGATTAATAAAAGAGGAATTAATAAATATTAAATATGCCGTACAAAGGGCAAAGAGAGATATATTAAACTCATTATTGTTAAACAAGAACGAAATTGAAATTGCACTTGAAAAATTAGAAGATGATGAAATTCCATTTAGAAATGCGGAACAGGCATTAGAAATATCAGAAGTTAATGTTATTAGCAAAAATTTTACAATTTTTTACATGGTACCATTAACAATTAAAGAAAATCTTCAAAAAATTATTATAAGACCTGTAATAAAGGCAAATAACACTATAATTAATGTCGAATATAGTGAAATATTAAAAGGAAACAATCAAGTTTACGGAATAAAAACTCATTGTAATAACTATAAGATAATTGAAATTTGTAAACAAAAGCAGATAGTTAATATAACTAATAGTAATTGTATACCTAGAATAATTAATAGCTTTAATTCAACTTGCACCATAAGCACCGGGCACCATATTCCACATATTGAAGAAATAAAATCAGGCATTTTACTACTTAATGGCTTTGTGGGAAAAATAGATGCTGACGCAACAACCCAGAACTTGAGGGGAATTCATGTTATCAACTTCCATAACTCAACATTGAAAGTTAATAATCAAATATTCATCAACTATGAGGCAATTTCTCCTCCAGCTATCCCAGCTGTCCTACAACCAGCACCAATCGAAAACGAACGAATTGAATTGCTTTCACTAAAATCTCTGCAAGAACTGCATGTAAATAATACCCGAAAAATAAATCTCCCAAAGGCAGCAGCAATATCAACTGGCTCACTTTCACTTGGATCAATTGCAGCTATTACTTGCATAGCACTAATATTTTTAAAATTTTGGAGGAAAACTCAAAACAAAATAATCATCGCACAAAGCCTAGACAGCAACCAGATGCCTCCAGCAGGCCTCAACTTGGGTCAACTCAAAGATCTGGCAAAAGATCAACCAAGATATGTAAGCTTCAATAACTTACCCTATTTCTAACAACGCTCGAGGACGAACGTTTTTAAGAGGGGAAGTGTTAACATGGCAAATGTTAACTTTTCACACGCCGATCAGCAACATGAGTACAGCGGATGTACAACGCTTACATAGCACTTCCCACAATATTCCAGACGCACTGTCAGCAGAAAAGCCAACGGCAGCAACAACCCAATTGAATTAGGCCGGATGTTATGCCTGCGCAACCAAAGTCAGCGATTCCTCGAAGTTGCTCACGCCATCACAGGTAGCTCGGTGCATTTTAAGTTTAGGTTTTAGATTAAGAAATTTTGTAATTCTGGTTTTAGATTGAACTTAATAAAGAGCGGTCATACCGCAATCTTTTTTAAAAAGAGATTTCCACGCGAAAATCTTTAACTTATATTTAATTTTAAAAATAATATATTATGTTTATACATGTAAATAAGATTCGCCGCCCACACAATAATAAGTGTGTATTATATGTATATATTATATACCGCAGGTCATTTCCATTGTGAAGGGTGTGACCGTGTTACTGACATTTTTCGTTATAATTTTAGAATTTAAAACTGTTACTTAAATTAAAGGACACTAATCCCTGCCATGTGAATATTAAAGTTGTTTGATACCAAGTACATACTGAAAATGCATCATTTCCGACCATAGCTACCATTTGAAGACTGTGACGGGTGTGACCTTACATATTTAAGCTTTCAACAAAACTTTACTTTCATTGAAGTTTTTGTAAAATTTCCCAAAGAATGCGTATAGAAATGTTGGAGGAGGACATTGTTTGAAGTCTTTCTAGTTGTATATCATACTTACTTTTCTAAAAAAATCATATTTTTGTTTAAAAAAAAAGCTTAAAAAAAGGGACGGGTGTGACCACTCTATGTGACGGGTGTGACCTAGTATGAAAATTCAAAAATTTTGCTGAACCGAAACTTTTTATTGAATCCACATAAAATAACATTTCATTTTTTTATTCGCTATCATTGACATCACAATACTCTAGAGCTGTATTTTTCAAGGAAATTTGTTTAAATTCAGATAAATATGAATAGGAAGCATATACAGAGACCGCATCTGCTCTTTTAAAGGCATGCATTTTTTGAAGGTTCTTTACCATTTTAACGCTTTCCCATCTTTCGTTTAAGAAAGAACTATTCTGATCGATGTCGTCTTTTGATGCGTAAAAAACATTGATCTTATTCAATTTGTGTTTTGCAACAAGATATTTGAAACAGTCCAGCGGTGTTTTAATAGTACATTCTCTAGCTTTAATGGCTGTCCATAATGCTCTTTTTACTGTTGCCCCTATACCATCTACTGCGCCTTTACCATGGCCTGTAGCGAAAAAATTCCATGTCACTTCTAACCCAAAATCCTTAGGAGCATGACATATGTTGAAAATGTTGTACCTATTTTTAAATTGAGATGCACAACCATCTGAAAAAATGTGTACAACTTTCAAATCAACCTTTTCCTTAAGGTCACTTGTAATCATTTTTAAGAATGCCCAAACACTGTGTTTGTTATGAGTTAAATCATCACTGATAATAGCGTAGGATTGTGTGGAAATACCGTCTTGATATCTAACCCAGGCGCATGCTGTAAAAATAGTCAATTCTGTCTTCAACATCTGTCATAAACTTAATGTTTTCATGATAGATGCAAAGGCACATATTGAGGGGAGTTTCCGCCACTAGGCACACATTTAGCGGCCGATAATTATAAAATTGAGATTTACCAATTTTAATTGTTGGATTTTCTTCCTTAAGTAAACTATAGCACTCGCCCACAGTCATGTTGAGGTATCGTTTTTGAACTTTTTGCTTAGCGCCCGTTGATGGATTTTTCACGATTTTTACGTCCCTTATTCCAGGTGTATGTCGACTGATACCATCCCGTAAATAAAAGCTTTTGATTTTGTCAATATCGTCAATCGGAGTTCTCACTCTTGTACTTACTGAGGGCATTATAGATTAAGAGATTAAGGGAACGTCTTTAGCGAGTTGCTTAATAACAGCAATTCTTTTCGATGGACTACGAGACAGGATTTTCTCAATTTTGGTGACTGTTTTTTTCAATGAACGACGAGATTTGAAGCTACCTATTTCAGATGTATTCAAAACACTTGATACTTTCTGCTCATCCTTTTTGCGTTGTCTACTCTTTCACTTTCTTTCTTTATTTTTTCTCCTTTTTTCTTCCAACGTCGCTTCATCCATTGTAATTTTTTTGGCATCTCTTCTTTTTTTATCTCTTGTTCTCTCTAAAGCCAAATGTAGTTCATATTTTTCTTTATTGTTTTTAAGTTTTTTCCTTTGATCTCGCTTTCTGGTTTTCGAATCCATTAAAAAAACAAGCATTTCGCGTTTATGTGACGGGTGTGTAAAAAATTAGTAAAATGTCATCAAACTATTTACTACGCATATTTTGTTATCATTGCAAAGCATCAAGTGATTATAATATACAGTACCAATTTAATTGAACTTTTTCCATTTTTAGTGGGACGGGTGTGACCGAAAATTTTAAAGTTTTAAAAAATCGATAAAAATTTTATTTTACAATGGACCATGTCGAAACTTTGAAAGAATGGAACCAATAGCATATTATAATAGGTCTATTTATAAGTTCGTGCGGTTTTACAACAGATGGCGTAACTTGATTATTATTCCATCGGTCCACATTTCCAAACATTCATTGGAGAGCTACTGTCGTAAGGCACAAACGTCAGTATAAGTTTTTTATTTGAAGCGTAAACAACAATATTTTTACCACACTTGAAAATGTCGAATTTCGTGCCAAATAATGTGTTTTTGCGGGGAATTCTTCTTCATTATTTTAATATGAAGAAAAAAGCAGCCGAAAGTCATCGTATCTTGGTGGAAGTTTATGGTGAGCATGCTCTATCTGAGCGAACGTGCCAGAAGTGGTTTGCACGCTTTAAAAGTGGTGATTTTGGCTTGGAAGACGAAGAACGCGAGGGTGCGCCGCCAAAGTTCATGGATACCGAATTGGAGGAATTGCTCGATCAAGATCCGGCTCAAACGCAAGAAGAGGTTGCAAAAACTTTGGGAGTTGATCAATCAACCATTTCCAAACGTTTAAAAGCCATGGGAATGATCCGAAAGGTAGGCCATTGGGTGCCGTATGAATTGAAGCCAAGAGACGTTGAACGCCGTTTTATGGCATGCGAACAACTGCTTCAACGGCACAAAAGAAAGGGTTTTTTGCATCGAATTGTGACTGGCGATGAAAAGTGGGTCCATTACGACAATCCAAAACGTCGGGCAACGTATGGATACCCTGGCCATGCTTCAACATCGACGTCGGCGCAGAATATTCATGGCCTGAAGGTTATGCTGTGTATCTGGTGGGACCAGCTGGGTGTTGTGTATTATGAGCTACTGAAACCGAATGAAACGATTACGGGGGATGTCTACCGACGACAATTGATGCGTTTGAGCCGAGCACTGCGAGAAAAACGGCCGCAATACGCCGATAGACACGACAAAGTTATTTTGCAACATGACAATGCTCGGCCACATGTTGCACAAGTGGTCAAAACATACTTAGAAACGCTCAAATGGGATGTCCTACCCCACCCGCCGTATAGTCCAGACCTTGCGCCATCCGATTACTATCTCTTCCGATCGATGCAACATGGCCTGGCTGACCAGCACTTCCGTAATTACGATGAAGTCAAAAAATGGATCGATTCGTGGATTGCGGCAAAACCGACCGAATTTTTCACAAAGGGAATCCGTGAATTGCCAGAAAGATGGGAAAAAGTAGTAGTAAGCGATGGACAATATTTTGAATATTAAATTTGTAACCATTTTACGTCAATAAAGTTTCAAATTTCGAAAAAAAACCGCACGAACTTATTCATAGTCCATTATTCAAATATAACGGGGTTTTGTCAATAGTCATAAAGGAAGAACAAGAAAATGTAAAATAAAGACACATCGTAAAAAGAATGTAAACTCACTTTTCAGTATCGGCGAAGTTCACAGTGTTGCCAAACTTATTAAACTTAAGGCAAAAATATAGTTTTTGATTTTCCCATATATATTATTCTCTGGCAGACATTATTTGACTGAATTTAACTAAAAACAACTAAATTAATTTTTTTCTGCATAGGGCCGTTTTAGGTGGAATTTACCCGCAGCAAAAGTGCACTTTACAGCGGGAATGTGCAAATAGAAAGAAAAAGGATACACGGAAAATGAAATACTCGTATTACAGAAACTCCCAACAACGCGCTTTTAGTTAGTTTAGATTGAAATAAACGCCGCGCGCACTTAGATTTTATTGTCTGTTTCCGGACAGACGGAATCGTTGAACTCTTTTATTATTATTATTATTATTATTATTATTATTTCTGTATTTTTTTTTCACCACAAAAAAAAATGTGTGCAATAAATTCCACGTACCTTGGTAGTGCTGGAACAGAAATGTTTTTGACCACTGCTTTTTTTCTTGCATTTGGTTGGTGATACCGCTGCTAGGCCTTATGCGGAAAACAGTGAACGACGTAAGCGCAGTCCCCTGTCAGCTTTTACGATCAAACTAATGAGAACCCTATGTAAATGCAAAATTAAATTACAATGTTAATTATAGGTAAGCATTATGCTGAAAACAGTGAACGTCGTAAACACAGTCCCCTGTCAGCTGTTACGATCAAACTAATGAGAACCCCATGTAAATGAAAAATTCCTTCCTTCCGTATCGTAGATTTTATTTCACGACATTTGAAGACATCCCGTAAAACCCCGTCAGCTGATTGCTCTCTCACCACACAGTGTTGCCAATCAGTACATTTCGAAATCATTTACAAAATAAACTTAGAAAAATTATAATTTTTATTAAAATAACTTAAAAACACTGTTGAATAATGTTAATCTATATACATATGTATATAAAAGAAAGTCATTTTAGTTACACTATTTATAACTCGAGATCGGCTCAACCGATTTGGCTGAAAATTGGTTTTGAGGTAGCTTAAAACCAGGAGACGGACATAGGATACTTTTTATCCCATTCGAACACGTTTCCGTATAAAATGTGGTATAACAAAAACGCATCTGATATGGAATAACAAAACGCTAATGACAGCTAAACGTAATTTTGTCTATGGTTAAGTAGAAACTTTGATAAAATAAATTTAGTCAGAAATATATTATCACAGTAATTTGTATTTTCTTTGCATCATCATTATCAATGCCGCGACCAAGACGATCGAATCTTTCCCGGCAAAGCCGTAATGCAAGAAGGATACGAAACATTGCGAATGAAACGACTGAAGAAGCACAAGGAATTGCCCGTGAAGAGCGCCGCGTTAGTATGGGTCGCCTTCGTGCTTCTCAATCACAAGAGCAAAGCGAGGCAGCCCGTGAAACGGCTCGGTTGGCAATGCGAAATCGTCGAGCGAATAACAGAGATCTCCAAGCAGATTTTTTTCGACACACAAGAAGAGACTTATCAAGTGCTGATTTGAATCGAGCAGCGTTTCGATATGATTGCAACACTGATTACTGTTTGCATCCTAGCGTTTGCATTGCAGAAATCACTTGAAGCACCTAACTTCATACTGAAGGACCTTCGGCAAAATAACAACAGCTTTGGCGGCTTGATCATATTCTTGGCAGACGATTTCAGGCAGACGTTGCCAGTAACTCCCCGTGGAACGCCTGCAGATGAATTGAATGCTTGCCTGAAGGCATCAACTTTGTGGAATAACGTTAAAACATTTTCGCTAACCACTAATATGAGAGTTCAACTTCAAAATGAACAAATTGCTCCACAATTTTCCAAACAATTGTTAGCTGTTGGAAATGGAAAAGTCCCAGATGGTACGACAGCTGGATTATTTACTCTTACCAACGACTTTTGCCGATTTGCAGACTCTCAATTAGCTCTTATTGAAAATGTTTTCCCAAACATTAGTGAAAATTATCAGAATTATCCTTGGTTAAGTCAACGAGCAATTGTCGCCGCAAAGAATAATGATGTATACGCACTGAATTTCACCATTCGATGGCTGTTTGGTGACATACAAATTCCTTGATTCCATAACAAATCCCCATGATGTAGTAAATTATCCAACGGAGTTTTTGAACTGTCTGGAATTACCAGATTGCGTAATTTAAATCCACCGCGATTTTGGAACGGTACTCGACTTGCGGTAAAAAGACTTATGCCGAATTTGATTGAGGCCCCCATTATTAACGCAATTACGCAGGTGAAAATGTATGTATTTCCCGAATACCAATGATTTCGACTGATCTGCCGTTAGAATTTAAACGATTGCAGTTTCTGGTTCGCCTTGCGTTCGCAATGACAATTAACAAGTCGCAAAGCCAATCGCTTAGTGTTTGCGGGATAAATTTAGAAAATCAGTCTTTTCACATGGGCAGCTATACGTTGCGTGTTCACGAGTTGGGAAACCATCCGCTTTGTTTGTGTTAACGTCATACCAAAGAACAAAAAATGTGGTTTACCAAAAGCACTTCAATGAAACGGATAAATGAAATATAATTTTTCCTTTTCAAATATAAAACAAAAAAAATATTTTTTTTTTCATCTCTTAATCCCTAAACGAAATGTTACAAAAAATGAAGCCATCTGGTGGCGAAACGGAGTTCGCGGGTTTGCTAGTTATAGATAAATTAACTATTTGCATTTGTTGGTTTTAGCTTTGGTTTATTAAACAATGAAAAATTGTAACTGATAACGCGGATGTGTGAAAAAGTGTGTAAGCAAACATATCAATGGCAACATTGTGTAGATACAACCAAACAAATACACGCACAAACCGATGTATTGTGTAAATATGTAATTAAAAGAACGCAGTTGTTCTCACGGCATGAGTTTTTGTGCTCATTAGGGGCTGCGGTAAGGGACTGCGTACGTCGTTCACTGTTTTCAGCATTAGTGTTCGCTTTGATGCTGGTGAGCGCTGGTTGATGCTTGGCACTGGTGCTGGTTTAAAAATTACTTGTTAATTTAAAACAAATCCGGCTCGAACGACCATGCTATCATCGGAGGGCGACGCAGTTGCGAGGTTTAAAGTGTGGTTCCTCCACGGTCGCTCCGATGATATTTTTTTATAGAAAAAGAAGAAAAGCATGTTAGTGTCTATTTGCTATCATATTTTATTGATATTTTTATATGTATATGTATGTATGTATTAATATGATACAATGTACAATATATAATGACACGGAATTATCCTTACCTCCTGTCGGCTGATACGTCCTGATCCTTGATGTGCTAAATTTGCAGTGAAATTAAATTTTGGAATTAACATGTTGGCTGCCAATGTATCACCGGTGATCATTTCAAAAACCTACCCCCAGGTGCCAATGTATCACCGGTGATCATTTCAAAAAACTACCCCCAGGTGCCAATGTATCACCAGTGATACACACCTAGGCCCCTAGATTTTAGGGGCTGGGACCCTAACGGAAGGAGTTTTGGGAAAAATGAAAGTTTATTTTAAAAGAAAAAATATTTTATTTCATAGTAAAATACAAAGTTTTGAAATAATACGAAATTAAAAATGAGAAAATTCAATTCAATTCTGGAAACAGAAAACACTATATTTTTTGTTTTTAATTTTAATGTAGTTGTTGAAAATGTTTAAGACATAGGTATGGTGACCTCCGACATTGGGCGCAGTATGTTGCCACTAGTTTGGCCTTCTTCCTGGCGACTGACGATGAGTTTGTCGTCTTTAATTCTGAATAGCACATGCCGCAACGATATCTCTTGCGCCTACCATCCTTTGTTGCTTCTGTCGACGTTATTAAAAAGTGTTTTCCTTGCGGATGTGAGCGCGCTATTGAAGCGCCATCTTTTCCACTCATCAAAAGGATAATGCTTTGACGAAAGTCAGATATTTGCATTTTGGGGTTATTTTCGTTGTGTAAGATATACGCATTAATAACCGCCGTATTCAATAGCACGTCAAAAGCTACTTTGTGGAACCATCGAATAGTTTTCCTTAACCTTCCTACGGTCTTCAAATTAACTTACGCGGACGGACTTCGGGTCAAATTTGACCCAATACTATATTTTCAAGGTTTATACTTGGTTTTTGATTATTTTTACTGTTAGGTTTTTTTCCATTAAATGGGTATCTTAAATAAAAATGAAAATCCAAATATATTTATTCCATTATCATATGTTTTTATTAAATATTTATGAAAATTTTTATTTTATTTTTATGTGAATAATACAAACTTTAACAAAAACGTTTATTCAATAACAAAAAGATATTCATGAATAACGAAAACTTTAAATAAAAAGTGTATTTAATAATGAAAGAAAAAAGAAATACATTATTTCAGACAGTTTGTACACAAAGTAATAGTTTTAGAATGTTGTTTACATATATATTTATTACAAATGTCGCAAACTAATCCTGTTTAGTTATCAGTTTTTGGGCATAGTGGACATCGACTTCTTTTAGTTATTTTCTTTTCCGACGTGTTTCCAAATTGACCTGATGATGATGGTTGTGCATCCAGTTGAGAATCCTTTCGTATTTTTTTGGCAATTTCAAGTGAAAAATGAGCTCGTTTGTCGCTTTTTTATATAGGGTGTTACGAGCTGCATACCAAGGTTTTCCAAGTAAAAAACGGCGCTTTGTAAGACAACCCTCTTTCCAGATGTGGTTGGCGGATTTGAATAAAACGAAAGCGTTATAAGCTGAAATGTCGATTATGTTACTAAACACTACTTGAGGCCACCGTTTTGTCATTCGTTTGCAAGTGTAACCACTTACAGCTTTGTCCAATGTGTCTACACCACCTTTACATTTATTGTAGTCCAGTATTGTTTCTGGCTTTTTATCCCGACGATTACTAATTTTTGAATCATGGTGTAGAGTGCTAAGTAAAAAGCGAAGATTGATGAATTTAGTGGTCGTCTTTTTATGTTCACTAAGTCTGGTGGTAGTTCGGGCTTGTTTTTGCGTATTGTTCCTACTATCGTAATACGTTTCTCCAATAATTTTTGTGCCAATTGATAAGACGTGAAAAAATTGTCGGTTGTGAGGTTATGTCCTTTTAGCCCTTCAATCAAATCAAGAACAACACGCATGCCTTGATTTTTTTCGGGGGTTCTTTCGATTGCCTTGCCAGTGTAAGGTTGGATGTTCCAAACATAGCTCGTCGTTGAAACACAAAGTACCCAAAATTTGATTCCATACTTTGGAGGCTTTGCTGGCATGTACTGGCGGAATGGACATCTTCCTCTGAAAGCTACTAATTGTTCATCGATGGTCACGTTTTCCGTTAGATTGTAGAGCTTAGGTAATATCACAACCCATTGATTCCACAAATCACGTATAGGAGCAAATTTATCCAACGATATTCGTTCACTTCGAGTTTCCCTGTTGTCGAACCTAATCACTCCCGATATTTTTTTGAAAGTTTTTAAAGGCATAGTTGCAGCGAATATTGATCTTCCGGTTTCAGGGTTCCAAAGACTTTCACAGCTTTCGTTATTTGATCGAAAAACGCCAGCTAATATTAGCAATCCAATAAATGCAAATAGTTCGATGTTTTCAATATCCAGCCATTCTTCCCCGTATATTCGTTTTCCCTCAATGTTTGTGTAGGTCAATATCGTACGTATCAAAGGAGGTGGAAAAAATAGTTCAAAGCTAGAAATTTCTTTTTCGGTAATTCGTGAGCACGAGTAACGCGTTAGTCCAGGAATCAAGCTGATAATATTTTCTCTTGAAGCTCTTCCGGCACTTGTTACAAGAGGGGCTTTTGAAAAGTTTATTTGACCATTTTTTGACGACATAATTTCAGAAGGCACAAGAGAATTTTCGTCATCACTAAAATCACTGTCGGAAGAATCTACAACCTCAACATGATCTTCGAATTCAGAACATGATTCCTCATCATCCGAAAACGCGGCCAAAGAGAATTCACTTTCACTATCACTCATCGTTACGAAATAAATAGTCGAATAACCAAACAAAGTACGTGCTTTTAAATTTATGTTTACTGTGAACTCAATAAAAGTAGATTAAATAATACAATGACCCGCTGAGCCGAAAATTTGCAATTAGCACATAAATTTAATTCAAATAACGTCTGATTTATACGTTGGGTCAAATTAGACCCGAGGGTCATAGATGTATAAAAATTTCTACGCGACAGAGCCTAAATTATTTTTTTTTAATTTTACGCTTATTATATAAAATATAATAAATTAGAAAAAGTCACGAAACATCAAGTCCTGAAAAAATTTGATTCTTGAAAAAACTTAATTTTTTTCCTGAAATGGGTCAAAAATGACCCGAAGACCGTAGGAAGGTTAAGGGACTGAAGTAGCTTGCCACTTGATCCGCCAAATCGATTCCTGAAAAAAATAAAAAAAGGAATAAAATTAATAAGTATTTAAGTAGATATGTATTTGAATTTTGAAATTTTAAAAGAGTTTAATTAACAAACCTTGTTTACATTTATTGTATTCCAATATAACGTTAAGTTTCAAAATATCTTGTCGAGTTCTTCTTGACTTGCTTCCAGAGGGTACAAGTGTTCCATTGCTTACCGTGGACAAAAAACGAACCTCTCTCTTGTCCCTCCAGTAGCCAACTACCATTCCAGCTTTTTCAAATGTGATGCATTCTCCTTTTTTTAGTTTTTTCGTTAATTTAGGTATGCCTCTCCGGTTTTTTCTTAGAGTTCCTTGTAGATGGGTTTTTCTATTTAAGAGAGCATTGCCCAACTCGATAGAAGTATAATAATTGTCCACCGTGAGTGTTCGGTGCTATCCAAAATAACCTTCCATCAGTTGACGACAAATATTTGTTGCAAGAGAAAACCCTGTTGTTGTGTCTGCTTTTCCGGTATACAGTTTCAAATTATATATTATATGTAACCGGTAGTGTCTGCTATTTTGAACACTTTTATACCATATTTATGGGCCTTACCAGGAAGGTATTGTCGAAAACCCAGACGACCACGGAAAGGTATCATACTTTCATCGATAACTAGTTTTTGGCTAGCTGGTCTATTTTGTTTAAAGGCCAGAACTAATTCCTGCAAGACCTTGTCAACTTTATAAGTTTTTGACACTGTTTCAGAGGACTGGGCATTATCTGCGAAGTGAATGAATTTGAGCAAGATCTGGAACCGGTTACGAGCCATAACTTGTGGGACGAATGCGTTTTTGAACAATGTGCTTGGTTTCCAATAGTCGGTTATTGCAGGGTATTTTACCATTCCCATATACATGACTATGGCCAGAATCTCCATGATCTCCTGGCGATCAATATCTTCCCACATTTTCATCCTACTGCTGCTGCGAGTACCGATGCCAGTTACTTGAGAGTTTGCATTCCTATTTGTCTCTTCAACAATAATATCCAATATCTCATCGGTCAAAAACTTTCTGTAATATTGAAATGGCGTACCGGCATCATATTGCAAAACCTGGGGTGGATTGGTAAATTCTTCGAAATTCTTCAAAGTCTCTCCGGTAGCAGGCGAGGTCCACGCTGTCGTAGTTTCCGTCTGTTCTTCATCAGCAGTATTATTAACATTTGTAGCACTAACATCGAGGTCTTCATCAATACTGCCATCACTCCTATTATCACTGCCTGAATCTGGGATGTACTCATCTTCATCTGGACTAAAATCCTCACCACTAACACTGGAATTTTCCATTGAATTCAACGCGTCACGTATTTCCTCGGAATTGATAACTTCACAACTTAGGTTAGGTTAGGTTAAATGGCTGCCCTAGCTAAAGGGCTCACTTGGACAAATGTTAGGAAATTCGTCCGTTGTGGTGCCATACATGGGAGAGGAGGAAGGAGATGGGAAGGAATGAGGAGCCTTGGGATTAGAAACGATGATGACCATACATTTTTACGACGGCGCCGACGGGGGCTGATTTGCGTTCGTAGTTAGCCGTAACAAGCTACTAATGAACTTCACCAAATTTATGATATCTACACCGGTTATATCCGCAGGCGTAGCGAAAAAGTGAGAGCCCAGATTTCTAAGTCTTTGCCAGACGAGAGCAGGGCAGCTGAGAAGAAGGTGTTGAGTTCATTCCACCTCGTCCTCCAGACAGTTTCTGCAGAACGGACTTGAGGCAATGCCAAGTCTTACGGCGTGAACACCTAACGGACAATGTCCGGTAAGGATGCCCACCAAATTTGTGAGCTGGGGCTTTGTTAGCCTTAGGAGTGCCCTTGAGCGTCTCCGATCTACCCGTGGCCAGAAGGATCTCGCGACCTTGGACGTTTGCGCACTAGCCCAGCGCTCGCTGAGTTGACTCGAGGCCCATCTTTCCAAGAGCAGACCACAGGTTCTCAGGGGAACCCCAATTCCCTCATTTCGCGACGAGACCGTCTCCAAAGTTCCCTGTCTAGCCAGCTCATCAGCCCAGCAGTTTCCCTCTATGCCGCTGTGCCCGGGAACCCAAATGAGCCTGATGATGAAGTATTCGGATGCAATCGAGAGAGAAGCCAGACATTCCCCGACCAATCTCGAGCGCACAAACAGCGAGCCCAAAGCCCTAATTGCCGATTGGCTATCGGAGTAGATATTTACTTCCTTAACGGTAATTACCGAAGTAAGCAACCAGTCCACCGCTTCCTTAATTGCAGATACCTACGCTTGGAAAACACTACAGTGGTCCGGGAGCCTAAATTTAAGTTTGATGGGAGGCTCCTTACAGAATACTCCCCCACCAACCCTTCCGTCCAACTTCGAGCCACCCGTGAACATTTTTGCCATGCTTTGCCGCCGAATGTTGCACCCCGCCCACTCATCCCTTGAGGGAATGTGAGTAGAAAAAGGTCCGCTCGGACTTAGCGTGGGTGTACAGTGGTCCAGCACCATAGGAATGAGCTCAAAGTTCACAACTTCACTTCACTATTTTTCACTGTAATTTGCAACCAACTGCTCGCTATGAACTCAAGTTTGATATTGATCTATTTTGATTTACTTCTTCGAAATGTCAAAAAAAAAGAATAGTTTTAAAAAACGGCAAGTGGTCACCGGTGAACACAGCACAAAAACGTGCTCATACGCGTCAGGAGCGTGACTTTTATTCCTGGTAAAAATATTTCGTTTGTGATCACCGGTGATACGTGGCAGCCAACGTGTTAAGACGAAAGTAACCTCGCCGAACAGCGTTTATCACAGTAAACGTTTTAACTGTACGGCGGGGAAATGTCGAGGTTAACGGCCTTAACGTTGCAGCGACTAGAACCGGTGGCTTGCAACATTAGAGTAGCTAAACATTTATTAGAATTTAGGGTGTGGCCTAAACAAGCAATGTATGTAATTGACACCCAATAAATTTACATAACCAAAAGGAAATTCGCCAAAATATACCTTGTGGGAAACGCAGTGTCGGCATTACTTCAGAGTGCCATTCCATCTTCTACATTACAATGGTCTACCCCTATGTGCCTGCGTCCAGGTCCCTCTTTTTTATATGGACACTTCTTTCCGCGAAGCCACTGATGATCTCCCACGTTTCCTCGCGAAATAGCATCTTGTCGATTATATTTACAATGGTTATGTGACCGACTGCATTCTCCAGCGTTCGACGTTCTTGTTCCCAACGCATGCGTTGGAAGAATGTGTGTTCAGCGTCATCACTTGAAATTGTAGATCCCAGCTGCATTCCTCAATACCGAAGGCAAAGGTTTTCATTCCGCGAGTGGTAAAACCGGAAAATGCACTGCGGCTGCTACAAAGACAAAACATGGACGTCTGGAAAGTGTTGAGCGTGGCAAAACCAGCAACTGCTGATGGAGGCCAAGACTACATTATCCAGATCAATGAGCCGGCTGAGGACCTGCTTTACGCACGATTCGGGAGGATGGCTTGGGCAGCTGGTAGCGGCAACCTTCGCCTCAAAAAGCGCAACCCGGCAGATGACAACCACAACACGCTCGCTGCGGGGGAGGTGGAAAAGGATCTCGGTGTAGAAGAGATCTTGGAAGCCTCCCTCAATATACAGGAAGTGGAGAAGGGTGAGCTGGAGGAAGTATCCAACCCCGATAAGGTACTGAGGCCAGATGCTGACGGTCAGATAAACCTCCACAAGACTAACAACGCCTCAGCCGAGCTCCTGCCTAACATAGAGGGAGTTGCTTAACGATGTGGCTCTAGTGCAGGAACCATGGATAGCATCGGGCGACATAGTCTTCGGTCTAAAGTAACATAACTACAACACCTACATCCCGTTTGCAAAGAATAAGGTAAGAACAGCGATAATGCTTTAAAAATGCATATGCTCTTATATTGATCATAATCTCTCATCAGACGTCTGACAGTGGTGGCGCGGGGGGCAGCAAGGGTGAGACGTTACTCTTTGGGTCTTATTACATGCCACATGATGAAGAAGCACCACAGATAGAACTTCGAAAGCTGGTAGAAACAGCTGGCAGAAAGAAACACGCTCTCGTGGTAGGAACTGACGCTAACGCACATCACACGGTCTGGGGGTAGTGCAGATATAAATGACCGAGGTGAGTCACTATTTAACTATATTCTTCAGAATAGCCTAGAGATAGCTAATAGAGGTGAAGAACCAACATATGTGGGACCAACTTCGAAGAATGTACTTGATTCAACACTTTACACAAGGAAAGATGTTATGGTACAGGAATGTTGAGTAGGCCCTCATTCTCTGATCACAGATACATAAGCTTTCAGGTTATATTCCGCTCAAAAGATAAAGGTATATCCTTTAGAAATCCTAAGAAGAAGGAAGGACTTGTATAGGGATATACTATCAAAAACACCAATGATACCCCGGAAATATAGTCACAAGTTGCACTTGAGAAAGGGGTTGAATTGTTTGCAACTACTCTCGTCAAAGCCTTCAAAAGATCCTGCCCCCAACAAGTAATAGACGCAAGGTGAAGCCTCCTTAGAACAAGGAATTAGGAGCACAAAGGCGTAGGGTACTTGAATTCTATAGGTTAGCCAAAGTTGCTGACAATGAGTTATACTGGATGGAGTACAAGGATCTACTAAAAGTATACAAGAAAGAGATACGCAAAGCCAAGAGAGAATCTGGGAAAGACTTCTGTAACAGTATGGAAGACACTAACGAAGTGACTAGACTTAGGAAAGTGTTATTCAAGAATCCGTCTATGCCAATAACAATACGAAAAATTAAGGGGGATTGGGCTGACAGCTGTGAGAAGGAGAGACACAATTGCGCCGGACAAATTATCCAAGGCGCAGCATGCTTACACTAAAGGCAGATTTACTGAAACTGCACTTCACTCACTTGTACAAAACATAGAAAAGGCGTTACAATATAAGGAGTATGCTCTAGGAGTATTTCTATATATATTTTAAGGGCCTTTAACAACGTGACAAAAGATGCTATTTTAAATAGCATAGAGTCACTTAATGTGCAACAACATCAAGACGCACACCACAAATTGGAGGAGGAGCTCGGCCAAACACCTAACAGAAGTGTACGCGCCAATTATTTATTTTTTATTTTAATGGACATCTTGCGCAGGGCTAGGGATAAACGCGGGAAAAACGGACATGGTACTTTTTACCAGGAAGTACAAGGTCCCGGCGTGGAACCTCCCGAAGCTAGGCAACAACGAACGACTTCTCAAAGATCATGCAAGGTACCTCGGAGTAATACTGGATAGCAAATTGCTGTGGAAGCACAATGTTGAGGAGAGGGTGAAAAATGCCAGTAATGCGTTGTACGCATATAAAAGAATGCTGGGCGTTACTTGGGGTCTATCACCCTCTCTGATACCTTGGTGCTACACGGCAGTACTTAGACCGATATTGCTGTATGGGGCCTTAGTATGGTGGACTGCGACAAGAAAACTGACATACTTAATGCCACTGGAAAGGATTCAACGACTCGCTGCTCTGTGCATAACAGGAACGATGAAAACCAATCCAGCGGCGGCGCTGGAAATGGTACTCAGCATGCCACCTATTGACCTTATGGCGGAAAACCTGGTAGCGAAATCCGCGAGGAGGTTAGTTGCTGCTGGGTAATTCACCTGCAGAACCTTCGTACACAGCTCAATAGGAAAGTGGAGCTCAGTTTTCACAGACTACATGACTCTGTACTTTAATTGGGGAGAAGTTTTCGCACTACAATTGAAGAGGAGGTATGGCACAAAGGCACATCTATACAGACGGCTCCAAGACTTTAGACAGAGTGGGAGCGGGTATTTACCGCTCAAAACTAGGGATAAGGCAGCCTATCAAGCTGCCAGACCACAACAGTATTTTCCAAGCGGAAGTTTTTGCTGTGGGGAAAGCCGCGGAGCTAGCCTACACTAGAACAAGAAAGAACTCAACAATTAATATAAACGTGGACAGTCAAGCAGCAATAAAGGCAATAAGCTCATATTGTATTAAGTCCAAAAAGGTTCAACGGAGCAGGTAGGCCATAGAAAGGCTAGCCGCAAACAGTAGGCTGCATATCTACTGGGTACCTGGTCATAAAGGCATTATGGGGAACGAAGATAGCAGTAGATAAGATAGCAAAAAGTGCTGTTAGACTACCGTTTGAGCAAGAGAACGACATACCAAAACCGCTAAATGCAATATACAACAAAATGGACGACCTCATGAAAAGGCGTGTGGAAGCAAGATGGACTAGTTTGACCACATGCAAAACAGCAAAAGTTATGTGTAGAACTAACGACAAAAAACTGACTCAATTCGTACTTACGCTCACGCGAAAGGACTGCAGAACTATAATAGGTATGCTAACAGGTAATAATCTATTGGCTGCACATGCGTAAAAGATAGGGATTGCTAACACGGACAAATGCAGGAAATGCAGAGAGGATGTTGAGGAAACTTTAAAACACCTTCTGTGCGTTTGTCCGGCATTATTAAAAACGCTAAAATGCCTGGGAGCCCCACTGTTTGAGGGTCTGGAGGACGACTCAAAAGCGGAGCTCCCAGCTCAACTTAGATTCGCCAAAAGCGCTGACATCCTACATGATGTCTACTTTCGGTATTCATAGAGGTCGGACTTCATCAGGTATCGCTAGGGACCAAAAGGTCTATGCGTGGCTTACTGCCAACCAGGCTGGCCTAACCTAACCATTATTAGTTTTATGAACTACTCTATGAACTTGCTGGATTTTTGAATGATTTTTGATGCTTGTTATTATTGACTTTATGTGGTCATATTTTATTTAGTAATTTTTCGAAAATGTTTGAGATTCTCGGTAGCAAGCTGACTGGTCGGTAATGTACCGTTTTTGTTTGGTTTTGGGATTGCTATAATTTCAGCTACTTTTCTGGTCCTAGGGAAATATTTATGTTTTATAGCAATTATAGTTTGCTTCATAATTGCTCCCGAAATTTGATCGTTTCCTGGCGATTTATTGTTCTTTAGAGATTTTATTATCTCTTTAAGTGTGAGTTTTTTTTAGATTGTTTCTGGTCCTCGTTTGCTGTATAAGTGAGACTCATGTCGTTATTATGGTTTTCAAATGTATCTTTAAAATGTTTAGCTAAGACGGCTGTAGTGTAGCTCCCACCATTTTTCTCGTCGCTTTCCAAAGTGTGAAGCTTGAGGTTTTTGTTGCGTCAATATTTTTAAGGTAATTGCTAAGTTTTTTATCCTTCTCCTTTTAAAGTAGATCTCTTATCTCTTTTCCCAATTTGTTAAGCTATTTTTGGTCGTCTGGAAATCTTGTTGACTTCTTTCTTAGCTTTCTTTTTTGGTTTTATTTCTTTTTTATCGAGCTAGGGATGTAATCGTTCATTACCTCAATTGGTGAAGAGAGTGTAGACTTCATAATTGACTTAATAGCCTTGTCGTTACAGAATGCCATAGCTGTCTCAATTTCATCGCTTGTTTTGTGTTCTGATGCCGTAGGTAGTTAGTGTATTGTGTTATTTTGTTTTTGTGCTTCGGAGGTCAGCTCATATGGTCAGCGGGCCCAGAGTGTCATTTATATGAATCGTCGTTGCGTGAAGGTGGTCCATTTGGTATTCTTCCATTTCGATAAATATAATATTTTGTCTCAGTATGATGGCTGTTCCGCCGTGCGCTCTATTGTCAGGGTGAATGGTACTTATTACAGTGATATTTTGTCACTGAAATGAGTTTCTGATACTAATAGTATGTCTGAGTATTTCGTTCTTTATATAGTTTTATTGTTGCTGCACAGTGTGTAGTTTGTATCTTTATTTAATTGTTCTGAAGTACGTACTTTTAGTTCGTAGCTATTTTGTATACATTAATTAAGAGCGTTGATAGAGTGCTTAAAACTTGTACTTTTTGTACATAAAGGGTTTTCCAAAAAGAGGTGTTATTTTGATATTTAAAGAAAACTGCTATTTTTTAATAATATACAATAAGATTACATATAGGTAAGACATATGACTTTGACGCGTTAAGACATAGAGTTTTCATTAGCCCAAACAGAAATAGCAGACAAATCACTGTTTATTTTGAAACATATAGTAAATCTTCAACGAGACCAATACGACTGGACTAGTACAATTGTATATCATCAGCACACGCATGGACATTCACATACTGACAAACGTTAAAAACATCAACATGAACTAGTCAAGCAATAGTTTATTATTTGAGTAAGGGGTCCTATTATATATTGGATAACTATAAGGACGAATTTTAGCGAGATACCATCGTCGCCTACAGCATTAGACTTTATTTTGGATAAAGCTTTCAGGACATCTACCTCACTAGCTGTCATAAATTGAAACTGTTCTTTTAGAGTAGAACAAGGTGAGGACTCTTTTAAAATTGGAGCACAATTTGTTTTCTTACCAACACTAATTAAGTAGTCATTAAGTTCATCAAGGTCAATCTCACATTCGGGACTTTCCTTGCCATGAATTTTAAACTTTTTTAGGTTGCGCCACAGTTCTCTTGTTGGAAGTGACGGATCAAGTTTTGAGTAACTGTACCAACGTTTCGCTTGTCGTATTATTGCAGTGGTTTCATTTCGGATTTCCTTGTACCGGCGCCAAGAAGTATCCGTCAAGTTTTTTCTCCACTTAGCATAATATTTGTTGCACTTTCTAATGGCAGCTCGAACTTTCGAGTTGTACCAAGGACATGAATTATTTAAAACATTTACAGAACGAAGCGGAACATGCATGATAAATAACGAGGATAGGTTACGGTTGAGGAAGTCAAGTTTATTATCAACAGAACTAAGAAACCAACATTCATTCCAATTTATAGAACCCATGTCTGAATACAAAGAATTAACATTCAACGATTTAAAATCACGATACTCATAGGTGGCACCTAAATTTGGACGATTCATCACAACATCTAAGGTACAAAATATTAAGTCGTGGTCAGATATAAAGTCAGCTTGGTCGAATTTAAGAATATATGACAAGTCACATGTTATAAAATAATCAAGAAGACTAGGTTGTGAGTTATTTGAATATCTCGTTGGTGTAATTCCGTTAACAACACAAAGTCCTGCTGTTGCCAACTGGTCGAATAGTTTACTACTACTATGTTAGGCTCATTTTTTAAAATGTTAACATTAAAATCACCACACAACAGGATACGTTCGTAATTTAAGACACATTCAGACAGGTCAACAAATAGTGTATCAAGAGCAATACTTTTGTTAGGATTGTAAACACATGCAATTAAAATTTTATTCATGCCATCAGATACTTCAGTAAATAAGTATTCATTTTCACAGTTATTTGACTTTGGTATTAGTTTAAATTTCAAACTTTTTTTGCAGTACACTGCAATTAAGGAAAAGTGCTTAAATCTAACGACCCTTTTAAAAAGCAACAAGCGAGTTATTGTTAGTTGTCAAGCAGCCGTAAAGGGAAGAAGTCTATTATTAGATACTTACTATAAACTACAAATTTTACATTTATTACAATTAAATGAAATAAAAGGATTACAATTGCTTATTCTTCATTTTTACATGGGGGCTCAACCTCTGAACAAAATACTAGTAAAAAGTCGAAGCATGAGAATGTTCGAGAGTGCCTGTATGTAGATCAAGCAAAAAGAAGTGTAAAGCAGCAACAGAAGTTCAGTTAGAAGTCGAAGAGAAAAAAGTAGAACCGAAACCGGTAGGAGCAATTCAGTTGGAAGTTGAAAAAAGTGGGAAGCCGCAAGCAACAAAAAAGAGTCAAGAAGAAGGGGAAGAAGACAATTCGAAGCTAAAGTCAGCAGAAAAAATTTCAGTGGAAGTTGAAAAAATTAGTTTACCAAAGTTTTAAAATTGATAGAGTCTGAAGATTTTAACGTGAACAATATGCAGTCAACATCAAGTGTATGCAGTAATTCGGCAAATTCAGTTGAATTTCTCGAAATGTTAAGAATTGTAGAGGCCAATAGGAGCGTAACAGTCGAACAATTTGCAAAAATTATACCAGATTATGACGGTATAACAGTTCCAATCAGAACGTGGCTGGAGAATTTCAACGAAAATGCTTCTGCGTACGATTTAACAGAAAAACAAAAGTATGTGAATGCGAGAAATAAGATGAGAGGAACATCCAAATTGTTCCTCGAAACGGTCAGCATCTCAAACTATGAAGCTTTATGTAAAGCACTAGTCGAAGAGTTCGACGTGACACTTAGCAGTGCCGACGTTCATCAGAAGTTGAAACAACGGAAAAAGAGAAATGAAGAGAATTTTCACGAGTACGTACTTCAAATGAGGAAGCTAGCAGCGCTCGGAACGGTGGAAGATGAATCAGTCATTCGATATATCGTGGATGGTCTAAAGGTACGTGGCGACTTGAAATACCCTTTATATAGCGCCAAAACTTTTAAAGAGCTGCGACATCGTTTCGAAGTTATACAGCAGATGAGCGGCAATCAAATCAACAACCTGGTAGAGCAAAAGCAAAACTACGCGAATCCAGCGCAGAAGGGCAGAGACGGCGGCAGCGAACTGCGTGGAGTTTCGAAACAACATTCTTTCAACTGCGGTTCAACTTCAGACGTACGGTCACAATGCGAAGCAGAGACAAAATGTTTCAAGTGCAATGGTAGTGGGCATATTGTAAAAAATTGTGACAAATCGAACGGGAAGAGGACAGTAAGCATAATAACGAATGACAAGAGAAACAAGAGAATGCAGATCAACAACAAATATTTTTCATGTCTGATTGATACTGGCGCAGATGTATCGCTGATGCAGCAAACTGTGTATGAGAAACATTTTAGCAATTTGGAATTGAGTAAAAGTTCTGCGAAATTGTATGGTTTGGGAAATGTAACAACTACGGTTAAAGGTGCACTCAAATTAGAAGTTTTGGTGGATAAGATAAAATCCGATCATGCATTCCTTGTGGGCTACGATTTCATTCAGCAATTCCAATTGGAATTTAATTCCGATGGGTATTTTTTTCTGAAAAAATTGGTCAGAAGCACGATGAGACATTTCAGTGTGTATACAATGTTGTAGCATCGGGGCACGAAATTGACGTTGCACCACAGTACAGAGACGCTCAGGCTAGGTCGGTTGTATCAAGTGCCTTACCACGGCATGCCGGCTCTGCCGTGGCGGACCACCCCTTCCGTGCCTACTCGTGGGACCACATAGCTAATGGATTCTAATAATAAAAAAACAAAAGAAGTTAAGGAGTTAACGGAGAGTGTGCTGGGCACTCTCTCCGAGGACGATCTTCTGGCCTCCAGCCGGGAAACGATCGTCGAGCCATGTTCGAGCGGTGCAAAACACAGCACCCCGCTTCTAAGACCAAGCCTTCTCCAGCCGGCTACCAAGACGACCTCTGGTGAGGTAATCAAGGCGGCCTTGGAAAGGTTTCCTTGGGGGCCTCTGGTAAGGCTGCCAAGGTGACCCCTGGCAATGATGCCCCGGTGACCACTGCGAAGGTCACCAAAAAGAAGAAAAATAAGAAGTCGTCCGGTACCCTGCTCAAAGCGCGCTACCTGAAGGCGAAATTCATTCTGGCAAAGATTGCCAAGAATGAACAAGCCGGTAAAGCGCACGAGCGGGACGCTGAGAACCGTGTGAAGTACGAGGCCGCAATCAGAGAGTACGAGGCCGCGTCCGCAGCAAAATTAAGCCAGCCACAACAACAACCACAACAACAGCCAAAACCGGCACGGAGCTCGGCTAAACGTAACCGCTCACAGGATGTGAGTGGACGTGTGGCCAAAAGGAGCAAATACTCCTCAACCCGGGGGGGCTGGGGGCCCTTCAACCAGTGCGGCAGGCGCGGCCTCGAGGGCGGCTTACAGTGAGGTGGCCAGAGATCATCTCCAAGTTGCCCTCGTGGACGCAAAAACCAATAGTGGAAGAGCGGTGTTACCCCTTTGGGATGCCATTGAGGGACGGCTATCGGGTATGGTCGTCAGACACCTCATGGATAAAAAGGGCCAGCACCTCTCTTCGACTCGGGTGAAATCTGTCGAGGCTGTAGGGTGATAAAATGTGCCAATCAGTACTCGAAAGAGTTTCTGGAGAAAAGCCTTGCTACGGTTAGCAACGCCTGGGAAGGGCTTTCGCTAAAGCTCATCCCTGCCTCAGAAATTCCCAGGCGACCACGAGCCAGAATCTGGTTGTCGAAAATGGAGCTGGACAGTTCGGAAATTGTCCCGTGTCTCAAGCTTCAGAATCCTGAGGTTCCTATGGATGACTGGTCTGTCATCAAAGTAGAAGAACCTCAGCAGCATAGCTCAGCCATATTACTGCTGATTAACAACGAGTCGCTGGAGGCACTCGAAAAACAGCAGTTCAAACTTCGCTTTGGCCTCAAGTTGGCCAAAGTGAAGGTCTTCCCCGCCTCTGTCGCCCTGGACGATGACCTGGAGAAATTGGGGGATGACACCAAGAAGCTGCCCGACGATCTGCGGCTATCTGGGACGGACGCAGATTCTGAACTGGGGGAGCAGTCGTAAAGATAAGTAACACTTTTGAACAGTCTGTTAAAAGTATTACAAATTAACCTTCGTCATTCCAAACTAGCCACATATAACCTACGAGTCACCCTCCGGTAGGAGGACATCGATGTCTGCCTGATACAGGAGCCTTGGATCTGGCAGCAAAAAATCATGGGACTGAGGGACAGATCCTATGACCTTTTTTATGTCCATACTGATGGTAAGCCAAGGGCCTGTATCCTAGTAAGGACCACAATTAATGCCTTTTTGCTATCTAATTTCAGTTCACCGGATGTGACTGCGGTCAGGGTGGAACAATCCAGTGGCAGTTGCTTCTGCTTGGTGTCTGCCTACATGGCCCACGACAGATCGGCGCCTCCTGAGGAGTTGCAACATCTAGTGGATACTCTCCAGCCCAAGAAGGAGAACATCCTGATCGGATGCGAAGCGAATGCCAGACACACAATTTGGGGCAGCAGCGAGATCAATGAACGGGTGAGTCTCTGTTTGATTTTATACTAAGCCGTAATTTACTTATCTGGAACAAGGGCAACTCCCCAACTTTTGTCTTCCCGGCATCGGGAACATCAAATGGTTAGGAGGAAGTTCTTGATATCTCTCTTTCTACAAACTCATCTGCTGTTAGGGTTGAAAATTGGACGGTCTCCCAGAGGAACTCGTTTTCGGACCACAGGATGATCCTCTACGAGATCGATTTCATTCGGGAGACCTTGCTACCCCGCAGGAACCCTAAACGAACAGACTGGTCTCTTTTCCACAGGGTTTTCTGCAAGAAGCTGAATAGGAGTAAGTTCTTGACTACCACTAAGGAACAACTGGACACGCAAGTTAGGCACCTAGAAGGGTCCTATCAGACTGCCTTCAAAGTGGCCTGCCCAGTATCCTTTAGCAAGAAAGACTTTCCTCCCTGGTGGAGCAAGACGCTGACCGACTTGAAAGAGAAGGTTAGGAGAGTCTTCAACAAATGTTACCAAGTAAGGAACTTTCAACATTACCGGGAAATTCTGAAAGTTTATAAGAAAGCCATTAGAGATGCGAAGGGCAACTCTTGAAAGAGTACTGCGAATCCATCGAATCCGTAAAAGACTCGGCCAGACTCAGCAGGATCCTATCCAAGGACCACTCCTTGGTGGTAGCATATGCCGATGACTTGGTCCTGATGGTCCCAGGTCCCTTCCCATTAGTAATGGCTGAAATTTTGGAAGGTGCACTGGCTACACTCAGCAGATGGGTCGCCAGTAGCGGTCTCAGAGTCAACTCTGACAAAACGGAGTTGATGCTATTCACCAGAAAATACAAGCCTCCACCTTTTAAGCTTCCTAGACTTAACAACCAGTGTCTTACACTTTCATCGGAAGTCAAGTATCTTGGTGTAATACTTGACCCCAAGCTCCACTGGAAGCTGCACATAGAAAATCGAGTTAAGAAGGCTAATATAGCCTTCTACGCCTGTAAATCTATGTTCGGCAAAAAATGGGGCCTCAAGCCACGTGTCGTACTTTGGATGTACAACTTAGTGGTTCTGCCAATTTTGACATACGGTTGCCTAGTTTGGTGGTTAGCTCTTCAGAAGGGCTACAACTTCACTAAATTAGAGAGAGTGCAGAGAACTGCATGTATGGGCATCACTGGTGCTAGTAGAACATGTCCCACCGCTGCGCTCAACGTTATTCTCCACTTAATTCCTGTGGATCTGAAGGTTAAATCCATTGCTTCTCAGAGTGCTATTAGACTGAAGGAGTTTGGCCTTTGGAGACAACTCCCTGTAGGGCATAGCAGCATCTTGAAGCAGATATCCCCTTCCTTCTCTGATATTCGCACCGACCTCTCCATCCGCAAACTGTGCTTTGAGGGTTGTGCTAGGGCTATCTTTCCGAGCAGGCAAGATTGGAAAGAGGGGAGAGTTGTTGCGGATATAGATGTCTCTGTTTTCACTGACGGATCCAAAATGGAGTCTGGAGTGGGAGCGGGGGTCTACTCCAAATCAGCCAGCATTTCGGTCTCCTATAAACTGCCGGAGACAAGCAGCGTCTTTCAAGCAGAGGTCTTCGCGATCCTGCAAGCATGCAAAATGCTTCGGGATCGCTGTTGGGAGGGAGACATTAATATTTTTTCCGATAGCCAGGCTGCAATCAAGGCACTGTCGTCGCCGTACTGCAGCTCTCTTCTCGTGAACTCCTGTAAGGAGGAACTTAAACGCCTCGAACGTGCAGGAAACATTTCCCTCATCTGGGTTCCTGGGCACAGGAACATAGAGGGAAATGAAATTGCCGATGAGCTTGCCAGGAAGGGGGCGGTAGAACCGAATCCAGCTGCCCTCTTCTCAGACATCGGTATCCCCTTGGCCGTCGTTAAAGGGAAACTTCACAACTTCTTTCTAAGAAAAGCGCAAGACAGATGGAGGTCTGTCTCATCGTGTGCCATTTCAAAAGTACTATGGCCTCAATACGATATAAACAGAACGCTTAAGGTGATGGGAACCCCCCGCCATTCAATTTCCAAACTCATTGCGGTGATCACTGGCCACTGGGTGATCGGCACTCACGCGGAGAAGCTTGGAATTCCGTACAACCCCCATTGCAGAAGCTGTGGGGATCCTACAGAGAAAGAGACTGTGGAACATTTTCTCTGCAGATGTCCGGCTTTGGCGGCTAGGCGCTTGAGATTCCTCAGCGTCCCCTTTGGGGATGACTTGATGAAATTCTCCAGCCTAGATCCCATTTCTCTCCTCCGCTTTGGTCCACTTTATGGTATCAAAACGGCACGTAAGTTCTACTTGTAGCGTACCTGGGGTACTCTTGCCATCTTACCTACCTACCTACTAGTACAGAGAAGTTGTAATGAAATTAATCAATAATTATAAACCAGTTGCTAACCCTGCTGTACACCCTATTCAATTAAAAATAGTAACAAAGGGAAATCTACTAAACTTTAATGAGAGTCCAACTCGAATGTCTGGAGCAGAGCGTGCCGTTGGTGTTAAAAGACCGATTCCCTGTACCGATTATTGACGAGGTTTTAGAGAAAATGTAGTCAGCTAGATTTTTTTAGTGATGGACCTGAAAAATGGTTTTTTCCACGTCCCTATCGAAGAAAGTAGCCAAAAGTACACGGCATTCGTTACGAAAGAGGGTTTATATGAATTTACTAGGGCACCATTTGGTTTCTGCAACTTACCTGCGGTGTTCGTTCGGTACGTTATGTATATTTTTCAGCAGCTTATAAGCGAGGGAATAATGGAAATGTATGTAGATAACATAGTAGTTTTTGGTCAAACAAGCGATAAATGCCTTACAAATGTGCGAAAGGCGTTGCAAACAGCAAAACCTTACGGCTTGCAAATTAAATGGGCTAAGTGTAAGTTCTTAAGAGATAAAATTATCTTCTTGGGGCACGAAATTCAGAATGGCAACATATGGCCAGGTAAAGATAAAATAAAAGCTGTTAAAAATTTTCCTATGGCGAAAAATATTAGAGGAGCTCAAGCGTTTTTAGGATTAACTGGATATTTTAGAAAGTTTATCCAAAATTATGCAGCTAAAGCTAGGTCACTATCGCAGTTATTGAAAAATAGATGCAGCATTTGTAATGGGTTTCACAGAACAGCAAGCAGTACAGAAGTTGAAGGCAGCACTTACTCAAGACCCCGTTTTAAAGATTTTCAAACAAAACGAAAAAACTCAACTTCATGTCGATGCATCAAAGCATGGCTTTGGGGCAACATTGGTGCAGCAGCCGAAAGACGTCACCACAAGAAGAAAAACTTCAGAGCTACTTTCTGGAAGTGAAGGCAGCATATCTAGCGACGAAACGTCTTCGTCATTATTTGATGGGTATCCGGTTTGACCTAATAACAGATTGCGCAGCGCAGAGAACGTTAATGTATAGAGAAGTCTCAATGACAGGAACGTATGGAATTTCGAGGGGTACTCGTTTCGCGAAGACAATTTCACCACAGACACATTTTTCAACAAAAATTAACAGTAAGGGGCTGAGTTATGTAAACTTAGCAGAAGTCGATAAGAATTTGTTGGTGATTAGAAGCAAAGAATGTTAGGTAGCTTTTTAATATGACCTATATATTTGAATTTTTCCAAATCATCTAAAATTATATATGTACATGTGTTATGTCTGTTTGTCTGGTGTCTGTAAAACTTTGTTGAATCCCTTCAACTGAATCAAAATCCTCTATAGAAAACGCTTCATTACCAGGCGCACAGGAAGATGGCATATGCAAATGTAAATTTGTGAATTTGTGAATTTATATACATATGCGCTTATGTATATGCTGTGTGTATGTATACTCACTAGCGACAGCTCAAAATAAAACGGTAAACTTCTCAAGAAATCCAACGCGCACTCATGGCGCAGCGCATATATTGATGCATACATATGTACGAAGCCGCGGGCACTCCACTTGACAAAAATTGAAGATTTATCAAATACATATTGGCAAATAATTCTACGCGAAATTATCCAATATTGACTATTTTCGAATCGTCGAGAAAATTGACATATGGGCGGCTCGTTTTATGAATGAAAGTACTTGCTCTTGGAACTATGAGCTCGAATTTATCAATGCATTTTTTGATGATGAGTTTTTGTTGCACAGTACAATAGTTGAAACTGTTCGGCGCCGCCGCGACTGTTCAGCGCTATGTCAACTAGAATGATGGCCGCTAAGCCTGCGCCTAAGACTGCATTTTGTTCTTGTAGTCGCTAGGCATAGAATTTTAGCTTTGAACGACATACGCATTTTGAGGAATAAAGTGAGTGCCCTGTGTGTGTGGTTGTATGTACATGCATATGTGTATATTAATAAGCATTGATTTGCTTGAATTCAATTCACATATTTATGGGTATATTCAATAACGCATTATAATGCGCAACGTACTTTTGCAGTGTTGGCAATGCGTTCAGAAATGCAAATATGGCAGTACTGCAAATGCATCGCGTTCCAAAACGCCATTTTTGTATCAAACGTCGCGCATTATTTGCAGGAAAAATTTCAATACTCCCAATCTATCAATTGCAACACTTGTCACATTGGCAGTGCTGCCAGCGCTGCAATTACTGCGCATTTATAATGCGTTTCTGAATATACCCTATATTTGCATATGCCATCTTCCTGTGTGCCTGGTAATGAAGCGTTTTGTATACAGAATTTTTTGATTTGATCAATTGAACGTACATATATACATAGTTAGGGCATCAAGTGTGCATATACGCACATGCACATATGTACGTCGATGCATATGCAGAAGAAGTTGTTTTAGCATTTGCAGGAATTCGATCATTCGAATATTTACACCCTAATTATTGCATGAAATATGATAAGGCGATGCTCGTGAGGTAGGTCATGTTGCTTCAGTGCATACATATGCGTGCAACACTATATTTATTAAATATGCAATAGAACTTAGTTGTCCCATATATGTATGCAAATACGTTTCTTTGAAGTTTTATTTTATTTATTTTAAATTTCAAAGTTTTGTACTATCTATAAAATGCATACATATATGAATTATTCCCTGTAATATACATATGTAAATTTAAAATAATTTCGTTTGGCAAAGGAACAAAAATGCATATTCAAATGTACATAAATATAATTTGATAAGGCAATGAGTCGTGAGATAGGTCATTGTTGCTGCAGTGCGTGTGCACATACATACATTTGTAACACTATAAGAATTGAAGATGCAATTGAACTTTTGCACAAATATAACTAACAAAATATATGTATATAAACATATATTGATATACATATATATTCATCAATATACCAATATGCTCTTTGAACTCTTGTCTAAAATTAATTTCGACTCGAAAAATTAGTAAAAATTTTCATCAAATTTACACTAAAACGCACACAACAAAATGTGAGGTCGTTTTATAATGTATTTTGTTTAAATTTTCCTTTTAAAATTAAAACAACAAACATTAAAGTTACTTTGATTTTAAATGTTGTCTTTTTATTTGGTTATATTTGTTTGAAAATATAGATTGAATAAATTTTCGTTTATCAAGGGAACATAGAAATGCACAAGCAAATGCCTTGCAAAATGCCGTCGGCATTCGTCAATTTGATTTCATACAGAAACCAAAAACTGAGCAGAGCCAATGTACTTGTACATAATTCACTGTAATCAGCTCTGTTAAGAACTTCCCCGCTGTCGAGTTAAGCGAGGTGAAATAGTGTTCGCGGTTTCACTTCATTTTTGACAACTCACACTATTCGTAGCTCGTGAGACTTCTCTATTCATCAATGTTCTCTGCGCAGCGTTTAAGCAGACACCTGCCAAAAAAGATGTGCCACGTGAAGTAGTTCAGTGGCTCATGTACTTACAAGATTTTGACTTTAATATTGAGCTTCGTTCATCAGATAGAATGAAACAAGTAGATAGCTTAAGCCGCTATCCGGTTATGGTAATCGAGTCACACATAAAAGCAAAAATTCGTAAAGCGCATCAAAATGATGAACATCTGAAGGCAGTAACTGCAGTTCTCGAACAGAAACCTTACGCTGACTATGTTTTGAAAAACGGAGTTTTATTTAAACAATTAAAGGGCCTACAACTGCTCGTTGTACCACGAAGTATGGAAAAGGAAATTATAAGAAATGTTCATAACTTCGGCCATTTCAGCACACAAAAAACGATTCACAAGATTATTTTATACCGCATCTGGAAAAAAAGGTAACGCAGCCTATTTCGAATTGTATTGAGTGCATAGTACATAATCGAAAGTCGGGAAAGCAAGAGGACTTCCAGCATTGTATTGACAAGGGGTGACTCTCCACTGTCTACTATCCATATAGACCATTTGGGAATTTTAGATCCTACGGCGAAGAATTATAAGTAATATATATTTTTGCGATTGTTGATGGATTTTCGAAATTTGTTTGGATATTTCCGACCAAGTCAACGGACGCAGAGTAAGCGGCAAAGCATTTAAAAACATGGACTACAACATTTGGGAGTCCGCAACGAATTGTGAGCGACAGAGCATCAGCTTTTTTATCAAATTTATTTAAAGATTTCTGCAAGGAAAATAAAGTCGAGCATATTGCAATAACAACGGGTGTCACGAGGGGCAACGGACAAATGGAACGCGTCAATAGGGTTATACTTTCTATGTTGGTAAAACTGTCAGCTAATAATTCAGCCAAATGGTATAATTATGCAGCGATGGAGCAAAAAGCGATTAACGCACATGTTCATACAACAACAATATTTACACCTTACGAAATTATGTTTGGTGTAAAAACGAGAAACGAAATGTCTGCCGATATAATTAAGTTGCTCCAAGATGAAATGTTGGTCGCATTCCAAGAGGATCGCAACAAACTAAGAGAGGAGGCTCGAATCAATATCCAAGCCGCCCAAGAAGAGTATAAACGAAATTTCGACAGAAGGCGTAAAAGAAGTCAGGGATATCAAAAGGCGGATTTGGTGGCGATAAAAGTAACACAGTTTTCAGATAAAAAGTTGGCGAACAAGTTCATCGGGCCTTATAGCATGGTCAAAGATAAAGGTAATGGGCGGTACGAGGTTGAAAAAGCAGCCGATTTCGTTGGGCCGCACCTTACTTCTACCAGCGTCGACAATATGAAGCTTTTGGCGCATTATATAGATGGGAACGAGGTGTCATCTGGGCCGGAGGCCACAGGATGACCGAATGTGACAAATGGCAACCCTGCGACAAGGAGCAGAAGTCACATGAGTGAACAAGCGAGTTATTGTTAGTTGTCAAGCAGCCGTAAAGCGAAGAAGTCTATTATTACTTACTATAAACTACAAATTTTACAATTATTACAATTAAATGAAATAAAAGGATTACAATTGCTTATTCTTCATTTTTACATACATACATATGTATATGTAAACGCGTACGGTTCAGATGAGATTTTTGCATACATACATTAGAAATATGTTTGCAGATGTTTGTCTAGTTGCTCTTGAATTTTTTATACTACAATATGTATTTTTTCTGTCGGGACAACTAGCAAGTGCAGCACTCAGACAATAATTAAGTCCATTGTACTACACTTGGATTCCCTTTTAATTTTCTTTAAATCTACCCGATCTCCGAAGAAATCTGAGTAGATCTTGTGGTGCCAAGGAGCCAAGATGGTCGCTTCTTAACACATCAGTGCCAAAGACCTCAAACCTGATTCGAGCGAAGGCGGGGCAGACACACAGGAAGTGGTCCACCGTATCATCCTCCTCTTCACAAGCTTGGCAGAGTACACTGTCTGAGATGCCCACCCTTTCCATATGCTTCGCACACAGAAAGTGGCCCGTCATCAGTCCAACCAGCCGTCTACACTCCCCTCTGCCTAATGACAGAAGGGTTTGCGACAGTCGATCGGACATGACAGGTAACATCAGTTTTGTACATCTGCAGCCTCTCTCAGCCTGCCAAGCTCGCTTGTGGGTGGTAGTTACCCCTTTGGCCGTGATGGCCGCAGAGGGGAGTGGCAAAGCGGGCTCCGGGCCAAAGAAGTTGGCCTCAGAGCCCATCTTAGCTAAGGAGTCACAGGTCTCGTTACCCGCGATACCCACGTGTCCCGGGACCCATGTTAGCGTCAGGCTATTATGTCTTCCGACATAGTTCAGCCTGGATTTACAGGACTTCACTACCCCTGATGTGGTTGGAGGGCTGTCTAAGGCCATAAGCGCAGCTTGGCTGTCGCTGCAGATACATATAGATCTGCCTCTCCATCGGTTTTCCACAACAAAGCTCATCGCTTCTTGAACTGCATACACCTCCGCTTGAAACACAGATGCATGCATTCCAAGAGAAAAGTGCAGTTTTGTCCCGCTGGATTCCACGTAGACCCCCGAGCCGGAGCCATGCTCGGTCCTGGAGCCATCCGTAAAAATGCGAAAACAGTGTTTGCCGGGCTCATTTTCTGAGTCTTCCCACAACTGAGCCTCTGGTAGCACAACACTGTATCTCTTTTCAAGTACGACTCTTGATGGCATGGAGTCAAGGGGCATGGAGAAAATCGTTGGATCGATGTCCATGCCTTCTCTGTGTTCCAATGCCGGACAAGGGCCGTACCAGTTTCCATTGTGTTTCAGTCTGCAGATGGCCTTCAAGGCCTCTCCTTGGATGAAAGCATCAAGTGGTGGTAAACCAATCAGAGCATCTAGTGCCGGGCCTGAAGTAGTCGGAAAAGCTCCGGTACAACAGATGGCCACAGTGCGTTTTAGTCTCGATAAGGTTCTCCTGACTCCCACTACAGAGAGTCTACTCATACAGACCACTGATGCATAGGTGATAATGGGTCTTATCATAGCCGTGTAGATCCATAGGACCTTGCTAGGAGAGAGACCCCACGTTTTCCCAAAGACACCTTTGCACTGCCAGAAAGCTGTCAGTGCTTTGGATGCCTTTGTTTCAACGTGTGATTTCCATAGGAGCTTACTATCGAGGATTACTCCAAGATATTTAATTTCCTTGGATAGCTGGATTGTGACTCCTTTTAGCTTTGGCAGAACGAGTCCATCAAGCTTCCTCCTTCTGGTAAAGAGGACAATACCTGTCTTGGCGGGATTTGCCGATAGCCCATTCGCACAGCACCAAGTGTCAATCCGATCCAGAGATTTCTGCACTTTCCTGCAGATGTTCATAAGCGAAGGGCCTGTTACCAAACAAGCAACATCGTCCGCATATGCTTGTGCGTAGACTCCCGAATCGTTTAAGGTGGGGAGTAGAGGATCGATTACCATGTACCAGAGCAATGGAGACAGCACACCGCCTTGGGGGCAGCCTCTATTAGCCCCAGATGACACCAACAGATCTTGCTTTGCTCGCACCGAAACGATTCTTTGGGCCAGCATCGAACGAATCCAATTTACTAGCACCCGGTCTACGCCGTGCCTACTAGCAGAGTTACACATACTATCAAAAGTGGCATTATCAAACGCCCCCTCTATGTCTAAAAAGATGCCCATAGCGTAGTCCCTCCTGTCGATGGCCAGCTCTACCCTAGCAACAAGGTTTTGCAGTGCCGACTCGCAGGATTTTCCACTCTGATAGGCATGCTGAAATAGAGACAGAGGGTGAGCCTTCAGCGACTTCTGACGTATGCGCAGTTCCACCAGTCGTTCGAGACTTTTCAGCATGAAAGAGGTCATGCTGATGGGTCTAAAGCTTTTGGGGCTGGTGTAGTCGTCTTTTCCAACCTTTGGGATGAAAGCGACCCTCACCATCCTCCAAGAGCGTGGTATGTAAGCCAGTGCCAGGCATGCCGAGAAGATTTTCTTCAGGGCTGCTGTCACGAACTCTGCAACATGAAAAAAAAAATTGCTTTGGGTGGGACTATGGTAAAATTATAGGTTGTTTATCAAGAAAGTGAAATTTTGTTCCTTGATCCGATTATATAGGGATAAAACCTTACCCCGCCTGCAGGCGGCTTTGGGAAAGAACGCCAAAAAAATCTAAATGAAAAACTTGCAAATTCAGTGTATTACGTACTTTTATTGAACAAAACAGAAAGTATTTAACAGAAATCAATACAAAACAAACACTCAGTCTTATTTCAAATAGTCTTAGAAAAATGTTTACAAAAGAAAGGCATGCTTTTGGGCATAAATAGGCAGTTGGTGCAAATAATTTATGGTGAAAATTGTGAAAGCAGTCCTTTTGCTGGGAAAAACAAAGATTCAGATTACATTTTCGGCACACGATTTGAGTTTCGGAGGTGCAGCCGTGATATTTGCACCGGTACGTGATAAAAACTTTGCAAAATGTCCAACTCCGTCGTAGCGAACGTCGTCAGGAGATAAGTAATCTTTTCTTCCAGTAAATTTTACTTGAGGAGTTTGTCATGGACGACCTGGAGCTCTTGGTATTGAAGAATATTGTTGTTTGCAGAGTACGTATGCGGTCTCTGCTCGGAAGTTCGGCAGTAGGTACTGCCTAGCATGCGTGTCAATCTTGTTAATTCTTCTGAACAAAACATAAGCGTTTATCATGGCCATCTCAAGCAGGTGTATAAAAAGTCGGTTAGTCGCCCAATTAGGTCGACGCCCCCCATATGACTATTATATTCACGGACTATATTGGGTCAATCGACATCAACAAATTTTTTTTCTGAGCGGACGAACCGCGACACCTTGTTTATAACATTTGTTTCATTCTGGAAGTGTTTTCGCCTGCGTAACTCGATGCGAGTCGAACTATTTTATTGTCCTTCCAAACTGATAAAGAAATGTCAACTCCTAAAGCAGATCCACAAAATTCAGTTGAATATCCACGGGGTTGTTTCCTGAGATCAAGATCTGTCGGAAGTTTGCAATTCGGAATTCGATTTGAACGAATAGTTCCCAGCGAATGTATTCCGCGTGATTTTAGATAAACCAGAAGTGGCAGTGACGTGTAATAGTTGTCGAAATATGTTATATGGTTTTTAAAATCTGGAATATTACGGGACAATCGGACCACTACATTCGCTGATGCCCCAAGATCTGGTGTATCAGTCAGAACAGCATTGTCTCCTGCGACGCAATATATTTCGAAGTTATAACAAAATCCTAAGGAGTCACACAAAATGAAGAGTTTTATACCCCATTTATGTGGTTTATCTGGCAGATATTGTTGAAGGAAAGTCCTCATCTTCGTTGCGCACATTTGTTCATCGACACATAAACGTTGAGTCATCGGAATGGACTGAAACCTGTTATTGAAATGATCCACGATAGGTCTTATTTTATACAAACGGTCGTAATCTGGAGCATTTTTATCAGGTAACTTATCGTTATCATTGAAATGCAAGTTGCTTCTTATTAGATCAAATCGTTTTCGTGACATTGTGTCCTGAATTATTTGGAACGCATATTCACCCCAGTATGAACGGACGTTTGGGTAGCGAAACACGGACATATAAAATAAAATACCAATATATTTTGGTTGTTGGTTGTTGAAAAGGTAGTGCTAATATTCTTTTGAGCGCTATAGAGATTGGTTTGTTCCACGATATGGTCGATGACACTGTCGCCCAAAAAAGTACTCGAAGCACTTAAAGGGAGTGTCAAGACTTTTTATATCATCTCCCAAATCAGGTTCAGAAAAACCAATCGCTGATTTATCTAGCACTAAGTTCTTCTTTCGCCACAACATTTTCTTAAAAGTCTGCAATTTAGGATCGATATCATTAACTGACCCAACAAACTCACCTGCGTTTGCGATTCTGTGATTGCGGAATATTTGAGGAAGTCGAAGTAGATGGGGATAATACATGTGCAAACGACGCGGGACTTCCAGTTAAATTCACACACACTTCTGATTCCAGCATGGAATCTGGCAAATTTACCGCCCTGTTAATCACCTCGTCAATTCCAGTGTCGATAGGTAATTCTGCATTGTCCACATCTTCGTCTAAAATATCTTCCAAATCTTCTTCCACGTCTGTATCATCGTCGATTTCTAGTAAATCCAAAAATGTTGCAATATCTTCATCATTGAGGGATGATAATTTACACTTTTGTCGTTGATCCATTTCTAAAAAACCAATACTTTAAGCTTAGCCCCCCTCTAGGTTAGGTTAGGTTATGGTGGTAGTCGGTCTGCACGACCAACTCACTTAGACCTTACAGGTCCGTTGTGATACCACTGTGCTACACGGGAACCTCATTTATCTTCCTTCGTGGAACCATTTCGTGGCTCTTATGAAGCGTAGTATTGATGCCAACCCCACGCCAGACAGTTCTGTAAGAGAATTAAAAAAGTATTTACCTAGACAACCTGCTCTGATTTTAGCTAGGGCTGGACAATTGCAGAGGAAGTACTCAACTGTTTCTTCCTCTTCCTCTTCCTCATCTCTGCAACTTCTGCAATATTCATGGGAGAAGACTCCTAGTCTCGAGGAATGCCTGCCAAATAGCCAGTGACCGGTTAAGCAAGCCACGACCTTCGAGATATTGTCTCTTGAGAGATTAAGCAATTCCTTTGTTCTTTTCTTGTTTATTTGCGGCCATAGTAGCCTAGCTGTTAGACACGTATCTTCATTTCTCCATGACCTATTGGCCTCTTGGATAAAGTGGTTTTTTATTATTAGTTTACTCGTGGCCATGGGTATTCCAATGGTACTTTTATCACTCAGCAGTTGGAGAGCGGTACCCTTTCTGGCTAGCTCATCTGCTTTACAGTTTCCCTCAATATCTCTATGTCCCGGAACCCAAATAAGGCTGACCTTGAATACGTCACTAATATCATTTAGAGCTGCCCGGCATTCCTGTGCAACCTTCGATCTTAGTAATGCCGCATTCATTGATTTGATGGCCGCCTGGCTATCCGAGAATATATTTATAATCGTTTTTGTTAGGGCGTGCGTATTTAGGTATGTAGCCACTTCTTTTATAGCTAATACCTCTGCCTGATAGACGCTGCAGTAGTCTGGTAGTCGAACGGATAGTTCCAGTCCTAATTCCTTCGAGAAAACTCCGTGGCCAACCTTATCGTCTAGCTTGGAGCCATCTGTATAAAAGTTTAATTCCCCCCTTCTCCATGGCCTTCTTGTATGCCACTCCCTTCTTGACGGTATACTCGTCTTGAAGAGTCTTTCAAAGGTGAGTCTAGGGATAGAGTAGTCTATTTCTTGTTTATGACTATTCAGAGAGTGCAAAATGGAAGCGTGGCCAAAGCACCGGTCTTTCCATAGCGCCATACTTTTTAGTCTGAGCGCCGAGGCGGCGGCCACGTGTTTTCCTACCAGATTTAGGGCAGGTAAGTTGATTAGCACTTCCAGCGCTTTTTTTGGAGTAGTCCTTAAGGCGCCAGAGATGCACAAAAAAGCTGTTCTTTGGACCTTACTCATGGTTTTAGCGTAAGTCGGCTTTTGAGCAGATGGCCACCATACAAGTATTCCGTACATTAAGATTGGCCTAACTACCGAAGTATAGAGCCAGTGCGTAATACGGGGTGTTAGTCCCCATTTGATACCGACCGCTTTTTTGCAAGTGTATAATGCAACGTTGGCCTTCTTTACTCTTTCCTCAATATTAGATTTCCACGTGAGTTTCCTGTCTAATATGAGTCCTAAGTACTTGACGTTCTCTTTCAAAGGAATCTCCACACCCTTAAAAGTTAGCGGGGAGATTATAGGGAGCCTATGTTTCTTTGTAAAGAGAATTATTTGAGTTTTTGAGGGTTTTATATCGAGTCCCCTGCTCTCAGTCCAGCTTCTAAGCGTGGCCATGTTAGAGCGCAGAATATCCATATTTGCCTTTAACGGCGATTGCTACGTCATCTGCGTAAGCTGTGACGTGGCAACCCCCTCTTTCCAGGGTCAGCAACAGGGAGTTTACTGCCAAAATCCAAAGAAGAGGGGAGAGGACTCCACCTTGCGGTGTGCCCCTGCAGACCTTTCTGCTTAGAGTAGTGCTTCCTAATTTAGCCGTTACCTTTCTTTTGATGAGTATATCTTCTATCAGGGCTACGACATGTGGTTCAACTCCAAAATCTTCTAATGAATCTACTATAGCGTTTGCATTTATATTGTTGAAGGCGCCTTCTATGTCTACGAAAGCAACCAATGCAAACTCTTTGTCTGATAAGCTTTTTTCCACCAACCCGACTAGTGAGTGTAAGGCGGTTTCTGTGGACTTCCCTTTAGTATAGGCATGTTGCGCCGAAGAGAGCCTATTTAAAGGCACGACACCCCGTATGTATTCATCTATTATTCTCTCCAGGATCTTGAGAAGAAAAGACGTTAGACTAATGGGTCTGAAGTCTTTAGGGTTAGTGTGTGAGGACCTACCTGCCTTGGGTATGAAGGAGACTTTTGCCTCCCTCCATCCTAGCGGAATGTAGCCCATGTTAAGACAACTTCTAATGACAATTTTGATATACGGTAGTACAATGCCCCGTGATTGCTGCAGCTCAGCGGGGTAGATACCGTCCGTTCCTGGCGATTTATAAGGACCAAAAGTATTAATAGCCCATTCGATTTTTGAGTGTGTAACTAAGAGATTTCCTAGGTCGGATTGCCTTTCATTATTGGCGGAATGGTTTTGTTCCACCGGCTTATTTCCTGGAAAGTGTGTGTCTAGGAGAAGACCTAATGATTCCTCACTTGAGGTAGTCCATGTATTCCCTTGACCTTGTAGGTAGCCTAGGTTGCATGGCGTCTTTGAGAGAATTTTTCTTAATCTGGCCGCTTCTGAAGTCTCCTCAATTTCTTTGCAATAATTTTGCCATGATTCACGCTGCGCAGTTCTAACTGCTTTTTGTAGTTTTTCAATTCAGCCTTATAGGCTTGCCAGTCCTCTGAACTTCTCGTGGCCTTGGCCAGATTAAATAGTGTTCTATGGGATTGTCGTAGCGAGGTTAGCTGCTTGGACCACCAAGGTGGTTTAGACTTCCCTCTGGGTCGGACAACCGGACAGCTGGCTGCTAACGAGCTATTCATTGCTTTAGTTACCTGATTAACCAGTTTATCCAACTCCCCACAAGTAGTGGGGTTTTTGGGGGCTTTCTTTGGCAGTAGAGCTCTTAATTTTTTATTGTAAACTCCCCAGTCAGTTTTCCGTATATTCCTGAACTGACTAACTTGGGGAGACCTAGTGTCGATTTCGAATTCAATATACCGATGGTCTGAGAACGAATTTTCGTTTGAAACTCGCCATCTTTTAATGTGATTAGAGAACATGTCGGAAGCCAGGGTGATGTCCAAAACTTCCTCTCTGTTCATAGTAACAAAAGTCGGCTCTGAGCCTATATTCAAAACACTAATTCTAAAGTCCAGTAGTGACTCACCTCTAGCGTTAGTGTCGCTGCTTCCCCACAGGATGTTGTGAGCATTTGCGTCGCAGGAGACAACCAAATGTTTGTTCTTCCGGGCTGCCTCTTGAACCAGAGTACGGACTTCGTCCGGCGGAGCGTCCCTGTCATAGGCCATATAGGCGGAGGCTAGCCAAAAACCGGTTTTCCCGAGCTCGATGCTTGCCGCTACCATGTCGCCGCTACTAGGCTGTGGGAGCAAGAAGATATTTATATTGTTTTTGGCGAGGATGCAGCTACGGATCTTACCTCTGTGTTGTACGGCAATCAGTTTAAAGCCCTTCACTCCGAGGCCGCAGATTTTATTGCCGTATATCCACGGTTCTTGAATGAGGGCTATGTCAAGTCCACCGGCAGCCAAGCGGACGGAAAGATGCGCGGACGCAAGTTTGGAGTGGTGGAGATTAATTTGGATCAGCTTCATGAGAATCTGTCCGTTTCATCTCCACCATCGTGACCTCGACGTCCTCTTCCGAGATCTCCCCACCCTCAATGTCAGCGAGGAGATCATCTTCGTTAAACAGCGGCCCCACACCGGTCAGCCTCTCCGAGTCGGTTGAACATTGGCTGTTGGCCAACCCTTCTGCAGTATCGCTCCGCAAGCTGGCTTTGTCACTCTCCTCATCTGAGTTCAAAGCTGGCTCGTCGCTGCGATAGATTCGAATAGTTGCGTCAACGAACCCGAACCTCACGACATTATTTTTCTGCGCCAGTGGGCCGAGCGATTCTCCATTGAGGATGAGCATCACCTGTCGCCTACCTTCTACTGGCTCCTCTATTCTACCTACCTTCCAATTATGCGTTGGCAGGTCTCTGTTGCAGGATTTGAAAATTTCCTCAATTTTGTTTGGCTCTGCCGGCTTGGCCGGAATCCAAACTCGAGCTCGAGGCCTGCTTGGAATTTCATCCTTGCTGACCGCATCGAGTTTGGCACCCGGCCAAACCTCTCCTATCTTGTTTACGGCCAACCTGTAGAGCGTGGCTGACCTAGTGTCTTCGCAGGCGATGAGTTTAGCTCTACCTTGATACCAGCCTGCGTCATAACAAAGGGGAAGAGTTCCGGGGTGTTCCTCTAGGATCTGGAGGTACACTTCGGCGATAGCCTCCTCAATCCCCCTCCATTTTTCCTTAGGAATCACTCCTTCCTCCTCTCCTTTGTCGATGACGGCCAGTATCTCACCGCCGCCTTTTACCACCTCACTAAAGGTTTGATGTTTTTGGCCACCTACCTTCTGTCTTTTGGCGGCCCTTTCCATTGTCTGCTCTGCAGACCGTTGTCTTTTGGGAGTAGCATCCGCCGGTTTTCCCAAGTCGGATATTACTCCCTTTGCCCACTCTAGCGATTTAGCCTGGTCTTCGGTTAGCTGGTCTGTTGCTACCTCTCCTAGTCTAAATAAGACCCTGCTGGCCGCCTTCTTTTCGTAGTAATTTTGTTTGGAGGGGCGGACATCTTTAGCCGGCCCCCCCCCGTTCTGCGCTTATGAACTGCCTAGAGGTACTAGGCCCCTCTATGGCAACCTGCCGGTGAATCCTAGAAGCAGGTGCCGACCCCCGTCCTCTATAAGGGGTTGAGGTGGGATGGGGGTTATTTGTCCTACGCAGTGTTGCCCTCGCAGCTTCTGCCATTGACTGATTTGAGGCCGGTTTACCCAAGCCTCCTCGCCCCCCGCTGCCTCCTGCAGTACTCGTGCTGGGACCAGCCCTTTCGCTTAGGCCCCTTCTAGCTCCTAATAGCGGCGGTCTGACCACTGCCTTGCTCTCGGCTGTAGCAGTAGTCGCAGCCACCTTTGTTGGTTTTTTGGGAGGACCGACCTCCTTGTGAAAAATGTTTTTCTTATTTGACATGTTCATTTTTGGTCCCACGAGTGTCGGACAAGGGAGGTCCGCCTGTGCAGAGGTCCGTGTGCACAGGTAAGGCTAGATAGAACCGGAGGTCGCCAGGTATCCAGAGCACTCCGTTCAAGACTGAGCTATTTTTGGTCTGGGTCCCCAGCCAAGCTGAACCTCGGCACGGGTCGTATAACACCTTGTTCCGACCCAGGGCAGAGCTTGGTCATCGTTCAAAAACAGCCCGAACCAAGGGAATGAAGTGCGTTCGCTCAATACTGTAAAGTATTCAAGTGACAACACTATCATCCATTGGTAAGGTCTAGTTAGTGATTCGACTAAGCCTCCGCACCACGGCAAGGTGTCTGCCATCGCGAAGGTAGCCCCCCTCTAAAAAATATCAAAATTTCAAACTTACCGCATAGTGTTATTTATTCCGAGTTATCCCAGGACCGCCTCTAGTTGGGCTGTCTTCAAAGATTTATAAAATACAGGAAACACTTTTTTTTTGTTATTATTTTTAACTTTCGTATTTTGAACACAACCAGCAACACTATGATAATTTTTATTATAAGCTAAATACACTTCTAATATTTTTATTTAATTTTTAAAATACACCACTTTTGCAGAATAATTAATTTGACCGCACTTCACTATTTTTCGACTTCAAATGACTATGACGGCTGATTAAAAAACAAGACGCTGTTGCAAATGCACCATCAATAATTTTGGGACTTCCCCGAATTAGAAATAGTTTAAAAAGTAACGAAATAGTATTTTAAAAGGGAATAAGCGTGAAATAAACTTAGGCCGTCTACAGGCGGTCTTGGGTACTAGAGGATTAATTTAGCATGTATACAAACATAATATGTGTGTGTGCTCTTCATTATGAGCGTCCGGTACCAATATCGTATTATCGGGTAGTGTGAAAACGCTCGGTTTCGCGCACGACGCACGAGACTCTGGACGGGGAATCCCCGTATTGTTTAATTTATTTATCTATATTTCATTTGTCTGTGAGAGCAATTTTCTTCATACGGCAACTTGCAGACTCGCAAGCACAAAGTTTCTTTTTATTGTATTGTAAAGTCATCACTCCGACGTTCTAGTGCACAGTTCTAGTGGATAAAAGTTTTACGTTATTGTGGATAAAAGTTTTAGGTTATTTGTTATTAATTTCATATCTAATGTTAAGGTAAGACAACATCAACTTTTTAACGACTTTAACGATAGTATATTACAACCCAAGGCCAGAAAGCCATCTCACACACGCTAGGATATCCAAAATTATGGCCGTGGCTAGTATACTACTTTTCTTGATCTCCCGCCGAAAGTACGTACTTGCAAGGATTTACAAACGCGAGGGAGGGGGCGGCGCACACTGGGGATTTTTGTACAGAGATGCGGAAAAAAGTATACATCCCAAAAAATATTTACATTTTTACTACAGTCGTATGCCCAGGTTTCATGCTGTGATGACTGCGGCGATATCGTTGAGGCTTGATCAGTCTTTCAAGTAGCTTTCCTGCCGTGCCGAGCATATATAATGACCGATATGCTGATGGCAGGTTCGGGATATCTCTACCCTTCCTTATTAACTCAAGCTGCTGCTTTTTCGCGATTTCGGGGAATATTCCATCTCTTAGGCATAAGACGTTTTATATGTCCAGTAGTACTTGTGGCCGCATGCGATTTTCTTGAGGAGTTCTGCAGATACTACATCTGGTCCCGGAGCTTTATTGTTCTTAAATTTGCTTACATCTAACTACAGTTCCTTCCTGGTGAATGGTATCAAAAGAAAGGTATTTCACTCCGCATTACAATAGAGATATAAAACCCCGAATTTTTTTATTAATTTTATTATATTAAAATTAAAAATTGTTACATTAAACATTTTATTGCTTTTAAAGAAACTTAGGCCTTTTATTTTTGCATTTGTAAGCATTTGTGTCGGTATCGCGACAAATAGACCAACAGTATTCGCCAAGCATATGCGTAATGTCTTGTCCTTTAAAGCGCTTGTCAATAGCCGCAATGTCAATCACCAGGGAAACAATCTAAATGATTGTGAAGGAAATGGATCTTTAGCGACATTAATATGCCCATTTCGCCATATGCCGCAATCATATCTGCAACAATATTTTCATAATTCTCAGCTCATTTGTTGCCAAGAAACTGCTCAATAACGACAACTGTGCCTTTCCATGCACGTTGTTCGATAGCATTCAATTTTGATGAAAATTCATAACTTGCAACTATTTTTTTTATCTGCGGACCACTGAAAACACCTTAAATTATACACATCATTAAAAAAATAAAGTTACTAAAAGCCTTCGTAAAAAAAGTACCTGCATGAATCTTTGGCGGACGTGCGGACGTGTGTGAAGTGGCTCCGGGAAGAATCTAAAAGAATCACGCAGTGCGGGCGCGCCAAAAGCGAAAAACGCCCCAAAAAATAGCAGCTCTCGCAGCTGCTATCGGGTCGCAAAAACCAGCTATCTCCATAGCGCTGTGAAGGCAAATTTGATAAATTTTGATCGAAATAATAAACGATCACGACACTTTTTTTGTTCGTTTTATTATAACCAAAAACACTCAAAAAACTAAAAGAGAAAGTGAACTCACAAACAAATTTAACACTACAGCTGTTTCACGTTGCTGAAAAGCAGCTGACATTCGAAAACAGTGTTGTAAAACGTAAATTTACTTTACACACTACATTTAACTTATAAAGGCATGTACGCAGCTCAGTCGCCAATCAAACAAAAGTTTGCGCAAACAAGCGATCAAACATGCAGACAAAAAAATCTTGGAGCTCTCAGTGTGAGTCACCAACAACCAAAGATAAATCGACCTCTCCGAAAGGTATCACAAATAACTTAAAAAACATGAATAAAGGTGCTACGCCTGCAAAGCGCGGGAGATCTAGTCCAGGTAAATATACACCTAATAAAACAAAACAATCAAAGCTTGATAACTACTGGCTAGCAACGCCATCTGCAAGCAACTCAAATCGATTCGCAGTACTCGACCAAGAGGAAATCAATCGTAGTACCCCCCCACCTCAAACGCGCAAGGAACCTAGGCCCCCACCGATATTTGTATCTGGAGTGAGCAACATCCAGCCACTTCAAGACCTACTCTTAAATGTTGCCGTAGATGGCTTCGTATTAAAAGTTACTGGAGGAAGCGAGGTTAAAATCCAACCGCAGTCAGCAAAACAATACACTGCAATAACTGCGGCCCTAGCGGAAAAGAAAACTGAGTTCCATACATATAAGTTAAAACAAGAACGTAACTTTAATATAGTCCTTAAAGGTATGCATTCATCGACACCCACAGACGACTTTCGTGAAGCAATAGAAAACCTCGGCCACCAAGTGGTAAATATTTGCAATATGCGTCAATGGAAAACAAAAAAACCGCTTCCAATGTTCTACATTAGCCTCAAAGCAGGCAACAAAAATAAAGAGTTATATGCATGCGATAATCTGCTTTATACAAAAATTAAATTTGAAGCACCAAGAAAACGGCGCGAAATTCCACAATGCACAAGATGTCAACGCTACGGGCATACAAAGCACTTTTGCAATCGTAGTCCAAGATGCGTTAAATGCGTTGGTAATCACTTAACCATTGACTGTCCAAAAAGGGGTATTTCAAAGGAAGTTAAATGCGTGCTATGTGATGGTAACCATCCCGCTAATTACAAGGGTTGCACTATTTACAAAATCCTGCAACGAAGAACGTACCCAACGCTGCGAAAAAAAGAGCTGCCAAATGTTGTGCCTAACTCCGAAATCTCGCAACCCGCAATAACAAAAAACACGCTGTCCTACGCGGAAGCTCTGAAAATCAATAATCGAGCACAAGAAAAACCACAACCAACTACGGAAAAAGATACTGTTCAGAAAGAAACTAATAATGAAATAGAAGAACTGAAAAGAATGGTCAGAACTCTAGTCGAACAGATGGGTACTGTACTCAATCTGCTTACAGCCATGCTTCCGAATGTTCCAAAATGAATAGGCCGCTGATGCTTGCAATTTGGAATGCCAATGGGCTCATCCAACACCGCTATGAAGTGGAAGTATTTCTAGCAGATAAAAATATTGACATAATGTTAATATCTGAAACACACTTGACAGACAAATGTTACGTAAAAATTCCAAAATATGATTTATACCACACAAATCATCCTGCTGGTACAGCAAGAGGAGGCACAGCCATCTTAATCAAAAATAATATTGCGCATATGGTTCATGGAAACACTAAAAATTACAATCTACAGTCGACTGCTATAACAGTCACAGATCGAAAGAGCTCTCTTGTGATTGCTTCTGTGTACTGCACTCTAAATCAATCAACAAAAAGCGTTGAATACCAAAGGTATTTCAAATCGTTGGGACCTAGATTTATAGCAGGTGGCGACTACAATGCGAAACATCCGCAATGGGGCTCACGCTTAATAACTCCAAGAGGGCGCGAACTCCTCAAAGCAATGCAGGTCAATAAATTATTCCACGTCTCAACAGGACAACCCACTTACTGGCCTAGTGACCCAAATAAAAAACCGGATCTTATAGATTTTTGCATATGCAAAGGTGTATCTAAAAATCAGGTCTCCATAGACACATGTCTAGATCTCTCATCAGACCACTCACCTTTGCTGTTAACAATAAACTCTTCTTTTCAAAAAAAGGAAATGACACCAAAGCTACACAATAAAATGACAAACTCTGAATACTTTAAAGAACTAGGCGAGGATACACTGTGCCTAAATATTCCACTAAAATCCAACTCTGATCTGGACACGGCCGTTGAGATTTTCAACAACTGTATTCAAAGAGCTGCGTGGACCGCTACGCCGGAAATTAAGCACACTCACGCTGAAGCGCACATTAACGATCACGTCAAAATTTTAATATCAGAAAAACGCAAGCTTCGGCGCATATGGCAAAGCACCAGAAACAGGAACGACAAAAAAAAAATAAATAAGCTCACAAAACAATTAAAAAACACTATAAGAGACGCAAAAAACTCAGAACTGCATGAATACTTATCCAACTTGTCACCTACGGAAGCTACTGACTACTCACTCTGGAAGGCAACGAAAAAGATCTCACAACCAACGCCTCACAACGCAGCGATAAAAATGTGTAATGGAGATTGGGCAAAAACTGATAAACAAAAAGCAATAGAGTTTGCCAAACATCTATCAAATGTTTTCCAACCATTTCCGAGTCAAAGAGCGGAGGTAGACTCAGAAGTTAACGAATTTCTCTCAGCTCCATTTCAAATGGATTTTCCGACTGTACGATTTACCTGGAAAGAAGTTAGATACGCAGCAACCTAAACTCTCAAAACTAAAAAGGCGGCAGGTTACGATCTAATAACTAGTAAGGTTTTAAAAGAACTGCCCAAATGTGGATACAAATTCCTCACCATTATATTTAACGCGATGATAAAACAAGAGTATTTCCCAACTCAATGGAAAGTTGCTGAAATCATCCTTATACAAAAGCCAGGGAAGACCCCGAGCGTGGTATCCAATTACAGGCCAATAAGCCTATTGCCTGTTGCCTCCAAGCTCTTCGAAAAGCTGCTTTTAAAAAGGATAAATCCAATAATTGCGCAAAGAAATCTCATTCCAGCCCACCAATTTGGTTTTCGTAAGTATCACTCCACCATAGAGCAAGTTAATTGTGTGTATGATTTCGCTAGACAAGAACTTGAGAGGCGGCAATTCTGTACAGCGGCATTTATAGATATAACGCAAGCCTTCGATAAAGTCTGGCATGAAGGCCTGCTATACAAGCTTAAGCAGGGCTTACCGCACAACTGTTATATGCTCATAAAATCATATTTGCAAAATAGACATTTTCTTGTTGAAGTAAACAACGAAACCACTAACCTTCACGCAATCAGAGCAGGTGTACCACAAGGAAGTGTTCTAGGCCCCGTCTTGTACACTTTGTTCACGGCAGATCTTCCACTATCAAAGAACACATATACAGCCACGTATGCAGATGATACTGTCGTCATGGCCAGGAGTACCCTTCCCTCAATTGCTTCTGATTACCTACAAGAAAACCTTAACAGTGTTAGCGGCTGGATGAAAAAATGGCGCATAAAAGCTAACGAAAGCAAATCGACGCAGATAACATTCACTCTTCGAAATGGCTCATGTCCTGCCGTATCTCTTAACAGCGTTCCAATACCACAAACAGATAATGCCAAATATTTAGGTATTCTATTAGACCGGCGTCTTACTTGGCGATCGCATATATTTTTAAAGCGAAAGCAACTTGGACTGAAATTGCGATCACTACACTGGTTAATCGGCTACAATTCAGCACTTACACTAGACAATAAGGTGCTTATCTACAAAGCTATTCTGAAACCGATATGGACGTATGGCGTTCAATTATGGGGCTCAGCAGCAAAATCAAATCTAGAAATCATGCAAAGATTTCAGTCAAAGGTGCTCCGCATGTGTGCCAATGCGCCATGGTTTGTACGAAACGAGATATTGCACCGTGACCTAAAAGTTACGACAGTTTTCGAAGAAATAAACAACCTCAGCCAGAGATACAACAACCGACTTGCCACTCATCCGAATAATCGAGCAAATAACGATTTAATGCAAAGACTTAAACCGTAATATACGTAAATGCAAAAGTTGTAAAATTGTATAATATATGTATATGTTATATGTTGTTCATTATTAAGTAACGAGTTCCACTGGGAATTCTTACTCTAAGCTATTCTTATTTAAATTGTAGGTAAAAATAGTACTTATTGTTATTGTTATGACAGATTGTATGGAATAAATGGAGTTCGAAAAAAAAAAACAAGTGTAATGCTGATCTCTTTTGCGACCTTCCCATGTACACAAAAAGGACTGGTGGGTTGGAAATCCACGCTTAACACCCATGAGTAATCCGACCACTTTTAGATCGCAGCATATTTTCCAATTATGCTCTTGGTAGTTTATCAGCTGTAATATTAATTCCATGCCTTCGTATGTTTCTTTGAGGTTGGTGGCATATGCCATCCGGACAGCTGGATGTTTGTTACCGATATGAAGCAGCACTACTTTAAGGCTGTTGACCGATGCATCGATGAAAAGTCGCCACTCCTCTGAAATATGAGGGTAACCAATTTGTTCAAACATCGAATCAATATCACAACAATAAGCCAGGTTTTTTTCCCGATCTTCGTGCAATTTAAAAAATTCGTCTTATGGAATACTGCTACGTCGATCACGAGCGGCTGTTATTTTAAAATCAGCCGCCACTATATTCCACTGCTTAAAGCGTGATGCAAAGAGTTCGGCTGTTCTCTTTGACAAATCTCCTTCTCGTACAAGGTCATTGAAGTCGGCTTGCGTTACTAAATGCGGCACTGCAGTCCCAAGTTCACTGGGTGTTGGTACAAATTCCGATACTTCTGGTTCCCCGCATCTCGCATTCGATGCAAGAAATGTTGATAGCATTGTTGGTGCTACTGTTGGTTCTCCATACCTTAATTCGGGAACATCATCAAAAATCTCCATTGAAGCCGCTATACGTTCTTCTGGTGAGTACAGAACCGCTGGAATAACCGATTCTACATTAGCGTAGCGAATTTTGTTGCCGCGAAAGTATTGGTACTCTTTAGTTTGAGAAAAAGTTACGCAAAAGTAGCACAGTTCACTGCAGTACTCCGTACGTGGTAGCCAAATTGTTGGTACAGAGTACTTTATTGTTGACCTTCCATCAGTAAACTTGCTTAAATTTATATAGCAATAGTCGCACACGACTTCCACAAACGTAACAAAAGTTATTTCCAGTCGGGCACTGCATTTTTCGTAAGAAGAAATATACAGAAAGACGTTTTCGCGCAACAGAACTTAAAACAATTGTCAAAGTATACGTCTCCTAGTAGCACAACTGTCAGATGATCGGAACTTCCGGAACTGTAACAAACACACAAACGGCACAGAGTGTGTTGTATGAAACAATAAATTAGGTTACAAAGGTTAATAAGTTGTTTAAAAATTTGGAGGCCCTTCAAGTTATGCCGAAAATTTAGAAAAACATTTGTTTTTAGAAAAAAAAATTCAAGAAAATCTGAGAATTGATACATTTTTTTTTTTAATTTCACATAATAAAAACATTTCCAAAAGTCTGCCTGCAGAAATTCAGCGCGACTGGATCTACGAGCTCTATATTTTATACATAAAAAAAAAATTCTGACGTGTACATGAAAATCGCCGATACACGTGTATTTTTATTTTTTCTCCCCTTTCCGAAAAAGTATATTTGGTCCATGGGACAGAAAAAAAGTTCGTTTTTGTAACGCAGTGTTGTATGTGCGCCAAAATAAAGCCATTCCCTCTCCCATTTTTTTCATTACCGGTGGGGTCTTCCTGTCAGTTGCCGTTATTATTTTTTTTTAATGCTCGAATTGTAACCACGGTATACCACGCACCTTCCTTATCGCGGTATACGATCAGTCGATCAGTGATTTGATTCAAAAAACAATACATTAATACATTCCTTAAGCTAAACCAGTGCTTGATACTTAGCTGAAGTCGAACAGTCGGAACAGCTGTTGCAACTTCAGTTTCAATTTTAGCGGAACTATTCTTTATTTATTTTTCTGCTGCCCTTTAATTTCGTTGATATCTGGCAGTTACGTCGAAAATTTCTTCTAGTTCCGATTATCCATCTTTCATGTCCATTATTCTTTAGCGGCTGATGCTTTCCATTTCAATTCAACCGGGCTATTCGGGTCATGTTCTCCGATTTCGATGTAACTCAAATATGTTGCTCTCTGGTCAAAATAATGAGACACGTATTTTTTTGTTCGTCCGAAAAAAATTTTTTCAAGAGTTATCGTCAATTTTGTTTTTCGGCCCAAAATCGATTTTTTTAATTATAAAGGGTTTTTCAATAAGGGCGGGTAGATTTTGAAATGGAATCACACACAGCTTGAGTTATTGGCAAAATTATCTCTTTATTTGAAAGGCGCATATATGCCATTAAGTGTGGAATATGACATCATTCAAATGCCCGCCTCGGCTTCTTACGGTGGAACGGATCCGAGTGGTCCAATTTTCAATGACTCTTCCGCATAGATCCGGCTGAATTTGAGCGATGGCCTGTGTTATGTTCACCTTTAGAGCATCGGTCGATTGTGGGTTATTTGTATAGACGTGACACTTCAAGAAACCCCACAGGAAAAAGTCTAGCGGGGTCAAATCGCATGACCTTGGTGGCCAATTCACATCACCCCTGCGAGAGATAACCTTACCCTCAAATCCTTCATGCAGAATGTCAATCGTGGCGTTTGCTGTATGGCACGTAGCGCCGTCCTGCTGGAACCACATGTCGTCTAGGTCCATATGGTTCAGTATGAGCCATAAGGAATTGGTTATCATCGTTGTGTAGCGCTCGCTGTTGACGGTGACCGCCTCACCAACGTCGTTTTCAAAAAAGCACGGACCAATGACGCCGCCGGCCCAAAATCCACACCAAACGGTAACTTTTTGAGGATGCATTATCACCTGGTGAACCTCGTGTGGATTGGTGTCGTCCCATATACGGCAGTTTTGCTTGTTAACACAGCCATTCACCCAAAAATGCGCCTAGTCACTAACGATGATTTTTCGCCTAAAATTGGGGTTCTCTTCCAAACGATTCGAAGCCCAGTCAGCGAACAAACGGCGTTGTCTATGGTCATCAACTTTGAGCTCCTGGGTCAGTTGGATCTTGTACGGGTGTAGGCCCAAGTCCCGACGCAAAATTCGCCAAGTTGAAGGCTGCGAAAGGCCAAGTTCTTGTGCACGGCGAGGAATAGACTACCTCGGGTGTTGCTGTACACTTTCACGGACCGTGGCAATGTTCTCGGCTGATCTTGCGTTCCTTGAACGTACGGGTGTTGGCTGATTGTTTACTGACCCGGTCGTCGCAAAATTTGGCCACCAAACGTTGAAAAGTCGACTTTGAAGGGCCACACCGTCTACCGAAAAATGGGCGCAATGCGCGCAACGTTTGCGTTAATGAACACTCATTTTGATAATAAAGTTTTATCATTTGAACGTGCTGTTCAATCGTGTAACTTGCCATGATGATTTGGCATAAACAACTGAATAATAAACAAAAGATTTGACAGATATCACCAAAACAAAATGGCTGCCACAGGGCGCCAAAATCGACCCGCGCCAATTGAAAAACCCTATATAAGAAATTTTTTTTTTTAAATGCGTTATGGTCAAAAATGAGCCGATTTTAATAATTCTATGCTCAAAATGATCGGCATTACTTACACAAGCGGCTTCATGTAGAAACAATTGCAAAAAAGAGGTTGAAATTCTTTTATTTAGCAAAAAAGAAAAAAAATTCAAATTTTTTCGAAGTTCAATATTTCAAAATGTGTATTTTTTTTTTATAACTTTTTCCAAATCAAGAGGACACCTCAAACTTCAATTGAACTGAATGCCCAGTAGCTAAAATGAGTTGTTTTTGAGTAATGAATTTTTGAGTAAAAAAATTGTTTCGCACTTTTGGTTTTTTGAAAAATAAAAAATCTTCAACTACCTTTTTGCAATTATTTCTACATGAAGTCGCTCGTGCAAGTAATGACGATCATTTTGAACCCGCAATCATTTAAATTGGTTTATTTTTGACTAAGTTATGAGCAATTTAAAAAAATGTTTCTTATATAGATTCTTTCCATTTCAATTCAAAAGGGCTATTCGGGACATGTTCTTCGATTTCAATGTAACTCAAATATGTTGCTCTCTGGTCGAAATAATGAGACACGTATTTTTTTGTTCGCCCGAAAAAATTTTTTTCAAGATTTATCGGCAATTTTGTTTTTCGGCTCAAACTCGATTTTTTTTTTAATTATATAAGAATTTTTTTTTAAATGCTCATAACTTAGTCAAAAATCAACTCATTTCAATGATTCTGGGTTCAAAATGATCGCCATTACTTACATGAGCGATTTCATGTAGAAACAATTGCAAAAACGCAGTTGAAGATTTTTTATTTTGCAAAAAACAAAAAGTGCGAAACAGGTTTTTTACTCAAAAACTCATTACTCAAAAACAACTCATTTTAGTTACTGGGCATTCAGCTCAATTGAAGTTTGAGGGGTTCTCTTGATTTGGAAAAAGTTAAAAAAAAAAATACACTTTTTGAAATATTGAATTTCGAAAAAGTTTCGAATTTTTTTTTTTTTTTTGCAAAATAAAAAGTTTTGAACTACGTTTTTGCAATTGTTTCTACATGAAATCGCTTATGTAAGTAATGGCGATCATTTTGAACCCAAAATTATTAAAATCGGGTCATTTTTGACTAAGTTATGAGCATTTAAAAAAAAAATTTCTTATATAATTAAAAAAAATCGATTTTGAGCCGAAAAACAAAATTGCCGATAAATCTTGAATAAAATTTTTTTCGGGCGAACAAAAAAATATGTGTCTCATTATTTTGACCAGTGAGCAACATATTTGAGTTACATCGAAATCGAAGAACCTGACCCGAATCGCCCGGTTGAATTGAAATGGAAAGCACCGGCTCTCATTCTTTGGATGAACTCCTGTTCTGGAGAACTGTGACAGCAAGTGCGGTTTGTGTAGGCGTGGTGACGCTCCTGTTTTTTGTTTTTGATATACATATACGTTGAGGACATGAACCAAAATTTAATCGACCTAAACGTCGATTATATTTACTCGTCTTCACCACCCTACTCACCACGCTAAAATACAACCCTACCTGGTAACCATAAGTAACTAAGAAGCGAAAACCAGTTGTGATCAAACAGCAAGCAACGTGACCATAGATGACTAGATGTGAAACTCTTTTTCTCGTGAGTGCGATGAAAAATGTGCATTTTTGCCAATATTGCCACACCGATAGAAACATGAATTGGGTACTTTTTAAACAAAAATTGGGGATTTTTAGTTTCCACACCACCATTGAGGTTTGTATTTAGTTTGCGGTTGCCCAATAGCCTTATATCACTCGTACACACCTACATATATTAAAAATAAGCACAATCCGTATGAAATATGTACATAAATAAGCAAAAAATGTATATATAAATGAAATTATTTAAAACTGAAAAACAAAAGTAATTTAATAATAATAAACTAATGACACATTGCGATTTATTAATATAACACAGAAAGTGGGTAACAAAAAAAAGCTCAAACAACGAACAGACTAAGTTAAAGCAGATTACCTTTAATCTTTGTAAAATATCTCAAACTCAAATTCAATTGCCTTACCTACGCTTTTCAACCATAGAATTACGAATATACAAATTTACATAAACCAACACACAGTTTCCAATAAAATTACTTTATGTTCATAAGACTAATCAAAAGTAGAAGTCGAAAAGGATGTAAGAGGCTTTGGAAAATTCTAAAACTCCCTTCAATTTAAATTATTACGTTTCAAGTGAATTAATTTTAAGACACATAATTACAAGTATTTAATAGCGTCATTTTTCCATTGAGCAAAAACAAACTGCTTTCGATAGTTATTTTTTGCGCGTTTTCTCTGGCAGCATGCCATTTCGCCTATCAGCTGTTCAAAATCCCATAATGCGTGAATGCTGCTAAGTTTTGAAACGAGCTCATGGGCGCGATCTCTCTCAAAATGAAAGAGTTTCACATCTGGTCATCTATGAACGTGACATCGTCGGCAACTTTTTTGATTAAATTAATTGATATTGATATATCATCAAAAACAGAATTTTAATTTATTTTTATATTCTCAATTACTGAATTTTGTTAAATAAAAATTTTGAATTTGAACGGAGGCGATTATAGCATTAACTTATTAGCCATTTCGGCGAGGTGTTACCCTCTTCTACTGAGGTGATAAAATACTACCTTCACTAGTCCTTAGGCTATTTGATCCGAGTCATATTCCAGTACGCCACAATCGGTACCTTACTGGTCTTGACCCCGGTGCGCTTTTCAACTCGAGTTCCGTTGTATTTTTTTTCCTTATTTTATGTTTCTGTATGTTTCTGTTGTCTTTTTGTTTGTTTTCTAATTAATCTCTCGTCGCACTCTGGCCTCCCGCTCATGTGTAGGTGTTCTTCGGGGCAGCCTTGATGGGATTTGATGCCGCTTATTTCACGGGCGGTGCCAACTCACTGTGCACTAGAGGTTCTCTGGGTATATGAGGGATTTTAGGTAGAAATTTCCTCTACTGCCGAATTTTATTAGCCTCTTATGACAAGCACGCTTTCCTCGTGGGGTAATAATAACACAGGCCGACAAAATTTAACCAACATTCAGACCCAGAAACCAGATTATATATTTCCGAAGGTTTATGATGCGCTGAATCCAAATCTGGCCTCAGAATTGCTCTATTAGTTTGAGTTTTCGAGATATCCTAACCTAAAACTGCAAAAACCCCATTTTTGCCCATATTTGAGGTTATGTAGCCTTGCAGATGTTTTCTTTCACCAAAATTAAAGGATGGCATCTTTAAATACAATCCTTCTTTTTTCAAATGGCGTTTTGTTTGCTCAAATATCATTTTTTTTCGCAGAGATATCGCATTTTGAAATTTTCATGTTTCGAAATTTTCCTACACCTGAAAATCGATTAAGATAACATAGACATGATATATTCGATTACTAATTTTCTTGAATTGAGTCTTATTTTTCTTAAAATTTTGTCTCACACCATAAGTGTGCTGACTCACCACATCCCTACACTATCTAACCTTTGGGTACCGAGTCACACACAGCCCTAACCCCTAGAAACCACCCCTATCATACCGCGAGCAGGCTAACCCACATAACCGCAAGCAGGCTTTCCCACAAACTCCAAATTTACATATGTACTATTAATCCATATATTTCAGGCCCTCAAACCCAAGAAAATTAGTAATCGACTATATCATGTCTATGTTATCTTAATCGATTTTCAGGTGTAGGAAAATTTCGAAACATGAAAATTTCAAAATGCGATATCTCTGCGAAAAAAAATGATATTTGAGCAAACAAAACGCCATTTGAAAAAAGAAGGATTGTATTTAAAGATGCCATTCTTTAATTTTGGTGAAAGAAAACATCTGCAAGGCTACATAACCTCAAATATGGGCAAAAATGGGGTTTTTTGCACTTTTAGGTTAGGATATCTCGAAAACTCAAACTAATAAATTAATTTTAGTTATCAATCCGAATTTTGCATGGACAGAGAAGCAGATATTAGTTTAAATTATTTCGGATACTTTTCCTTGTAGACTAGTGTAATTATAATAACAAAAATTATAATAATGTTACCAATAATAAAATCCTACACAAGAAATAGCAAACAAGCTAGAACTGTTGAAAACCGAGAAGCTACTTTATAAACATAATAGAAAATTAAATATACACACTATGCTGGGCAGATAAAACCATTATTAACATTAGACCATATATAACACATATTAACAAAACCAATAGAAACACCTTCTTTAATGAAATTAGCAACCCAAGTGAGAATTACGAGAGTCTCAGATGAGCGGCGTACAGGTCGGGAACGACGCGGAAATTAAGAGCCCGATCATGATGACAATAGAAAACAACTTGCGCTAAATATTTTGTCCGGAAAACTTTCTTCCTAATTGGCGCGGTAACTGCTTACGCGATTTTGGCCGAGTTTAACAAAGCGCGGCAGTTGTTTCTTTCTCGTGCTAACCGGAGCCAATTGGACACACCAAGGGAAGTCAAGACCTTCTCCACCTGATCTTTCCAACGCAGATGAGGCCTTCCTCTTCCTCTAATACCACCAGCTGATACCGCATCAAATACTTTCAGAGCCGGAGCGTTTGTATCCATTCGGACGGCACGACCCAGCCAACGTAGCCGTCGTAAAGCTCATACATTTCATCGTTCCATCGCCTGCGATATTCGCCGTTGCCAACGTACAAAGGTCCAAAAATCTTGCTCTGAATCTTTCTCTCAAACGCTCCAAACGGCTCGGCGAGGTCCTTCCCAATTCTGACGCCGCTGGTGGTGTTGAACAACGTTATCTTGCATAGCCGTAATAGTTTTGCGAGGATACCGAATTCAGACATCGGCATACAGGAAAATGCTTTTCGTACTGTCGAATGCAGCTTTGAAATCGACGAAAAGATGGTGTGTGTCGATTCTCCTTTCATGGGTATTTTCCAAGATTTGGCGTATTGTAAATATTTGGTCGATGGAAGACTTTCCAGGTCTAAAGCCACACTGATAAGTCCATTCAGTTGGTTGATGGTGGTCTTCAGCCTTTCACACAATACGCTCGCTAGAACCTTATAGGCGATATTTAGAAGACTAATCCCGCGGTAATTGGCACAGATTGCAGGATCGCCCTTCTTATGGATTGGGCAGAGCAAACTTAAATTCCAATCGGCAGGCATGCTTTCATCCGACCCTATTTTGCATAGGAGCTGATGCATGCACCTTACCAGCTCCTCGCCGCCATGTTTGAATAGCTCAGCCAGCAGTCCGTCGGCGCCCGCGGCTTTGTTGTTCTTTAGCCGTAATATTGCTTTCTCACCTCGTCATGGTCGGGTAGCGGAACGATAATTCCGTCGTCCACAATTCGGCTATCGGGATCTTCACATTCTCGGTGACATGCGCAGCTATCACTATTTAACAGGTTCGAGAAGTGTTCCCTCAATAATTTAAATATGCTCTGAATGGCAGTCACCAGATCGCCGTCTTTGTTCTTACGGAAAACGCCTCGGTATTCAAACCTTCTGTAAGCCGCCGAACTTTCTGGTAGAATTTTCGGGCGTTGCTCCTATTGGCCAGCATATCAAGTTCCTCGTACTCACGTATTTCGACCTCTCGTTTCTTCTTTCGGATAATACGTATATCTTCCTTTTTTAGGTCTCTGTAGCGATCCCACATGGCTCGCGTTGCGCCCGATCGCAGCGTGGCTCTATAGGCGGCATCCTTTCTTTCTGCGGCAGCATGACATTCCGCGTCCTACCAATTGTTTTTTCAGGCTCGTCGGACTCCGATTTCTTTTTCGGTGGCGGTACATTGAGAACGAAAAATGTTGCTCCATTGCTCATGCATGCCGGTTTGTTGGGTAGTATTCTCTAAGAGCAGGAGTGAGGGTCGAGTGGCGAGTCTTCTGGCTATCTGTTGTGATTGCAGCTTTTCGATGTCGAACATTCTTTGCGTAGATTTATGTACGTTTTTTGCTAAACAGGGAGGTGTGTACAGATTGGTTGCAGCAAGGTAATGATCCGAGCCGATGTTGGGTTCTAATACACTAGACCACAACATGATCGATTTGATTTAGCGTTTTTAGATCAGGAGACAGTATTGTGTATGTTTCTATGCTGGAATCTGGTGCTGCAGACTACCATGTTTTGGGCCCCGGGGCAGTCGGTCAGCCGTTGTCTGTTACCGGACGTTTCATTGTGCAGGCTGAATTTTCCGACTGTGGGACTAAAAATTCCCTCCTTGCCCACCCTAGCGTTGAGGTCGCCCAACCCGATTTTTATATCGTGGTGAGGGCAGCGCTCATAGGAGCTCTCCAAGCGCTTAAAGAAGGAATATTTGGTCGCATCGTCCTGCTCTTCCGTCAGGCCGTGGGCGCAAATGAGCGAGATGTTAGTAAATCGGGCTTTGATGCGGATTATTGCGAGACGCTCGTCTACCGAAGGGAACGACCGTATTTAGCGACGAATTCTCTCTCCCACAACAAATCCGACACCGAATTTTTGCTCCTTTACATGACAGCTGTAGCGACGTCCCAAGTTCCTATGTTTTTCTTGCCTTGTCCCGTCCATCGCATCTCTTGAATGGCAGTGATGTCAGCCTTTACTCTCATGAGGACATCAACCAGCCGGCCAGAGGCAGCTTCCCCATTAAGAGACCGGACATTCCAGGTGCATGCCCCCCGTAGTCCTTAGTTCGTTTACAGGGGTCGCCATGAGCATAGGAAGTTCTCATCCGAGGCTGGTTTAATCTTTTCATTAGGGGGGATTTTTAAGTGGCGGGTTCTAAGCCTAGCGCACAACCCGATATCCTGGAATGCTTCGCCTTCTCATGCTAGCTCACTTCCGAACGGGTGTTCGGAAGCTACCCCGATGATACTTGGGCTAATCCCGGAAATTGGGATCTGCTTGAATCATATGCAGAAGAATCGTCCTGGCCACTCCCAAGTGAATGGCGATCAGTAACTTTTCATACTTACGTGGGCTTCTACATATGGAACCGTTCTTCATTCCAATTACATTCCATAACTAAATTCAAAAAAATTTCTGTAAAGCAATCAACACGTACGCCATAGCAATACTCATATACTTATTCGGAATAATAAACTGAACAAAAACTGTTATTGGCAATCTGGAAAGTACAATAAGAAGACAACTTACCATCTATAGAAAACTTCACACCACCTCATGCACACAAAGACTTACAATATCAAGACTAGAAGGGAGAAGAGGATTTATTGGTATCCAAAAACTTCACAACAACCAAATTTTAAAATTAAAATAGTTTTTCCATAGCCACACTACACCTCACTAAACCTACAAAACACTGAAATAACAATAACTCAAAGCAGTTGAAGAAAACTGCTTGGCACAGAAATATTGTATGGCAAACACTTACACCTTATAGGAGGCCCAAATTTTGAATTGAACAGGTATACCTGACTTCAGGGAGGAGGCCTTCATTCTGAAAGGGAAGGGTTTATAATCGACGTTCAAGATCAAATAGTCCTCACCAAAAACTACCAAAAATACATAGTGAAAACCGGATTATATTGTAACTAACCACAAATGACGAATGTTTTTATACATTGAATATATTTTATGGAAATTATGTATGAGATATTACATCAGACAAATGTCCACCATTTTTCTAGATACAAAGATTGGCTCTTTTTAACGCGTTTTCCATTACACCACATAATGTTTCTTGTAGAAGGCTCAGTATGTATTTCGTCTCGAATATTTTGCTTCAGCTGTCTAATAGTGTCTGGTTTACTAAGATACATTTTGTCTTTCAAATATCTCCATAAAAAAGAAGTCGAGCGCAGTCAAATCTGGCGAACGAGGGGGCCAAGGGAAATCTGAATTTTTGGAAATCAGACGTTCGCCAAAAATTTCACGCAGCAGGTCCATAGTTTGCCTAGCAGTATGCGCAGTTGTTCCATCTTGTTAAAACCACAGATAAGAATACTGCTCCGCTATTGGCCGTAAAAAGTTTTCAATCAATATTATGTAAGAAGCTCCTGAAATCGATTCCGGCGTTTCATTCTCATTTTCGAAGAAATATGGACCGATAACTCTAGTGACCATAACACCGCACCAAACAGCACATTTAGATGGGTGCAACTGATGTTGATGTGTTGCCCTAGGATTTTCAGAGCCCCACAATCTACAGTTTTGTTTGTTGACATAACCATTTACATGGAAATGCGTTGGAATTAAAATGTTGCCGATATTTACGCTGCGTTGAAACAATTGATCGTTGACAAGAATAGAACAACTCTATAATTTTAACGCGTTGTGTTGTACTGTATACAATTCAATTATAACCTACAAAAAGAGAAAAAAAAATATGTCAAAAAATAAAAAAGTTATTTATGCTTAACATTAGTAGGTCTTATTTGGCCCACTCTGTATAAAAGAAAAAAATTGCGCAGGAATTACACAACAGCGAAAGTTCTAGAATATACAGTTTACAGCGCTTCATAACACACTGGCAATACACATAAATCATGTCTTAATTTATCTAGAAGAATTACCGAACTTTCTTACACAGGGCAAAACTCTTATACTACTTAAACCAGTGGTCGCCAACCTTTTCAATGTGTTGAGCCACTTTCAAGATTTTTAAATAAACAGCGAGCTACTTGCACAAGCCAACATAAATTAAATAATACACAGTTATATTCGACATACAATACATGTATTTATTTTACTAATATACGTTCTGTATATAATAAACTTATGACTTATAGTGCTTATACTTATGCATAACTACATCCATGTTCACACCTATCAATCGTAACAAAATTTTTTGCAATCATAATGGCAAATCACAAGCGACTTTAAAAAACAACAAAACAGTAATAGTACACTATTATAATTACAAATAAAATATGGGCAGATAAAAAGAGCATATTTAATGAGAAGGTTGTCATTCTGACTCATCGATAATTTTTTTAATATTTGCAGTATAATTTGATACAGTCATTCGAATACAGTTATCCAAATGTATATCTGTAAGCCGATTGCGGTATTTATTTTTAACAAATTTCATATTGGAAAAAAGAATATTCACACAAATAAGTTGAACTGAATAACGCTTTCACTTTCAACGCAACACGACATAAAACTGAATACTTATCTTTACTTACTAAAGTCCACATACATTTTGTATTTGAACCTAAAGATTTTAAAAAGCAATCAGTTCCATTTCTGTCACAGCAATGTCTTCGCCAAAGTTGTTCATAACACAAGTTGCAAACTGTTGTATATCAATGTCGATGAAGGGTGAAACAACAAATTGCGTCACTAAAGCTTTTTTGCTGAAATCCTTGAAACGATTTTTGAAGTTTTCCTTCAAGTTAGAAACTATTTCCATATGATATTTACTGTCATAGGGCTCTAATAGATTTTTGGATATCTTTTCGGAAAGAATAGGAAAATGCTTAGAAGCGCGGTTTTTTAGGTTTTGTTCCCAAAATTCAAGTTTTGTAATAAATGCATTTATATCAGAAATCATTTTCGCTAATTCTTTATCCCTGCCTTGAAGCTGCAAGTTAAGCTCATTTAATTTCTCTGTAATGTCCACAAGAAAACCAAAATCTCTGAGCCAAGTCGAATTTTCCAGTTCAGGAATCGGTTCATCGCGTTCTTTGAAAAATTGGAGTATAGCAGGCAGGACATCATTGAAACGTTTGAGCACTCGTCCTCTGCTTAACCATCGTTCAGAGTGAAGAAGTAGCTCTCCGTATTGACAGTCAATTTCATCAGCCAAGGTTTTAAATAATCTTCTTTGTAACGCTTGAGCTCTAATCTTGTTCACAATTTTCACCACCAGTTTCATAATGTTGTTCAAGTTTAGAAAATTTCCACATAATGCTTGCTGATGTATAATACAGCTCCGTCAGTTGTCAGGCCTACCATTTTTGATATTGGAATTTTCTCAGAAGAGATGAGATTTTTTAAATGAGAAAACAGCTCTAGTATGTCCTTTGAGTGGAATAAACTTCAAAAGATCTTCTTTAATTGTAAAATCACTAAAAGCCATCCTGACAAATATGGCCATTTGTGAGGTGTCAACTACATCTATTGATTCATCCAGTTGCAGTGAAAAATAAATACAGTTATCTAAGTCACTTCTTAACTGTAAAAAAATATCATTGCTCATTACTTCTACTCGCCTCATCACTGTATTAGCAGAAAGTTGCATAGATTTTATAGCAGACACTATTTCGTCTTTATTTCTAAAGTTGGCGAATAAAGAATCTGCAGCTTCCAAAAATGCTTGTTTTATGATTTCCCCGTCTTCATAAGGTTTTTTCTTTTGTGCAATTATCTGGGAAACACGATAAGATGCTTCACTTGCAGCCTTATTTTTGTCGATTGTTTTCAAAAATATTGACTGTTGTCCAATTAACTGGATTTTTAAATGTTTCAGTTTTTCTTTTCTGGTGGCAGAATTTAACGGGAATGCCTTCTCAAAATTCGAATGTACAGTTTGCCTCTCAATATTTCCTTTTTTAGGAACTGACACAGATGTAGTACATAGCAAACAAACACTTTTGCCTTTAACTTCTGTGAAGAAGTATTGTTCTTCGCATTCCGAATGGAAATGGTATGTCTTCGCCTTCTTACTACTGCTTGCCATAATGTTTCGAACTCTAACCCAACCGCTGCACGCAGAACGTTGATAATGCCGTTCAGTATTAAACTGAGCGCAATGTCGACGTGCATTGCGTATATATAAAGCGGAAAAATTCTCGAACACGCTAATCGGTTCCAGCCGATCCTAGAACGGAGACGCGACTTCGCGTCGTGTTTGTCGGCGCGAAATCGCTTACCGCAGTGTTCCCGCTGTTTATCTATTTATTATGAAAATTTCTGAAATTTGCTAATACTGGTATGATTTTCAGACTTTTGGATTTTTTGCAACGTGAGCAGCGCGAGCTACCAGAATTGCCTTTGCGAGCTACCGGTAGCTCGCGATCGACGGGTTGGCGACCTAAACGCTCAGAAACTGAAAATCCAAAAAAATTGTAAATGAATAACTTGCTTACCTACCCTCATAAAGGTTATAAGCCTCAGTAATAGCACAAAAAGTATAAAATGTTTATGATATCCCATATCATACTTACAGAAGAACAAACAAGATGCAGGAATACAATTTATAATCGATAGTGTTATAATAAAGCAAAGTGAGAACAAGTGAGGAATGAAACCTATCCCAAATACGATTAATATATCATATTTACCGATGACTCGAAAATGTCGGACGGAGTAGAGGCAGCGATCTAGCAGAGCTAGGTATCAGGCAGCCATTTAAGCTCCCCGACCACTGCAGTATCTTTCACGCAGAATTATTTGCTGTAGGAGAGGCTGAGGAAAAAACATTCGCTAAGGCACCAAGAAACTCCAAAATAAATATAGACGTTGACAATCAAGCGGCCATAAAAGCAATAAGCTCATATAAAATTTCATCTAAAAATGTTCTAAAAAGCAACATTTGCCTGTCTCGTCGCGGACATGGATGTATGGATAAAAAGTGGAACAACCTAGCCACTTGCAAAATCGCGAAAACAATGTTTAAACTGAATGCAGATAAATCCGCCGCCCTGTCTAAAAAAAAAAGCAGAAATATCGTAGGTATACTGACAAGCCACAACTTCCTAGAGGCAAACGCGTACAAGAGAGAATTACAAACAGATTTGGCAATGAACTGGAGAAAGAGAAACAATAGAACACCTTCTATGTTCTTGCCCTGCGTTAGCTACAAACAGATGGAAATGCTTGATTGAATGCCTCTCATCCCATGAGGAGTTGCCTGATTTTCCTTCGGGCGCGTCCCAGGTGGTGAATAGGCAAGCTCTAGCATCACACGAGTGGCCTTCCCAGATGGGTAAGGTTCCAACACTCGTGTGACGACTCAAAGTTGGCAATAGAATCAGGGTGCCGTCCGCAAACCAAACTGGCTGGGGAGGAGTGTCGAATTAAAACGATCACCTAGTAATGGACAACTATAGGATTAATACTACAGGTGGAACCCACTCAAGTGGCAATCCACCCAATTCGGCGGCAGGGGCATGAAGTCTGAAGGTCCCAACCATTACCAAAGTCTCTCAACTATGAGAACAAGAGCACATTCTGGAGGAGAAGGGAGTTGCTATCGCAATCTCCTCTTCTTCAGAGACAGAGAGTTGCTCCGCAGTTTCGGAGGGCTTGCGTTGTTAAGTCACTGCGGTGGCGGCACGACCGCCAAAGGAAGCCGGGAACTCGAAGAGCTAGGCAAGGAGGGAAATGAGAAGGCGGTTTGCAAGGCTAATGCGGGAGAAATCCTTATGTGCCTTTGCCGGCCCTTCTGCGTCTGCGTCTTTCAAAATACCTAGGTTAGCGGAAGGGAAACTCACGGAGGCTACCGAGTCCTCGGTACGCTCCCAAATTTTCTCGCTCTCGAGGTAAGGGGAAGAAGACGGTGGCTGAAATTAGTACACCTCCCTGCCCTGCAGGTGCAGCTAATGGCCACGCCACGACCCCCCAAGGAACGAGCGCGGTCTTAGCGCCAGTCAATGTGACGGGGAAAGGTTCTGCTAAGCCACGACCTGATCAGCGCCTCGACAAACAGTAAAAATGTTTGCCCGGCGAAAATTGCGTCAGTGGAGAATTTATCCGAGCACATCCAAGGGTGTGGCCGAGCCATCTTATTGCGAGAAGGCTGCTGATCCACGATCTGTGGCTGTGATCAGTAAATTGGGGCCAACTTTTGCAGTATTTGATTTCTGCATTTGTCGGCTGATGCGTCAAGTTATTCCCTCCGGTCCTGAAACCACCGCGAAGGGCCCCATGACGGTGACGTGCGCATCTGTAGCCAATTTCGTGCCCCCATGGAGATCACTCGCTTCGCAGTCTACAGCGAAGCGGGCGCACCCCTCAGGAAGGTCATTTGCTGAATTTTGGACCTGTATATAACAGATATCCTGACCTGCCTGCGTGCCCAGAATACGGGCACAGGCAAGAGGCTTTGGCGAGTTCTTTCGCACACCAAGGGTAGGTTAGGTTAGGTTAGGTTGGTATGGTTGCCCAGGGAATGAGATGATTCCACCTCATCCTCCATACATCCAACACAAAAAGGACTCAAGGTGATTCCAAGTCTCACAGCATGCATTCCGCGCGCATTGAGTCCTGTGAGAGAACCCACGAGATTAAAGAGCTGATATTTTGTCAGCCTCAGAAGCTCGCCCGAGGGCCTCCGGTCCACACGTGGCCAGAAGGAATTCTTGACCTTACACGTTTGTGTACTTGCCCAGCGCTTGCTGAGTTGGTGCGATGCCCATCTTTCCAGGAGCAGACCGCAGGTAGTCAGGGGGACTCCAATTCTCTCCCTTCGCGGGGAAATCCCCTCACATGTCCCTTGTCTGGCCAGCTCATCCGCCTCACAGTTTCCAGCAATGTCGCTGTGACCAGGAACCCATATGAGGCTGATGTCAAAATAGTCGGACTCAAACGAAAGCGAGGTCAATCATTCCTTGACCAATTCCGAATGCACCGCCATAGACCCGAGGGCCCTTATTGCCGCTTGGCTGTCGGAGTAAATATTTACTTTCTTGACCGTTAGTACGCATTTGAGCAGCCAATCACTTGCCTCCTCGATTACGGCTGCCTATGCCTGGAACACACAGCAGTGGTCCGGTAACGTGAATTTGAGTCTGATGGGGAGCTCCTTGCAAAAGACTCCTCTGCCAACCTTTCCTTCCAACTTCGATCCATCCGTGAAAAATTTCACCAGGCCCTGCCCCGAAATGTAGCCCTCCGTCCACTCTTCCCTTGACGGAATATAAGTGGAGAAGGTTCCGGTGGGACTAAACGAGGGTATACACTTATCCGTTGACAGAGGGATGAACTCGAAGCTTCTGAGCATGCTTGAGGGGCCATAAGGGAGGTTGAGCTTATAGCTCCAGCCCCTCAGTCTGATTGCGGTACGCGTAGCTGCAATTCTGCCTGCGACGTCCACCGGTACCACATATAACATTGCGTTATGCACCAGAGTAGGAGTCGTTCGAAACGCCCCACTGATTCCAATGAGTGCCGATTTCTGCACTCTCTCCAGCTTCTTCCCCAATGTCGTATTCTCTAGTGAGTTCCACCAGACTATGACTCCATATACCAAGGTAGGCTTTACAATAGTATTATATAGCCAGAAAACAACTCTAGGCGAAAGGCCCCACGTTTTACCAATTGCACCTATACATCCATACAAGGCGGATGTTGCCTTCCTCACTCTTTCCTCAATATTAGGCTTCCATGTAAGCTTGCTGTCAAGGATAATACATAGGTACTTTACCTTGTCAGAAAGCATCAGAGGAGCGCCCCCTAGTGAGGGAAGTTGAGCTCTGGGTATTTTATGTTTCCTCGTACATAGGACGAGCTCCGTCTTAAGAGGATTCACCGACAGGCCGCAATCCGTTGCTCATCTAACAACTACGTTAAGATATCCCTGCATCAGTTTGTACAGAGTATCCACAAATTTTTCTCTAACGATTAATGCAACGTCATCCGCGTAGGCAATTACCCTGCAGCCCCCTATCACCAGCTCCTCCAGCAAGTCATTTACGACAACAACCCAGAGGAAAAGCGAGAGAACACCACTTTGCGGAGTGCCCCTACTCGCCTGCCGGTGGATGGAGATGCCGCCCCATTCTGCCGCGACAGTTCTACACTCTTCCATTCCTCCCAAGAGATAGCGCCGTCTTCCTTACCGCTGTCCATTATTCGATGATCGAGCCCGCCTGTTTAGCGACTTCGCTAAATGACTTTCGCGGGCCACCACCAATCCTGGGCCCCTTTTCTTGCGGGATATCCTCTTCCTGGAAGCGTTGCCTTTTAACTCCCGAGTCCAATTGTCTTCCACTCCCTTTCCACTGCCCTCCTCTGTTCCCTTATGGCCTTCCTGGCCCACTCGAGCGTCTGGGAATGCTTCTCAGATAACTTAGAGCCATTCTGCCCACCGTAGCGCTCCAGGATCTTGGTAGTCATACGAAGATCAGAGATGGACCGTTTACTCTGGCCTTGCTGCCGTTTAGGCCTAGTGGAGGGTCCCCGGAGAGATACTCTCGAAGTCCCCGGAAAACTAGGGGAAAGCCCCTTGCTTGTGCTGGCTTGCCCATTCATCGCCCCTACTTTAGGAATTACAGACGGTTCCGTCTGTACTCCGCTACCTATGAAAGGTGGATTCCCACCCTTTACCCCCCGATTAATACTGAAAGTCGGTTCCGACTTTCCCTCGGTGTCTCCCTTGGTTACTACCTTACGCGTCGATTTCGACGTATTACCCCCACTAGAGACTACCTCCCGGGGCAAAAATTTTCGAGGAGGCGATTTCGCTCCTCCTGTCTTGAGAGAGGTGGTTTTGGGACTCGGTTCCGAGTTTCCGCCACCTTCTGAGGCTTTATACAGGTTTATTGTTTTGTTAGTTGTGTTGTTGTTTGTTGTTGTTATTCATTATTGTATTGAGTCGAAGCCGCTATCCAAACCCGTAGTGTGTAGTCGTCCTTAAAGGGCCCCATGGTTGTCTATGCCGTAGCAGGGTGGCTATGCGAGGGTTGACGCATGTCCTTATGGGGCATTCGTTCAGTGCCAGATCGGACACAAAGACGGCAATCGTCTCAACCGCACCTACACCGCCAACCCAATGGCTACGGGTTTGGAACCTATTCCGAGGCCTGCCAAGGTTTTAGCGGGAGCAGTCACGTCATTAGCTCATTAAAATGTGTGGAAAGAAAATAAGTCCAAGTCCGAAAGCGGGGGTGGGGTCGTCATCGTTCAGGAAGACCGTTGAGGCCGCAGTTCATTTAGCGCTTCCCAGGGTGCATCACGCGGAGGCGATCTGCCCTACACCCCACACCAAGGGTTGCAACCCAGAAGGAAAAGGAAGGGGCTACTCATGTGGTGCGAGTGGATAAAGCAAGTGCTGATGTCATGGACCCTCGGTGCGGGAACCGTCTGAGTCTCTTCTTGGCGTCTGCTACTTTCGATGTCTTTCCCAAATGATTATCTCGGACGGTTCCTGTAGCTGCCCTCCCTTGACGGTGACATAGATTAACTTGCAGTATTCCAAAGCCGCTACCGCATTACTAAGCAGACGGTTTGCCCAGCTGCATATTTCACCTAACATAAATCAGTGCAAGAGGGTCTTTAGGGGCCGTCTCTTTTGGTTTTGCGCCACGTTATTATGTAACAGGAATTCGAGTAGACCTAGGACTGGTCTTAAAGTACCATCTCATCTCACAATGGCGATCTTGAGCAATTCTGCGAAGACCTGGTGGCGGCAGAGGTGTGTTATAGGGGTAAACGCGGATGGTTGAGGTTTGTGATTGCATCTGCTTATTTTTCTTACGATGCTCTAAAAGCGCCACCACCTGGGAAGGCCACCAGTCATCTGGGCCTCGTTCTCTGTTGCGATGTCAATGCCCAACATACAATCTGGGGCAGCAGCAAATGCAATGAACGGGGTCCTTAGCCGTTCGAGTTTATCACTTCGCTTGCTGAAACATACACAACAAGGGCACACAACCTACGTTTGTAACTGCTATAAGCAGGCCCGTCGAGCGGGGGGGCGGATCGGGTACTTTTTCCCCCGGGCCCGTAGTTTTCAGAGGGGCCCGGACTCGAGATTATACGTATTTATATGAATTAGACATCATTGGAAAGGGCCCGCATTTGCAATTTTCCCCCGGGGCCCGGATTTTCCCCCGGGGCCCGGATATCCTCTCTACGGCCCTGGCTATAAGGCAGGAGGTGACTGATTTCACCTTATAAAATTCAAAACTTGGGTGGTCAGTCAAGAATTGGAGAGTCGTTATCGAAGATTCGTGCTAACAGCACAGGTACATTGAATTTTAATGTAGCGAGGAGGCACAAATGCCATTGCCCTCAAAAAACCCCAGAAAAACAGACTGACATAAGCTTAGGGCGGCATTGCGGAACCTTGACGTGACGCCACCAAGACTTCGGAAAGAACAGGAACTCAACACTGTCTTAACTGAATGTTTTGGGTCAGCCTGTTCAATTCAACCTCTCCTCGACCGGACTCTCGTTCCATGGTGGAACCGAGAGCTCCAGGTGTTGGGGCGTGAGTCGAGAAAACTTCTAAATCGGGCCTCAAAACTAATCCTTCTAAGAACTCTGAGCGATACCGTAATGTTCAGAAAAACTACAAGAAACTTATTCAGGAATCGAAAAGAGCTTCTTATAGGAACTTCCGCAGCGGTATTGAATCTCTAAGTGGCACGGCGAAATTGGTTAGAATCCCAGAAAAGGGGTTCAACCGCAAAGCTGGGGCCACTTAGGAAGTCTGATAGCTCTTTCACGAAGACACTCAGCTTGCTGATGGAATCTCACTTTCCTGGAGATTTGTCATCAAATCTTTTAGCCGCTACAAGTCGCCCGGACCAGATGGCATATATCCTGTCATGCTGAAGGAAGGCATAGAGCCCGTAACTGCAACCTTGAAGAAAATCTTCACTGCATGCCTGGCACTTCAAAATGATCGTCATTACTTACACGAGCGACTTCATGCACAAACAATTGCAAAAAAAAGTTGAAAATGTTTTATTTTGCAAATACAAAAAGTGCGAAACACGGTTTTTACTCAAAAATTCATTACTCAAAACCAACTCATTTTAGCTACTAGGCATTCAGCTCAATTAAAGTTTCAGATGTCCTTCTGATTTGGAAAAAGTTATAAAAAAAAAATACTCTTTTTGAAATATTGAATTTCGAAAAAATTTCAATTTTTTTTCTGTTTTGCTAAATAAAAAATTTTCGACTACTTTTTTGCAATTGTTTCTACATGAAGTCGCTCGTGTAAGTAATGACGATCATTTCGAACCCAGAATTATTAAAATCGGTTCATTTTTGACTAAGTTATGGTGTATATTTCGCAATTGTTGATAAATTATGTTATTCTTAATTTGAGTTGAGGGTTATAAAATTTGGTTTTAGTTCTTCATAAACTGCTTGAATGCCTCTATTATTCTTACAATTGTGTTCTTTCTCAATTATTTCACTTAATTCATTTTTATCTTCTTAATCTTTTAGTAAAGTAAAACGTCTCATAATTCTAAACTTTCTGTTATAAGAGAATAATTCTTCGTAAGTGGTCTTAAAGGTGTTGTAAAATACGTCATCTATTAAAATTGCATTTAGTTGTGCAGGGTTAAAAAGTTTTTTAAGTAGTGTAATGGCTGTATTTCTATCTAACTCTTTAATTTGTATAAGTTTTCTTTTGTTTTTAAAAATTTGCTTGTTTTTCATTCTTACGGCTCCTGATTCAGTTTTTCCTATTATAACCTGATTTTTTTTTTCTTCATCATGTTGGTCTCTTTGTCGCGGGGATGAGGCTTAAGTGGTGGTTTGACCACCATATCATGGGGACTAACCCAACACGAACTATGAGGGAAGCTCCATATGAGGATTGGCTAGCCATCCATCCGCTTTACGGCAAAATTGGTGGCCATCCAATCACAATATGAAGATCACCGTATCGACGAAGATCCCCTGTTAATCCTTAACCCCCATCATCTCCTGTCCTCGCCCCCCCTAACCAAAGATGTCATGCGACCCATGCCTATTGGGTGGTTTGCAGTCAGGGGGCTTGCTGTCCGACTGTATTTCTACGGAGCTACCTCGATGCCGGGTCTCCTCGGGGTATAACCATGACCGTGCTGTGGTGTGGGGCGATGCCATGGTCGACCATTATGTTTCCCCTTTCTTTTTAAAAGATCACCATGTCTGCCACGGACCTCTATGGACAAGCAGTACTTAAATGCAAAGGAAGCTATAGCTTCCACCCCCAAATCTGAATCAAACTAGATTTGTTTTAGTACGACGGAAGCTGGGATAATCAAGCCTAGTGGAAGGGTCAGTACATCCAAGCCCTTCACGGCTAGCCCATTTCGTACGGTGGAAGCTGGTGCTAAGGAAAAACCTGGCAACTGCAGAAGTGGCGGTACTAACAATAACCCAATAAAACAATAAATAAAAGCCAAGGAGTCAATTTCCTGTAGCACCAATACCGGGACTAGCTCTCGTAAAGGTAGTAAAACTGAGTCTGAAACGACTGATACCTCCACAGTAGCAAAGCCTGCACGGCATGGCTACAAGGAGAGAGGTGCTGCCTTCAGGCTACTGGAGTGCTTCAAAACGATTCCAGAGGGGGAGTGGTCTGTCAAACAGAAGCACTCTTTTAGCTGGGCAACAAGGGTAACGGAGAAGTCCCCACGGGGTTCTGAACCGACCCCAAAACGTCAGTTGTCGGAAGACCCACCCAGCAACCCCAGCACGTTGAAGAACAAGACTTCTGCAGCTACATACAGGAAGCTGTCAGAGGCCAACAGCTAGGGGCGGTGGTTGATAGAAGAAACCCTGACGGCACTATTTCGCCTGAAAATTGGATGAAAGTGGAAGCCACGCTCTTAAGCGTTTTCTTCCAAATTCTGAAGGAGAATTCGGGTCCAGCTCCTTTCAGTCGCGATAGTGGCTGGCATCAAAACCACGTGAAGCTTATCGCCTGTGCCGATCGCCTGTGCTGATCTTTAGAAAATATACAAGGATCGGCGAATTATGGCCTGGGTCTAAACTCGAGGTAATTTCAAGGGATGGCATCCGCAATTTACCAAGAGCTAGGACCTGGTTACCAGCGAAGCCATCAGGCCCTCAAAGGATCCTTGAAATGATTCGGGTGTGTATTCCGGAGCTTCCTACAACGTCGTGGAATGTCACAAAGCTGGACAATCCCAAGGGTGAGTACCGAAGCACTACTTTCGTAGTCTGCAAGGGCTCGGTGGTCGGACTGGCGCGATCTGACGGTGTAGTAAGCTATGAGCTTTCATCCATAACAGTGGAGGTCTATAATAAGAACAAGACGTCTAATTCAAAGGGCCCAGTTGGAGCTGAGATAGGCCCCACGGCGGAATCTGGCTCCGGTCCTAACACTGCTACAGCGCTACGAAAGACCTCTGCTGACGGCAGTATCTCCACCTTGTTAGATAGAGTACTTGATACTACTCTCACTGATGAGGAGGAGCTACTGGCGTCAGACTCCGATGATCCTAACAAAACGGTGGTGGAGAGGAAGCCCAGTAACCATGATGGCTCGGGTTCTTCAAATTAATCTTCACCACTCAAAGGCTGCCTCCGCCAGCCTCATAATCCACCTGTTAAATGGTGGGCATCATATTGTCATGATTCAAGAACCATGGGTATCACATGGACTTGTTGTCGGACTAAGGACTCAAAAATATAAACTGATATATGCTCGTAACAAAGGTAATCCTAATACAAACTGATGTATGCTCGTAACCTAGGTTATCATGCTCTCTAATTACAGCAACACCGATCAATTGACCATTAGCCTGGAGTCGGGAAATTAACGGATGTGGCTATCTTGCTGTCCCCTAGCACATGACCATGAAGAGCTACCGAGATTAATATTCAAAGATCTGGTAGCGCAGGCGCAGAAGCTTGGCGCAAAGCTAATTATTGTTGCGGGTGCAAATGCGCATCACGAGATATGGGGCAGCACTGATACTAACGCTAGAGGTGAGTGTCTCTTTGATTATCTGATGGGAACCAAACTACAGATTTGCAACAAAGGCCATTAACCTACTTTTGTCATTAGTAATAGACAGGAAGTGTTAGACGCTACTTTTGCCTTTGACTTCGTTATTAACAGAATTAAAAACTGGAAAGTTTTGGAAGAACATTTCTTCTCTGATCATAGATATATCTCTTTTGAGGTTAGCAAAAATCTACCGAAACCTAAGCCTGGTAGAAATATCAGGAAAACAGACTGGGAAAAGTATGTAGATCGTATCGGGGTTACCCTAGGAACATGTCCATCTGTGGTACCAAAAAACATAGAAGGACTAGAAAATTTGGTTCACAAGATTACCTACAACATGAGTGCTGCCTTGGCGGACGCCTGTCCCATAAGAAGACTGAGGGGTAAACCCAAGCCGAAGTGGTGGACGGTTGATTTAAGCAAGCTTCAAAAAGCAAGCAGAAGCACTTTTAATGAGACAAAGAAAACTCGCCTCGCAGAAGATTGGAAAGGCTATAAAGATGCTCTGAGAATCTAAAAGAAGGAAATCAGAAATTACTGCAGCACTCACTGATCTTGGGATAGAACCGGGCTTTTTTTTCTTTTTTTTTTTTTGCGGTGAGGCTGGGTTAAAAATGCCTTCGCACCATATAGTAACCGTCGCTTCTACGTGTGTGGTGATTCCACTAAAAATATCCCTCCTCTTCTCTTGGATTTTTCCACCCCGGGACTGCTTCCGCATTACTTCGAGGTAGAGGGCCAAGACGGCGTCCTAAGAAGGACACATACTTACTCACCCTGCGTCCAGGGTCGCCTGTTTTGAGAAACCTATGCTCAATGCTCTTTAGCATAACTCTCCATTTCGCGCTTCTTTCTTCGGATAATATCCTCCACAAAATTTGCGACGGCATTCCATTTTTCTTCGTCTATCTTCATTTTCACTGTAATTTCTTCAGGTGTAAGTACACCAATAGCTCGTTGCAGACCTCTTCTCTCTACGTTCCACCTTTGGCATTTAAAGAAGCTGTGCTCCGCATCATCATACTCAATATCTCCATATATGCAGCTTGGTTGGCTCACTTTTCCCATTCGCCACAAATACTTGTGAAAGGACCCATGTCCGGACATAAACTGTGTGAGGTAATAGATAACCTCATCGTGCTTTCTTTCTACCCACTTTTTTAGATTGGATATTAGTCTCGCTGTCCATCTACCATACCGTTCAAAGTTCCATCTTGCTTGCCAAAGTGTGAGCGTTTGAACTCTAATTTCGGAGAATCGTGGTACTGAGATTCCTGTGTTTTTGCCTCCCATCTCCGTTTGCGTTCTTGTGCTCGAATATCTATAGGGATGGTTCCGCTGAGAACTAGCACAGCTGCTTCAGATACTGTTCTGTATGACGAAGCCACTCTAGGAGCGCAGATGAGTTGCACAGATTGCAGAGTTTTCCGCCGGCATTGCAACCTTGGCGAATCTGCCCATATTTCGCATCCGTATAAGAGAATCGAGTTCATCGTGTCCATTAAAAGTTTTCGCTTGTTCTGCGTTGGACCTCCAAGGTCTGCCATGAGCTTACTTAACATGCTGCTTACTTTGTCAGCTCTTGTGGCAGGATGGTATACATCGAGCATCACCTGATTTAACTTCCTTTTGGCTTCGTCAGCGTTTCGGGCGATTATTGCAGCAGCAATGTCATCTGCGTATCCCACTAAATGCACATCCTCAGGCATCTCTATTCGAAGGATTTCATCGTAGCTTATATTCCAAAGTTCAGGTCCCAGCATTGATCCTTGCGCCGCACCTGCTGTTATTTGTTTAGTCTTACACCCTTCTCGCGTTTCGTATAAGAGCACACGATTGCTTAGATAGCTACGAATAATCTTCAATAGATTATTCGGGATCTTGAATTTTACCTTTAAGGCTTCATTTCCGTCATCCGAACTTAAACTGTTGAATGCATTTCTAATATACAGTGTGGCCAGTAATACTAAGCGTTTGGAGTATCGATTATCTGCATGGGCATGTTCTACGCTAGCTATTACATCTTGGATGGCTCCTAAGGTAGATCTGCCACTTCTGAAAACCATGCTGCCTGTCAGAGAGGCCGCCACTGTTCTCTACGGCTTTGCTAAGCCTATGCTTTATCAGTTTCTCAAAGAGTTTTCCTGAGCTATCCAACCTGCATAACGGTCTATAAGCGGACGCTAATGTTGGGTCTCCTCTTCCCTTACTGATTAGCACTAGTTTTTGTTGTTTCCATATTTCTGGAAAAATTCCTTCTTTTAGGAATGCGTTGTACATGTCTAGCAGCAAATGAGGGCGTTCGATTGCCAATAGTTTCAACATTTCTGCAACTATGCCATCAGGTCCTGGCGCTTTATTGCATTTCATTGCTTTTGCAGCATCCATAAGTTCTTCTTCTGTGAATGGAACAGGTTCCGTTGCTTCATGCTCAGCAGGGGATTTGGTAGCCCAACCCCCATGGGTTATTGTTTAGATTGTGTCGTAGCTCTTCCCATTTGTCTGTTTTGCTTTGGCTTATAATATAGCTTTCCTCAATTATTTTCTGCTCTTTTTTTATTCTTCGTATTCCGTTATCGCCGGGCCCAATCTTCTACTTTCTACTTATGGATGCACATATCTCTAAGTTCTGCGATCTTATGCGTCCACCAGTTCACAGCATTTCTTTTTTTTGTTCTCATCTATTTAAGGCATAGATGCATTGCAACCTATCGTACTGCATTGCATTGTTGTCTTGACGAGTGTTTTTGCTGAACTATTCGTACATTTTCGTCAATAGTTGCTAGGAGCGTCGCTGGGTTTAGCTTGTTTATGTTCCATTTGCGTGTACTTTTATTTCAATTTTCACGCACTCTTTGGTTTTCCATTTCAATGCAAAATGTGTTGTATTGATGGTCACTCCCATTGTCATCTTCCAGAACTCTCCAGTCTTTAGTAAAGGTGACTATGCTTTCCGATGCTAGGGGTATGTCGGGTGTTGTGCTTTCGCAACCTGGCTTTCGGTACGCAGTCGTTCCTGTGTTGAGCACCACTAAACCTAGTCAGGCTGCCATGTTCAGCACTCGTCTACCTCTTGAGTTCGTTGTCGCCGAGCCCCATTCCTGCTATTATTAATCGTCCCTCTAAACTAAGGGCTTTGTCTTCAATATTTTCCAGTTTTCGGATGAATTCATCTATATTGTCGTTCGATGTAAGATAACAGCTTATCATTATGAATTGGCTGTTTTGAATGTAGACGAAACCATCGCCTGATCCTTTCCTAGTTATTACGAAATTTGTGCCCCTAGGCAGCCAGATGGCGGTAGTTCCCGAGTCGTCTTCGATCCAAGCTTTCTCGGATTGAGCATATTGTTCCCTTATCAATACTGCTTGAACTCCTTTTTCTAAGACCATCTGCTCCATTAGCAGGTCTGCATTTTTACTCCTGTGCATATTTGCTTGAAGTATAATCATATCTTATCTTATCTTGGCATATTCTTCTGTCATCGGGCAGTTGCCAGGGCCTGGCATGTGCTTTGTCTCGCTGCGATTGACATCAGTACATAGACAGCATTTGGGCTCTTTGGTGCACTCTTTCATTTTGTGCACAGCTTCTCCACATCGGATGCATATACCCTTTCCGCTTCTGTCTGGTCCTTTGCAGTTTGATTGAAGGTGTCCGACAACGAAGCACCGCTTCAGAGATGTGCTAGCCCTATCATTGCACTAGCCCATCCGATTTTGATATTATTTTGCTTGAGCAGCTTTTCTACGCTTTTAATAGCGAGAGTAACATAAGCCCGTACTTGTTGTCGTTGACTAGGTTTTGTGATCCTAACATCGATATTTGCATTAGTGCCAGCTAGCATTTTTCTCACAGCGTCATCAACTTCCTTCTTCTCCGTGACGGCATCCAAGTCTATAATCTCTACAGTTGAAGTTGGTCTGAGGGTTGTAATGGAACCGACCGCTTTTACGGTTTCCTCTAATTGCTTCAAAAAAATCAGCGTTAACTGTTTTCCCCTTTTCTAACTCAAGTAAAAGAGCGCCAGTTTTGGTTCTTTTTATGCCTTTTACCGTTGTGGTTTCGTCTGGCATGGTCTTTTCTCGGAGGTTTTCGAGGATTTCAGCATAACTGTGGCCCTGTACCGGCTTTACCAACACAGCCTCCGACTTTGGTTTTGGTATTCGCTCATTCTTATTTTGGTTCACTTTAGCCTTCCTTACTCCATCGTTTTGCGCTCCATCACTTCCTTTTGGCACGGTAGTGTGTATAAATTTTTGCCGGCTTACCACTTGCCATTTCTCAGGCTCTCGAACTCTTAGTTTCTTCGAAAAGTCGGGTGCGGCAAGACTTGCTGCATTCCGTTTTACGGTTAAAGGAGTACTCTCCTGGACAACACCTGTTTTCCGAGCCGTTGCGGGGGTGTCACCTCCGATTTCTTTCGTTGATGTGCCCGGCAAGAGACGACTTTTACCGGCTTTCTCAGCTCGAATCCAACCTCCTCTGCAGTTTTTCATGAAAGACAAATAGTTCGTAAAGCTCTGAGACTCCGGTCTTTATTTCCGTGGAAGTCTTCCTACTCTTAAATATAGCTGCTTTCATCTTCCTAAGCACTCTCAAACATTTCTCTACGTCTTTCTCTTCTTCAGCTCGCATTTGGACATTAAACTCTTGTCGCGGAGATGCGGTGGTTTCCCGTTCTGTGTTTGCGTCCTTTTACAGGGATATACGACGGCGCATTTGCAGTATTTTTAACCTCTTTTCATGTTTCTCTTACGTCTAATTCTTGAGGCGTCATTTCAGCTCCTTCGTTGACCGTCTTTGATTTTCCTATAGTTCGCAATGTTCCACTCGTAAGGGGCGAATTCGCTTTTTGTAGTGGCGAGCGAAGCAATCGAGGTTTCTTTACGAAAGGGCTCTCCATCAGTAATGGCCTTCTGCTGTTTTTCTTCTTTTTGTCTTTTTTTCATAATTTTTACCATTCTTTTTTATTTAACCAGCGCCTCGTGTGCAGGGGGGCGGGCCGAAATAGTCAAGAGCGGGTGTACCCTCGGAGGCATTGCTCCTACCCCAGTTCCCTCAGGCTTGATCTACGCTTTACCGATCCCGGAAAACAATCGAGTATCGGCGCTCGCCCGGAGCAACGAAAGCTACTATTCTTTCGCCCAATGAACACTTCCTGACCAGGGTCCCAGGCGGCCGGTTACTGGTATACAACGAAGCTAACACATCGGCAGAGCGAACTCACATCACCCCTTTGAGGTCGCAGGTGGAAAGCCATAACGACCTATCCAGGGACTAACAGTGCGTCCCGGTGCATACCGGTCATGCTTTTTTACATGACATGGCGAACACACACTGACCAGCACACCGCCCATTATGGGAACAGACATGTGCTGGATTTTGTCTCCTAATTTTCTAGCTAACTCTTACAAAGTCGCTGAAACGAGGGACATCTTGACTAGGGTCCGCGGGTTCGTCGTATCCGTCACCTCCTTGTGGGAGATGCCCTTGCGGGCAGTAGTTGTTTTGATGCTGAGTTGGTTGCCTGAATGTTGTGTTTCAAGACGTTGTGCCCATGGGTTCTGGTTTTGGTAAGTGTGATGGCGGCTGGTTATAGTTGTATTTCCGCTGAATCATGGTGTTCACGTCGATTTGTTCCATAACGTCAATGGTGTCCAAATTTCGTCGTGTATTAAGTTTATTACGTTTTTCCAAAGATTTTCTCATCTGCTCTTTTCTATGAGAGTTAGATCACTGTTTTTATTTTTTTAATGGAAGAGACAGGAATAGTTTTTCTATCACTACTTTTTTTACTTCTCTGCTCACTGTATTTTCACTTCTTTTCCTTACAGCCTTTAATTTTTTTACATAAGATTTTGTCCTTTATTATGAAGGATGTCCTTGCTGCGACGAGGATGACTATTTTTTTGGTCAGCTCACTGGAGCATCAATATGATACTCCTGGCAGGATAGTCAGTTAAAGATTTGGAAGATAGTTAAAGACTTGCTTGTTTTTGGAAAAATATAAAGTTTATTTTTTATTTTTTGAGTAGTTCTTAACACTATGTTAATACTGGACTGACTGCCAATACTTGACAGTCGTATTTATACCTATACTTCATCTTACTCGTTTAGGTACACGACTTGTATATTAGTTTCTTTATTTGCTGTTTAGGAAAAGCATGTTTATCTCTTGTTATTCTTAAAATACATATGTTTAACATATTTTTATCTTTTGTTATTCTTAATATATGTTTATTTTTTGTTATTCTTAAAATTCATATGTTTATCTTTTGTTTTTCTTAACATATGTTTATCTTTTGTTATTCTTACAAGTGTTTGTTTTTTGGTGTTCTTAAAATACGTTTGTATTTGCTCAGCCCTGCATGATTATATTTACAATTTACTAAACTATTTGTATTTATTATCTGTGAATGAAACCATTCCTTAACTAGTTTTGAATTTGCGTAATATCGTTCTTTCTGTTGGAGTCTGTTCAGTAAACAGCGATGCATGCGTATTTAAAGAATGCGATGAATGCCCGGGAGTCAATGGAATAGTCGAAAAAATTACCGATTATTTTCAAGACGAAGTCCAAGAAGACATAACTTTCCCTGTGTGGGGAGGGATTAATCTCCTCAAAAAGACAACTTCAATGGAAATCTTTATCAAAACATTGTCTCTATGTACTTTAAAAGTAAATACTCACCTTCAGTGCAAAAAAATTCAACAAAATGGAATAGCTCAAGAAAAAGAAAATTGGTCGGTGATTGTTAGAAATGAAGTACAGTCGTACCACTGGAAATCGAAACAAGTTTCTATTTTCACTGCAGTATGCTATTTTGGCCAAAGCACCGAAAGCTATGTCGTCATTAGTTATGATTTAACTCATGATTCACCGCATACATTGTTGACAATTGACAAAATTTTACATGATTTGAAGAAAAGATTTCCATTTCCAATTATAGCGCGGAGTATGACAATAATTTCTGATGGAGCGGCTAGTCATTTTAAGAATCGATTCCAATTTCATGAATTCAAAACATCGAAGCTCCAAATGAAATGGTTGTTTTCTGCGACAGGACACGGCAAAGGGGCGTGCGATGGCATAGGGGGACTAGTAAAATACTTTGCGACAAGGCACAATCTAAGTGCTGATGAAAACTTATAGCCTCCGCTGTATTAGAAATATAAAAAAAAAACTAAAATGTTTGTTCATAAGAATATGAACAAACATACATACATAAGTATTTTTTCACACTTCCTTTATTTAAACTTTACTGCTTTATAAGCAATTTGTAGCAAATAATTACTACAAAGACCAATGAACCATTTTTCGAAGAATTGTAAATTGAATATTGTAAATATTGTCAAGTAATCATAATTTTGTTGTAAATAAAATTAAGCAATTATTAAAAAGACCAATGAACTATTTTTCCAAGAATTGTAAATTGAATATTGTAAATATTGTCAAGCAATCATAATTTTGTTGTAAATAAAATTAAGCAATTATTAAAAAGACCAATGAACTATTTTTCCAAGAATTGTAAATTGAATAATGTAAATATTGTCAAGTAATCAAATTTTGTTGCAAACAAAATTAATATTAATTAATTAATTTTCCAAGAATTGTAAATTGAGAAAATTAAATTAAATATTGTCAAGTAATCAAATATTTATTCTAAATAAGAAAATTTAAGGAAATAAAGATCAGTTATCAGTAATAAACTCAACAAACTACAACCCAAGTGTTGTTTTATAAACACCCGTTTTTATGAAACTCAGTATTTTCAATCTGCAGAGACTTTCATTGAAATCGTTCAAAAAGAAAACTCCAAATAAAAAACATCTTACTATACCAAATAAAGAGTTAGAGAGTTTTCGGATTGAAAAAAAACACATCTGGAAGAAAGCACCAGCATACAAAGGTATTCGGGAAACTCATATGTGAAAAAATGAAATTGGAAGAAACAAAAAAAGTGTACATGGTAAATACTTGTTAACATATGTGGAAAAATGCCAAATAACAGCCATGATTTAGTTAAAGTTGAGATTCACGTGATTTAGAAAGTTATATAAGTATATGACTGACTTATGTAGGTCAAGATTCTTGATAGACATTAAATGGTAAAGTAAGCGGTATATTATAAAATAAATATGTTCCTTGTTTGTAATGATTTTTTTCTGTACACTTATTGTACGTAAAGTGGAGAATATTCCTCTTCGATGACTTATGTAGATGAAATATTTTTAACAATACAGCATCTTAGAATAAAAAAACTACAAAACACTTACTGTACTTTGTTATATCACACAATATGAACAGTTCGAGACGATATTTCAGCAACTGGGCATCCAGCTCAATTGAAGTTTGAGGTGTCCTCTTGATTTAGATAAAGTTAAAAAAATACACTTTTTGAAATATTGAATTTCGAAAAAATTTTGCATTTTTTGTTTTTTGGAAAATGAAAAAATTTCATCTACTTTTTTGCTATTGTTTGTACATGAAGTCGAAATAATACTCATTTTGAACCCAGAATCATTATAATCGGTACATTTTTGACCAAGTTATGAGCAATAAAAAAAATAGTTCTTATATAATTAAAAAAATCGATTTTGAGCCGAAAAACAAAATTGCCGATAAATTTTGAAAATTTCTCGGGCGAACAAAAAATACGTGTCTCATTATTTTCACCAGAGAGCAACATATTTGAGTTACATCGAAATCGAAGAACATGTCCCGAATAGCCCGGTTGAATAGAAATGGAAATCATCTAATATTATACATGCATATTAATTAACACTATATTAACACTAGAGTCGTCGTGCGAAGTAGTCGCTGCGTTCTCGTCTGCGTGGATTTTGTAAAACTAATGTTGAAGTAGGTAAAAAAATATCGCAAAAATATAAACCAATCGTTAAAATAACAGACGTGTGCGAAATTGTGAAAAAATTTTAAGATACTTTTAAGATACAATTTATACAGTGAAAATATTACAAATACAAGTTGTGTTAAAGAGAATTGCAAGAAGGGTGAGGAAAAGGGACCAAAATTCCTTTAAACAATAATAAAGACTACAGAATCAAAGACTGAATTTCTAGGCGTGTGAAAATGCAAACGAGTATCAGTACATATCAAAATAACCAATACAAATCGCGACATTCATAGTGGATAATTAACATAAATAAATCAAAACAAAAGCAGAATCTAAAGAAAAAATTTACAATAAATAAAACTCCGCTATTGTGAGTATAAACAAATCTTGTCACCGTTGACTGCATTATCGACTCCACGAAAGGAGTGTTACTATACTTCTAAACCGAAGTGGAATGGGTTCTCCACTACAGGTTGGTGGGCCCAATCATTTTCATAGAAACAGTGAAGTGCGAAATAAAGACATAATGCAAAAAATTTGCGACTTTTATACTATGCTCTACAAAATGAAATATCCCATCTTAAATGAGAAAACGGCAAACATAAATCTGATATATGTGCTGATAATATTATAATAAATCTTGGATAAACATCACAAAAAAAAACACGTTTTGAAGTTTATGAAACTGATGAAGAAGAGCTTGCTAGAGAAACCGACTGGATCCTAAAGAAAACAGGCTATTCAAAAAACGTAGAGCTGAATCTTGTTACACCATCAGAATCTGCAAATAGTGTTAATGATTCAACAAATTCAAGAAAAACGGAATAAGTTAATAAAATACCTCGTCCTCCTCCAATAATTATCAATGGTAATAATGAATTTGGCGACCGCCGTAGCCGGATGGCTTGGTGCGTGATTACCATTCGGAGTTCAGAGAGAACGTAGGTTCGAATTTCGGTGAAGTACCAAAAAGAAGAAAAAGTTTTCTCTAATAGCGTCGCCTTCGGCAGGCAATGGCAAACCTCCGAGTGTATTTCTGCCAGGAAAAATCTGCTCATAAAAAAATATATGTCGTTCGGAGTCGTCTTGAAACTGTAGGTCCCTCCATTTGTGGAACTACATCCGGACGCACCTATTTGGCTTTTGCAAATTATCAAACTAAATAATTCAAAACCAGTGCACATTATATTCGGGCTGGAAAAAACAGTTTACAGCCAGTCTACATAAACAGCGTAAATATACCGTACGTCAACGAGGCAAAATATCTCGGAATAACCCTTGATGCTAAACTACGTTAGAAGGCGCATGACAAGAAAAAGCGTGAAGAGCTGGAATTAAAAACAAAAAGCCTTCTTTATCTTATTGGCAGACACTCTATTATGTCAACAAACTACTTCTATATAATTAAATTCTTAAACCGGTCTAGACGTATGGCATTCAGCTATGGGGATCATCAAGCGAATCTTGCATGACATTATCCAACGATTCCAAAATAACGTGTTGCGCAACATCGTCAACGATCCATACTATGTGAGAAATCTCGACCTCCATCGTGATCTTGGTGTGCTGCTCGTCACTGACGTGGCGAAAAAGTGTACCATGGATCACAGACAACGTCTAAGTACAGATGTCAACGCTGAAGTGTTGGCTTTGCTCCAGCCAAGTACTCATAGTCGGCGACTCAAGCGTAAAACAGTTTTAGACCAGATGGGCATCCAGTAGCAGCTGTACCTTATATATTTATACATTCATAATGAATTTGTAAGTATTGAGTCATTTTAGTTTTCTATCATTTAATATACATACATATGTATATGTTTAATAAAAATTGCTCGTTAGTATCTTTATTTCGTTGTATTAGTTGTAATATCTAAACGTTATTCGCTGTATACTTTAAGATGAGTTAATATCAAAAAAGAAAAAATATGTACATATATTCATACATATAACATACAATGAGTTAACTGCGTGTAATGGCAATGTTATTATTATCATTATTGGGCCTTACTGCACTCTGATGTGCTCTATCTTGACGACATACTTGAATATAAATTTACTGTCATAGCAGAATCCAAAGTTTTCAGATATGCGTGCTTAATACTACCTTCTGATCCTATGGATTTTTATATTCATTATTATTTATCGTCAATGCATTGAATATTACGATCTTAAAATCCAATTCTTATGTAAAGTCAACTAATCCGAGCCAAATGAACCTTTTCGGTCATTTAGTTTTTGTTTGGTGAATCATACAAATGTCTAGTTTTTGGATCTTGATATTTAAAATGAAGGGCAATTAATTTTTGTTCACACATAATTTTTCAATCAAATCCAAGGTTTTCAAGATATTTACAAAGTTTCCGAATAATACTGTAATAGATATAGTACATTCCTTAAACCTACTTAAAAAATCTCTCGAATAAATGTAAAAGTAAGTCGCATGAAAACAACAAGACTAAGTTTTGCATTGACCATACTTAAGAAAAGTTGAACAACTGGCCAGCTAAAAATCAATTTTTTTATATCATTAGTTGGTTTTCCTAATAGCAAATTACTAAATTTTAATCGTAAAAATGCAAATAACATATTGACAGAGACGGAACGACTTTTTTTTTTTTTTTTTTTATTTTACATTGCGACTAGTTACAAAGAAAAATTTTATTAACTAACAAGCAATTTGTTTAGAATTTAGAAAATAAGGTATATACAACAGTTAACGCTAAGGTGTGGCTAGTACTTTAAGTCTTTGGGCTTTCTGCGTTTCAGTCTTCTTCTCCAATTAGCTGGATTAGCGAGAATAGTGGCCTCCTTATTGACGTGGTTTTTTAACCTTTCATCATGGGCTTTTGCTATCTTTTTTATCATGTCTGCCACCGAGTCAATATTTAGGTCGCGTTCAAGATCGGAGCTACGGATATACCACGGAGCACCGACTGCACATTTAATAATTTTGTTTTGGAGCCTTTGTATAGATTGAATGTTACTTTGGCTGGAGCAGCCCCATAACTGTGCGCCGTAGGACCATACAGGCTTCAAAATTTGTTTGTATACAATAATTTTATTGTTGGTGGATAGTGCTGATTCCGTTCCCATAAGCCAATACATATTTCTGTATTTTAATTCCATTTCTTCTTTCTTTTTCTTTACATGGGCTTTCCATCTTAGCTTGGCGTCTAGATTCATGCCCAGATACTTTGCAGTATTTGAGTATGGAACCTGTCTACCATTTAAATATATTGGAACAATTTGATTTTGTTTTGGGTGAAATTTATATGCACAGACTTGCTTTCATTTAGTTTAATATGCCATTTATTTATTGGTCCAGTCATATATTTCATTTATGGCTAATTGTAATTGTGATGTCGATGTGTTTTCCGTGTTTCCTATCGAAAGAATAAATGTATCGTCGGCAAAAGTAGCTGTTACGCAGTTTGAATTGCATGGCAGATCGCATGTAAAGAGCAAATACAATAAAGGGCCAAGTGCGCTTCCCTGGGGAACCCCTGCTTTGATTGGTTTGAGACATGAATATGAATCTTCTTGTTTTACTCTGAAGTAACGGTCGGATAAATACGAATGTAGGATGGTGGAGTACTGCTTGGGTAGCAACGCATTTATTTTCTTCTGTAGCCCATAGTGGCATACTTTGTCGAACGCCTTGGATATATCAAGGAATACCGCAGAGCAGGTTTTTCTTTCTTCAAAAGCATTTTCTATTATTCGCACTATCCTATGTACTTGATCGATAGTCGAATACTTCGTGCGGAATCCAAATTGATGCGTCGGTATAATTTTTTTGTTTTCTATTATTATGTTGATCCTTTTGATTAACAATTTTTCCACCATTTTCGATAGTATTGGAAGAAGGGAGATAGGCCTGTATGATGTTACATCGTGAGTATCTTTACCTGGCTTATTGAACATAACGACTTCCGCTGTTTTCCAATATATTGGAAAATATTTTAGCTTAAATGTGGTGTTGACGATATTCGTCAATACAGCAATAATATTGTTCGGGAGCTGTTTTAATATTTCAGCAGTAATGAGGTCGTAGCCTGGCGATTTTTTTATCTTTAGATATGAAATTTCTTCTAATATTTCGTCTTGTGTGTATTTCGGAGGGATCTCATTTATAGCATTGCTATCGCCGTCGTGATCCATATCATCAGCCATTACCGATCCATATGGTGTGAACGTCTCTTCGAGGTAGTTTGCGAATGTATCTGCTTTTTGTTTATTTGTTTTGGCCCACTTATTGCCATGTTTCTTGATGGGTGCGTTCTGAGATAACGGTTGTTTTAATTTTTTAGTACATTTCCACAGTGAATAATTTGTCTTCCGTTCATTTGTTAATTCTTGCAGGTATTTTGTGAATGAACTGTTTTTGTACGCTTTAATTTCGTCGCTAAGTTTTTTGGTTAGTTTTTTTAGCTGAGCTTTGTCAAGAGGTGATCGTGTTTGATGCCATCTTCTTCGTATTTTCCGTTTCTTAAATACCATTTCCTTTATTTCTTTGGTATACTTGTGACCTGAAATGGGTTTCCTTATAGTTGGTGTACTCTGCCAAGCTGCGCGTTGGATGTTATTTGTCAATCGAAGTACTTCGTCATCGAGTTGATCCTTTGTGTTGATTATCGGCAGGTGGTCATCTGGGCCTTCCAAAATGTGTTTAAAGTAATCCCAATCTGTAAGGTGGTTAGTCAGTTTAAATGGATCTTGTATTGTCGTTACATTTTCGTGCAGTGTTAGATAAATAGGAGAGTGATCTGATGACATATCCATGCCATTCTCAATGTTTACATAAGCGGTTGATACTTTTTTAGCGATGAAAAAATCAATTAAGTCCGGTGTTTTATGTGGATCTGTTGGCCAGTACGTGGGGCTGCTCGTCGATATAGCAATGCATCCTGTCTTCTTAAGTGCATCGTAAAGTTCTCTTCCTTTGGTTGTTGTGAGTCGCGATCCCCAGTGAGTATGCTTGGCATTGAAGTCGCCACCCATTATAAATCTATTCTTGTGGCTGTTTATCAGTTCAATATATTGGGCGCATTTGATTGTATGTCGTGGAGGGCTATATACCGTGGAAATTGATATTTCAGTTTTGGCGTATATCGTAGCAGTTGTTACCTGGAATTCTTCCGTGAATGTTTTTTGGTCTTCGTGATGTTTCAAGTTTCTTTTGATGATAATTGCACTCCCTCCTCTTGCACGGTTGCTAGGGTGGATAGTGCGATAAACATTGTAATTTTTAATTTTTATTGATGACTCCTTTGTGAAGTATGTCTCTGTAATCAAACATACACCCACTTTTTGAGAATCTAAAATAAATTCCAGCTCTTTTTGATGCTTTAAAAGCCCGTTTGCGTTCCAGAGCATTACTTTCAGGAAGTTTGGAATTATGACTTATTTTGCAGATATTTTTCGACGTTTCGCAGTCTTTTTTCGAGTACCAAATTGAATTCATGTTGTTTTGTTGGTTTCTCTAGGATCAGTTTCAAAATGTTATCTTCCTCAATTTTGTTAGCCTTCAATGTTTCTGCAAATGTAAGCACCTTTGGTGCCGTATCTGATGATAGCGGAGTTTGCTGTTTATTTTCTGTTTCAGGTAGCCCATCTTTATTATCGGCTTCAGCTACTTCTTTGTTTGGGTGTAAAGTTCCGGTAATACCTTTATGTTTGTTAGTTTGATTGTCACGTAGCTTTTGTAGCTCTTTTGCTACAATGCAACCTCTGTAACTAGCCGGATGGGCTTTTCCACAATTGCAACATTTCGGTTGATGTTCCTCCGGTTTTGTGCAGAGAGAAGTTTGGTGCTTGCCTGCGCACTTAACGCATCTAGGTTGCTTTCCGCAGTAGTTATGGGTATGTCCGAAGGATTGACAGGACTTACATTGAGGTAGTTGGTTGTCTAACTGGTTCCATATTGACTACTGAATGCAGTATGGTTTTTATATTATAAATTTTATTTATGTCTTCCGAAGTTTCAAATGTAAGAAGGAACATATCAAGCGGTTGCTCAGTTTTCCATTTTAATTTGTTTATCGCGTTGGTTATTTTTAATCCCTGTTTATTCAAGTCGGAAATTATATCCTTGGGGTCACATGAGTGGTGTAAATTTTTGGCTATGACCTTAATTGGTCGTGAATGCTTATCTTCATAAGTGTACCATGAAATATTTTTGTTTTTCAGTGCTTTCGTAATTTTCCTATAATCATTTGGGTCCTTGGTAGATACTTTGTAATATTTGTTGCTAAGCAGTTTAATTTGAAACTCTTCGCTTGCCTCAACTTTCGCTATGTTAAAAAGCTGATGGTAATTACACTCTACCGAGACCATTATAGGTGGAGGTCGATGGGCCTTTTTTTTACTTCCTTGGTTTCTTGAGGATTTTGAATAGTTGGTGAAGAAATCAATAGTTCGGGGGAAGAATCGGCTTTCCTCTTTTTGCTGGATCTCTTTTTGAGTATCCATTCCGCTTCACGGGTTAGCTCTACTTCATCGGTTTCATATATTTTATCATTTGCATTTTCTATTTGAAGTGCATTTTTTCCAACATTGGATTTTAATTGGCAATTTTCTGATTTAAGGTGTACTACTTCTTTTTTAAGATCGGCGCATAGCTTTTCCAAATTTTTTAATTTCTCTGATAATTGATTTATTATTGTTTCGTACTGGTTATTTTTAGTTGCAATTGGCTTTGCTTGATTTCCGCCACCTCCCGGTGGAGCTGCACGATCGTCTCCCATAATAACGCAGAGTTTAGTTTACGCGATTTTCTTAGAAGCAAAATTAGTTTAATCTAAGTATGGTGTTTGTTGTAATCGTAAATCGCGAGATATCTTCAAATACATCCGGATCAACTTTGTTAGTATCAATTAAGCAATAAATACATATATTATATATGGGATTTTATCCTGTCATCCGATTTGGTCATTCAAAACACTGGTAACAAACCAACTTTTGTGACCAGAAGGAGACAAGAGGTGATTGATTTAACACTTACCAATAGGTCAGTTGGAAATCAAATCAACCGATGGCGAGTTTTGGAGGAGGACTCTCTTTCTGATCATCGTCTTATCGAATTCCGACTGGGAATTGACACAATATCAATACCTTCCGGTAGGAATCCTCGAAATGTGGACTGGGACAGGTATGGTGAGCTTGTAACAGAGCGATTACCAAACCTGAAAAAACTCAAATCAGCAGAAATGATTGAAGATGCGACTAAGAAATTAGAAGGTACTTTAATCAATTGCTTTGAGGAACTGTGTCCACTCAGGCAAAGCAGACAGGGGAAAGCGGTTCCTTGGTGGAACCCTGAACTGTCGAAGCTTCGTGTACGGTCCAGGAAACTTCTTAATAAGGCCTTGAAGACCAAAACAGAAGAGGACTGGGCCAATCATCGACTTACACAGAGAGAATATAAGAAAAAAGTACGGCAAGCCAAACTTGAATCCTATAGAAATTTCTGCAGTAACGTCGAAGAAATGAGGGAAACAGCGAGACTTTGTAAGGTCCTTCATTTAGACCGCTCAGTAAGGCTGGATTCCATTCGAAAACCTGATGGTTCATACACCATTTCCAAATCGGAAACGTTTAATGCTCTACTCGAAACTCACTTTCCGGGTAGTAGAACTATCTCTGAAGTTGAGAGTGGCATGAACAACAACGGTGGAACCTCTAGGTACAGCTGGTATATTGCTAGTCGGATAGTGACAAGGGAATCGATAAGGTTTTCCTTATCTTCCTTTGAGAACTTTAAGTCCCCTGGACCTGACGGAATATATCCAGCAATGCTTAAAAAAGGAGGAGACAGGCTGATTGAGGCCCTGAAAAGGATCTTCACAGCCTGTCTTGCATTTGGTTATATACCATCCCAATGGCGACGCGTAAGAGTAGTATTTATTCCAAAACCAGGAAAAGATGACTATTCCCTAGCAAAAAGTTTCAGACCAATCAGTTTGACATCGTTCATGTTGAAAAGTCTGGAACGAGTGGTGGAGAAACATATTCGAGTGGGGGTATTGCCGAGAAGTCCACTTAGTAGAAATCAACACGCTTACCAGAGTGGAAAATCATGTGAATCAGCCTTACACGATCTTGTTAGCAAGATTGAAGCTGGGCTGGAAGCTGACGAATACACAATGGGCGTGTTCGTGGACATTGAGGGGGCTTTTGATAATGCCACTTTCGGCTCGATATGTTCTTCTGCCGAGCGACACGGAGTTAATCAAGCCATTATAAAATGGATATACTCCATGCTCTCTGAGAGGCTGTTAACCGCTGGTGGGAGCGACGACGAGCAAATCACAGTCAGGGCCAAGCAAGGATGTCCCCAAGGGGGTGTTCTTTCTCCGCTGCTGTGGTGCTTCGTCGTAGACTCCCTATTAGCGGAGATGCAGGAACTCGGCTTTCACGTCCAAGCATATGCGGACGACGTCTGTGCGCTAACATCGGATAAATCCTTAAGGAGGCTTTGCACGAAAGTGCAGAGTATCCTTGACAAAATCGATGATTGGTGCATGAGACAAGGTCTTTCCGTTAATCCGAACAAAACAACCATAGTCTTGTTTACGAGAAAACGGAAATTGGATGGACTCAGTCTTCCAACACTGAAAGGTGTGACACTTGGTCTTTCCAACGAAGTTAAATATCTAGGAGTAATCTTGGATAAGAAGCTGACCTGGGAGACACACGTTTCACTGAAGGTGAATCGTGCATTGAAGATTTTTCAGCAATGCCGTAGAGCCTTTGGCAAAACTTGGGGTCTGAAACCTGCTGTGGTCCTATGGATATACACGGCACTTATCAGACCAATCATCACTTACGCTTCTGTGGTCTGGTGGCGACGGAGCATGGTTAAGTCCACAATCCGGGAACTATACACGCTGCAAAGAAGTGTATGTTTATGCATCACGGGTGCCATGAGTACAACCTCTGGAGATGCCCTAAATCCTATGCTTGATTTGCTCCCCCTGGATCTTAAGATACAACAGGAAGCAATAAAAGCTATGTGTAGACTCCATAAATATGGTTTCTGGCACGAAGATGGAGCTTCGGGACACAGAGAAATCTTTAAGTTGCTGTCGGAGCAGTATCCACTGTTTTTGGCACCTAAAGATGACCTGATACCCACAATTTCATTCGGAAGGAAATTTGATGTCAGATTTCCATTGCGTGAGCAATGGGGCAATCCAGGAGGCATGCAGGGAGGTTTGACGGATATTTTCTTTACCGATGGGTCCAAGACTGAAATAGGGTCTGGAGCCGGATGGTACTTAAACGATAGTAATAAGTATCACTACGCTATAGGGGGAATGGCAACTGTCTTCCAAACAGAAGTTTTTGCCATCCTAAAAGTAGCCGAATGGATAATCGAGAGGAGATGGAGCGGGAAACAGATTGGAGTCTTCAGTGACAGTCAGGCTGCATTGAAGGCCCTGGAGAACGCGAAGCAAACCTCAAAGATTGTTCAAGAATGTAAGAAGAAGCTTAATTCTGTCGCAAAACAGAACAGGCTTGTACTTATATGGGTTCCAGGACACTCCGGTGTTCAAGGAAACGAAATTGCCGACGAATTGGCCAACCGTGGATCAGCGGTGCCTCCACAGGGGCCAGAGCCAATAATCGGAATCAGTCCCGCAGGAATCAAGAACTGGATCAACGATTATGTAGGCAATCTACATAAAGAGCGATGGTCCGGTCTAGAACGCTGCAGAACTGCAAAGTGTTTTGTGACGAGTCCGAACAGAAAACTGTCAAACTTTCTACTAAAACTTAGAAGGAAAGACATTCGGTTGATGGTCGGCATCATTACAGGACACAACCCATGGGGTCAGCATATGGCCACCATTGGGATCATCGAGGACCCGGCATGCCTGTCGTGCTTGGAGGAGGCGGATAGCACTGACCACTTTCTCTGTGAGTGTCCTGCCTTTGCTAGAGCGCGACTACAAGTATTGGGTTCCGATGTCATGAGAATGAGTATTATTCGTTCTCTAAAACTGGAGGATATTTACAAATTTGTCAAAGAATCTGGAAAATTCTCACAGGACTAACTATCTCTATCTCTGTCTCTATTCTTTCCTATCTCTTTCTATGATACTTTTCTCCCTCCCTCCTTGACTATCTACCCCCTTTCCAGAGCTTTAAATACAATGGGCTTTTTTAGCCTGAGTGTTTTAGGAGCCACCAAATCTCCTGGTGCTCCTTGGCTCGACCTTTTCAAATTCAAATTTCAATTCAATATATAAATTTAAAGGATGATTTTAGCGGTTTTTCAACATAAACTCAACGCTTATATATGTAGTATGATAATTGCAAATACGCTAACAGTATGTTATGAAGTATTGTAATATAAATATATTGTACCAGACAATTTATATCAATTTCTCTTTACCAAAAATGTTTGAATACTTTTAGGAGCTATTTAATACAACTGCTATTTGTTATGTTTTAGAACCACAAGGAGCTTTTTAGTACTAAAATATAAATTTCTACAAATACAGCAACACCTGCTCGGGTCAAAGTCCAATCGTCGTTGACAGCTGAGTAGGAGCAGAGAATGTTAATGCAATGAGAAGGAGCAAATGTTAAATGAGCTTTTTTCGAGTACTAATTTGTAGATTCATACTAAGGTAATTTCAAATTTAACTTTCCTCACTAGTGGGGAATTGCAGATATTTACCACGCGAGTGGAGGGTTTCTATATTTACTTACCACGCAAGGACAGGAATTCAGATTTTTTCTGCGTTTACCAAACTACTGAGGAATTTCATAAGATTTTTCGGCACACTACTAAGGAAATCGACTTATTTCATGCCCACAGCGAAGCGAATAAATTTGCGATTAAGAAAGCCGTGCGACAGTTAATTTGTGGTGCAGAAGCTAAAGTCGGCGGAATTATTCGTTTTGTTTTTTGGCACGTATTTAATTCAGGTTCAAGTCCTGAAGTCATATTTTTTTTGCTTGCACATTTTTTTTTTACAATTCAAACCAGGAAAGTTTGGTAAAATTTTTGAGTTTATTTTAATTAAAATTTCTTTAAAATACTGTTTTTTTTTGAATTTCATAAATGGAAATTTCTTTTCGGCATAAAATAGTTCATACTGGATATGACCTGATTTTTATATAAATCAATCAAAACAGAAAATATGTAATATACATATGTCTCGAATCTCTTTCATCAAATCCAAATTATATTGATGAGAAAATATCATTCTAATATCCGTCCAGAAAGCCAAACGCGCATACACACATACATATGCATATAATTACGCATACAAACTTTCAACTAACGCAGAATATGTGCATATAAAACTGCGAATCGAATACATGATTGATTTAGAAAAGTTCATTATTAATTATATGTAGTTTAGAGCAATCGTGAAAGACGTGTCGTGTATGCAGTAAATCGTCCCATATGTGACTCAGGTTCAAGTCCTGTACACAGTTTTTTGTTCGATATTTTTATTTCATTTTTTATATTTGGTTTAATTAGAATTGATTTAAAATAGTGTATTCAGGTTTTTCTAATACCTGTTATTTAGAAATTTATTTTCTATATAACATTATTCATACTTCTTTTGAATTGATTTATATGTAAAACAGTCATAAAGGCAATCATATGAATATGCATTCCTATATTTAATCTCTTCAGTCAAATCTGAACTACTTATGTACATGCACATATTGATGAGAAAATGTTCTAATATCCATGGATGCATCCAGAAAGCCAAACGCGCATACACGCATATGTATATAAATACAGTGAAACCTCCCACAAGCGGACACTCACGGTTCCACAATTTTCGTCCGCTTATGGGGAGTGTCCACTTATGGGGGTTGAAAAAAAACTCTAAGTTAAAATTACTATCCCACCTCTTTAAACAATTTTTTTATGTTTTTTTTATGGTACGTTCAATTTTTTTCATATTTTTTGAAAAATATATATGTAATATATGTATGTACATTTTTATATTGGGAACAATGAATATATTTACACATTTGAATATACAGATTTCATTGAACATATTTATATTTTAGGCTTCAAAAATTCATATAACGTAGTCTGTCGTAGATTTTCCTGCTTATGTTTCAGAAAAAGGTTTTCAAGATGACATTCTAAAGTCTTGGCGTATTGGAATCCAGTAGTATCGTCTCTTAGAAATTGTTTAATGCGACGCAGTTGTTCTAATGCTTCAGGATATGACTTGATCTGGCATTCATCCTGGACACATACATGATTTGAGTCTTCGCTTTCTCCGTCAGATAATTCCTCAGTATTAATTTCGTCAATGACAACGTCAATATTATTGTCTTCTGTATTAACAACTTCGACGATTAACAAAAACTCTTCTGTATACTGACCTTGCTGATTTTCATTTAAAATCTTTATCAAAGCCGCTAGTGTCGATATGGGAATATCATCCCCTGCCTCTAAGTCAGAACATTCAAGCGGAGCTTTTTGAAACCCGGCTTTCGAAAAACAATTCTTAATAGTTTCTGCCGTTACGTTGTCCCATGAAGATTTAATAAAAAAAACAGCCTCCAAAATGTCAAAAGTTTTTGAAAGGCTGTCCATTGGAATGTCTCCTTATTTTGTCAAAATATGTTTGATTATATGGCATCTGTAATGACACATAAAATTTTGTATTATACCCTGATCGAGGAGCTGACAAACGGATGTTGTATTAGCAGGTAAAAAGATCAACTTTATGTTATCTAGTTTAATATCTCGAGGGTGAGTTGTAGCATTGTCCAAAAATATAATAAAATAATAAAATTTTTCTCTTCTGGCAGCCCATTTTTTTATCAAGCCTTTCCAGCCACTCACACATAATTTCACGAGACATCCAAGCTTTCCGGTTTGACTTCCATTCCACTGGCAAACTTCCTATATTGCCCTTTTAAAGGCGCGTGGGCATGCTGCTTTTCCGATAACCAATGGCTTTTCTTTATCTCCAACCATATTGGCACACAATAGCACAGTTAATCTTTCTTTTGATAACTTACCGCCCACGCATTTTTCATTCTTCAGAGCAAGAGTTTTATTGGGCAAAGCACTGAAAAATAGTCCAGTTTCATGCGCGTTGTAAACATCTTTTGGGCTGTAGCCTAATAAAATATTTGGTAGTTTTTGTTTAAATTGCTGCACATCCTCGAAATTAACCTCGGAAGATTCCTCACATATTCTTTTGAAAGTCACATTATGACGCCTACGCCATTTCTCCAACCATCCATTTGTCGCAGAAAAATTTTGAATACCTAATCGGCCAGCGATTTCTTTTGCTTTTTCCTTTATAATAATACCCGATATTGGTATATTTTGGCTTCTGGCCTTAACGAACCATTCGAAACTCAAATGGTCAATTTTTGAGCCATCCGCGTTTAAGAACTTTTTCTTTTTGTTGACGTTATCACCGCACATCAATATTCTTTTAATATCTTCCTTTTGTTTCACGAGAGTGGCAGCTTAGGTTCTTCCAATATTGAACCTTTAAAAGCAAAACAGAAGGAAACCTGTTGAAAAGATATTTAAAAAAAAAACAATTTTGTGTAGTACTAACCTCTTTGCTAGAGCACGAACAGATAAATTTTCCTTATCAACCACATTTAAAACTTCCATTTTTTCCTTAATGGAAAGCATTTTCTTTTTCTGAGACATTTTCACTATTGAAACAATTAACACAATATAAAAGTTTTGCATAATACAAATCAAATTATTCAAAATATTCTGTTCTTTTCATGGTAAAAGCTACACATTGTTACACATATGCAGATCCCGTTACACGTTCATATGTTTCAGCATGTAGATTTGTGTGTTTAGTTTAGTTATGTATTCTTTTTTTATTTCAACTATTGTCTATCTACCATCTTTGTTGTCCACGGATTAGAGTATCGCGTCCGCTTATGAGAGGTTTTTATTGTTTTCTTTACACATTTGTTCAGTGATATATTTTGCGTGTCCGTTACCGAGAGGTCCGCGTCTGCTTTCGAGAGGTGATTAGAACAAAAAAAATGAGAAAAAGTGTCCGCGTCCGGTTATTAGAGTGTCCGGTTATTAGAGTGGAATTCGTTCTAAAAACACAACATAAAGCTTGGTTCCTCAGTTTTTGTCCGGTTATGGGGAGTGTCCGCTTATTGGAGGTGCCCGCAAGGGGAGGTTTCACTGTATATACAAACCTTCAACGAACGCAAAATGTATGCATATAAAAAACAACAACTGCGACCGTCTTCTTGTCCGTCAGTGAAAAGATGGGATATGTATACCCTATGAGCAAAAAGAACCGGGAAGGTGATGTTGACTGTTTTCTTCGATTGCCAAGGCATAGTACACCATGAGTACCTTCCATCGGGCCAGACAGTCAATAGAGAATATTATTTATCCGTTTTGAAGCCTTTGAGAGATGCTGTATGTTGTAAACGGCCGGAAATATGAGCAAACAATTCTTGGATTTTGCGTGATGATAACGCGCCATCGCACCGATCAAAAAGATCAAAGAGAATACCACAAAGGAGCTGAAGGCCATATCGGCCTGCCGGGGGTGTTTGGAGGACTGGGTTAAACGTTGGCACATGTGTGTTGCTTCAGACGGGTCATATTTTGAAGGAGATAATATAAATTTGCCTGAAATTTAACTCTGTTATGTTTTATTTAAACATTCCCGGTACTTTTTGATCATAGGGTACATATATGCGGCTTTGCGAACAGAAATGCGTGATTCGCTGGAATTGTTCAAGGAATCTAAGTCGCATTAACTCGCGACTGTCGAACAGTTAGAAGACATATTTACATACATATAAGGGTGCATACATACATACGGAGCCGCGGCCACTCGACATGACAAAAATTCAAGATTTATCAAATATTAGCAAATAATTCCACGCGAAATATTCCAATATTGACTATTTTCGAATGGTCGCGAAAATTGGCATATGGGCGGCTCGTTTTATGAATGAAATTGAAATATGAGCTCGAACTTATGAATGAACTTTTTGTTTTTGTTCTAAATTGTTTAGCGCCGTCGCTGATAGGATCATGGCCTCTGCGACTGCGTCTACGAATGTATTTTATTTTTGTAGTCGCTAGGCTTAGATTTTAGCTTCGGGCGACATGCGCATGTGAGGTATGTGTTTTTGTTGTGTTCTAGAACATTTTAGAATGTGTGGTGGCAAAGCGGCCATCGCGTTGCGCTTGCTGTTGCATTTGCGTCTATCAAAGTATTGTGTTTTTGTAAGTACAATATTAGGAATATCGACTGGTGAAAGACAAAAGTACACGGAAGCAAGAAGGGAGCGCTGTGCTCGCGCATATATGCATGAATGTATGAACGTGCATGGATGTATATAGTAACATATGAATACAATTATTTTGTAGGAAGTTTAGAAGGCAAGTAGGTATATATGTATGTATATATGCTAGGACATAAAGTGGGTATATATACATACATAGAGCAGAATTGTTTTTGCACTTCTTAGGAAGAAACTCGTTCACTAGTGCGTATGTGTATTTGATTTCTTGTAAGAATGTGATGTGCTGTGACATGTGTACATACATAAGTCAAGGTTATTTGGGCATACATGCATATGTACATATGTATGAAAGAAAGATGATGTTCTTACGCTTGTGCATTATTGTTTTTCATATACAAATGTACATACATACATACATATGTATGTAAATGCTGTCGAATACATTAACTATAAAGTGACATACAATATATAATAAAATAAGTGTTGATTTATCTTAAACCGTTTTATTTTCTGAATGCAAATACCTCCTATTGACATGTACATACATACATATTATGTATATTGTCATATACCATCATTTATGTACATATAGAGTATGAATGTATGTAATGAAAAACTACATGAATTACTTTCAGAATTTATTAAAACTTATTCGCGTCGCGCGAATTTTATATTTTACTCAAGCAGGAGAATTTTTAAAAAAAGAAAGAACAGAATTACTTTTGCCTTGAAGGGCTTCTCAACAACTGATTTATTATTTGTTCAATTATTACATTCGGACTTAAACTAATGTACATATGTACAATTTGCTTATTTGGCATTTAATATTTAATTTTACAAAATTATTGTCAATATCTTATTCAGCATTTCCTTTCCCACACTTTGTCAAGTAAGTCAAACTGTTGCAAAACAGGAAATGCGTTTCCAATTACTTTTACTTATTGTTTATTATTTTAGTTACAAATTCATCAATCTCGTCTGTTTTAAAATATGAATTTGTCTTTGGAATTGAATATGTAACTTCTCCCCCCTTTAGAGTAGAATTCTCCTGAATTCTTTTATTTAGTTTTATCTTGATATATTTATTTTTTATGATTACGATAATTAAAGTGATAACTACAGTTATTGTTAATATAAAAAGGCATCCGTAGGATATGTTACTATGATATTTCAATTTATCTATTTTTATCTATATATATAAATGTGAAAATCTGTCCCTATATTCGCTTAAAACTCGAGAACGGCTGAACGGATTTATCTTATCTTGGTCTTGAATTATTCGTGGAGGTCTAGGGAAGGTTTAAAAGGTGAGAAAAATTCGAATAATTGCCGGGAAAATGGTCAAAACGTGGACCCGGGTAACCTTTGGTTGTGTATGTACAATATGGGTATCAAATGAAAGCTGTTGATAAGTGCTTTGATACGGGGTAATTTTCATACCTATTGATGACTAGGGTCTCGAAATATATGCCAAATCGTGGACCCGTCGTGTCTTTAAACCGAATTAAACCAAACTTACACACATTGTTAAGGAGGTATTGAAGATGGTTTCCGTATAGTTTGGATACCTATTGGTAGATACGGTCTCGAGATATAGGTCAAAACGTGGACCCGGGTAACCTGGGGATGTGTATGTACAATATGGGTATCAAATGGAAGCTGTTGGTGAATGCTTTAGTTCAGAGTATTTCCATCCGCTCCGTGACTAGGGTCTCGAGATAGAGACCAAAACGTGGACCCTAGAATATGTTTGTACAATATGGATATCAAATGAAAGCTGTGGTTAAGTGCTTTAATACGGGTTAATTTTCATACCTATTGATGACTAGGGTCTCGAAATATATGCCAAAACGTGGACCCGCCGTGTCTTTAAACCGAATTAAACCGAACTTACACACATTGTTAAGTAGGTATTGAAGATGGTTTCCGTATAGTTTGAATACCTATTGGTAGATAGGGTCTCGAGATATAGGTTAAAACGTGGACCCGGGTAACCTTCGGACGTGTATGTACAATATGGGTAGCAAATGGAAGCTGTTGATGATTTCTATAGTATAGAGTATTTTTCATACCGTTCCGTGACTAGGGTCTCGAGATATAAGCCAAAACGTGGACCCGGGTAACCCTAGGATATGTTTGTACAATATGGATATCAAATGGAAGCTGTTGGTGAATGCTTTAGTACAGAGTATTTTGCATGTCGCTCCGTGACTGGGGTCTCGAGATATAGCTCAAAACGTGGACCCGGGTAACCTTTGGTTGTGTATGTACAATATGGGTATCAAATGAAAGCTGTTGATAAGTACTTTAATACGGGGTCATTTTCATACCTATTGATCACTAAGGTCTCGAAATATATGCCAAAACGTGGACCCGCCGTGTCTTTGCACCGAATTAAACCAAACTTACACACATTGTTAAATAAGTATTGAAAATGGGTTTCGTAAAGTTTGGTTGTAATTCGGAACACCGGCAACGCGTACAGCGTTCTTTGAACCAGCCGTAATGTCGTTTACTTTTTTAACGCTTGGGGCGGAACTGAACTGTCAAATTGACAGTGTGAGTTACAATGTGTCAATATTTCTTTCAGATTTGGACGCCATAAGGAGAAGACGTAAGTGCAAAGTGTAAACATTTTTTGTGAATTTTTTTGGAGTGGATTTTGGAACAGTGAGTAATTTCTTACGAAATTTGAGAGTTTAATGTGAAATCCGAATGTTCAAATGAAATTATGTTTTGTGGATTTATTTTTTCGGTTCATTTGCGATAAGCTACGATACACCTTGAGTGAAAAAAAGGTAAAAAAAAATGAAAAAACAAAAGAAATTGTTAAAGGATGCAAGAGAAGAGCACGAAAAAAGCGTAACTTTGATGAAAAAATCAATAGTCTTATCATGCAAATTGTCACCAATTTTCAGAAGCAAAGAGATAATTTAAGAAAATCACAACAAAATAAAATAATCCTGACCATGTGGACTTGGGCTTTTAAACACATATGCATCGAAAATATAATCCACAAAATTGAAAAAAAACATGTTTTAAAATCTCAGAATACCATAATTACAATCATGTTTATTACAGTACAAATGCCAAGACAATCACGTAATCATATTGGTCGTTCGACAAATAATAATAGGCGCATGAGAAATGCCCGGAATAACGCGACATCAGAAGAACGTCAAGAACAAAATGAAGTAGTCAAACGATTGACGAATAATGCTATCCAAGCAACTATTTTAATTGGCAAATTCAAGAATGAAGACGTTCTAATACCCAGAATTCCTATGATTCCACCTGAATTGCCATTTGAATTCAAGCGTTTGCAACTGCCCATTCGTTTAGCATTTGCAATAACTATCAATAAATCACAAGGGTGAACTTTAGAAATATGCGGGATGAATTTACAAGAACCAGTATTCACTCATGGTCAACTATACGTTGGCTGTTCACGTGTTGGGAAGCCAACAACATTATATATTTACTCAAAAGCAAATAGAAAAACAAAAAATATTGTTTATGCCAAAGCGCTTGAATAAAGAATAAAGAAATAAATAATATGAAAACCATATCTTTTCTGTTCTAAACCATATCTATTCTATTTTAGTGTGCCCAGCGAAGCGGGCCGGGTTTGCTAGTAACATTATATTTGTTTTCTTCTATGATATCGCTGAACGTTAATTTTTTTTTAAAGTTTTTTATATTTTCATATTTAATTGTTAGAATCTTTGTTTCATCTTTCTCAATTATATTAGAAAAATAGTAATCTTTTATTTTTAATGAACAATTATTAAATTGAATTATATAATTTCCATTCACTATGGTTTTATTTTCATTACAGGTATGTTGGACTGTTACATTTATTGCATTCTTAATAACTATTGTTTTTATGTCTATTGCTATTACTTCAAATTCTATGTTTTTTATTAATTTACAATTTTCTTCTATTACACAGTGTTTGCTAGGCTTTAATTGTCCAAATGATTTGGTTTCTTCAAATCTATAGTTAATATTTTCATAGCTAAATATTTTTTCTATTTTGGAATCAATTTCATTATGTTCATTATTGGGTATTGGTATTATATTTCTTATATTTACGTGTATAAATGATTTAGGCACTTTTATACCATATATTAAGTATGTATTATTGAAAATTGCTGTGCCTAGTTTAATATGTTTTAACTTATTGTAGTCTATTTCATATTTTAAGATTTCTTTACTCGTTAAAATATTTGGATGAATTAATCCATATTTAGCTGAAACAACATTATCTTGGATATTTTCAATTTTACTTTTTAACAATTGTATTTTCATTAGTTGCTGTAAATACATATTTTCTTCGTATTCTTTATCAATATACTAGCAAACCCGGCCCGCTTCGCTGGGCACACTAAAATAGAATAGATATGGTTTAGAACAGAAAAGATATGGTTTTCATATTATTTATTTCTTTATTCTTTATTCAAGCGCTTTGGCATAAACAATATTTTTTGTTTTTCTATTTGCTTTTGAGTAAATATATAATGTTGTTGGCTTCCCAACACGTGAACAGCCAACGTATAGTTGACCATGAGTGAATACTGGTTCTTGTAAATTCATCCCGCATATTTCTAAAGTTCACCCTTGTGATTTATTGATAGTTATTGCTAATGCTAAACGAATGGGCAGTTGCAAACGCTTGAATTCAAATGGCAATTCAGGTGGAATCATAGGAATTCTGGGTATTAGAACGTCTTCATTCTTGAATTTGCCAATTAAAATAGTTGCTTGGATAGCATTATTCATCAATCGTTTGACTACTTCATTTTGTTCTTGACGTTCTTCTGATGTCGCGTTATTCCGGGCATTTCTCATGCGCCTATTATTATTTGTCGAACGACCAATATGATTACGTGATTGTCTTGGCATTTGTACTGTAATAAACATGATTGTAATTATGGTATTCTGAGATTTTAAAACATGTTTTTTTTTTAATTTTGTGGATTATATTTTCGATGCATATGTGTTTAAAAGCCCAAGTCCACATGGTCAGGATTATTTTATTTTGTTGTGATTTTCTTAAATCATCTCTTTGCTTCTGAAAATTGGTGACAATTTGCATGATAAGACTATTGATTTTTTCATCAAAGTTACGCTTTTTTCGTGCTCTTCTCTTGCATCCTTTAACAATTTCTTTTGTTTTTTCATTTTTTTTTACCTTTTTTTCACTCATGGTGTATCGTAGCTTATCGCAAATGAACCGAAAAAATAAATCCACAAAACATAATTTCATTTGAACATTCGGATTTCACATTAAACTCTCAAATTTCGTAAGAAATTACTCACTGTTCCAAAATCCACTCCAAAAAAATTCACAAAAAATGTTTACACTTTGCACTTACGTCTTCTCCTTATGGCGTCCAAATCTGAAAGAAATATTGACACATTGTAACTCACACTGTCAATTTGACAGTTCAGTTCCGCCCCAAGCGTTAAAAAAGTAAACGACATTATGGCTGGTTCAAAGAACGCTGTACGCGTTGCTGGTGTTCCGAATTACAACCAAACTTTACGAAACCCAATAATACTCAATACTTATTTAACAATGTGTGTAAGTTTGGTTTAATTCGGTGCAAAGACACGGCGGGTCCACGTTTTGGCATATATTTCGAGACCTTAGTGATCAATAGGTATGAAAATGACCCCGTATTAAAGTACTTATCAACAGCTTTCATTTGATACCCATATTGTACATACACAACCAAAGGTTACCCGGGTCCACGTTTTGAGCTATATCTCGAGACCCCAGTCACGGAGCGACATGCAAAATACTCTGTACTAAAGCATTCACCAACAGCTTCCATTTGATATCCATATTGTACAAACACATTCTAGGGTCCACGTTTTGGTCTCTATCTCGAGACCCTAGTCACGGAACGGTATGAAAAATACTCTATACTATAGAAATCATCAACAGCTTCCATTTGCTACCCATATTGTACATACACGTCCGAAGGTTACCCGGGTCCACGTTTTGACCTATATCTCGAGACCCTATCTACCAATAGGTATCCAAACTATACGGAAACCATCTTCAATACCTCCTTAACAATGTGTGTAAGTTTGGTTTAATTCGGTTTAAAGACACGACGGGTCCACGTTTTGGCATATATTTCGAGACCCTAGTCATCAATAGGTATGAAAATTACCCCGTATCAAAGCACTTATCAACAGCTTTCATTTGATACCCATATTGTACATACACAACCAAAGGTTACCCGGGTCCACGTTTTGACCATTTTCCCGGCAATTATTCGAATTTTTCTCACCTTTTAAACCTTCCCTAGACCTCCACGAATAATTCAAGACCAAGATAAGATAAATCCGTTCAGCCGTTCTCGAGTTTTAAGCGAATATAGGGACAGATTTTCACATTTATATATATAGATTTATTTATAGAGTTCAGGCCTTTCTCTATTTCGTGCCTATCACTCTTTACAATTAGTCTCAGTTGATTGATGGCTGAATGAAAATAATCATTAACTTGAATTTGTTGGTGAACTGACTCGTTCGTTCGTAAAAGGTGGTTATGAATGTCCTGTCTGTCATAATCGTCCATTGTACCGAATAACCATTTAGTCCTGCTTCCTACGGCATTCATTAATCCTCGTTTATGTCTATTACTAATACTTTATTTCTAACTTCTAATAGTTCTTGTTGAAGTACTATTATGTTGTCTGTCATTTCGTTTACTATATTCTCTAAGTTTTCTACGTCTATTATATGTAGTATTAAGTCTGTCTCCTTGACTATTTCCTGAAGTCCTAACTGAATGTCCGTGAATCCTGTTTGGTCTTTTAACTCAATTGTGCTCAGTTCTCCTTTAATTATCGGTGTCGAGGTCATTATCAGTATGAGTATGGTCATTATCTGTAAATTTATATTGTCTTTTAATGTTGCATGGATGAATATTTTTTAACAGTCCTTTTTTGTATTTAGGTTGTTCTTTGTGCCTAACTGCTTTGTAGTTCTTTATGAATCCCTCACGTCTTTTTTCTTTATAGTCCTCACTTTTTAAATTAAGTTTATCAATTTTCTTTCTTTTGCATTCTTCTAAGTTTTGTTTAATTTTTCCTAGATCTAAACGTCCTTCCTGAACGTCTTTTGGTGCACATTTAATACTGGAATGATACCTTTCGTTATAATTTCTGATTGTTCGTTGAATTAATTGTTGGATAGGTAAATTTTTATTAGTTTGGTACAAAATCCTAAACTTTTCTGCCATCGTATTATGAAATCTTTCTATATCTTCTATAATTCGATTCCTTGATCTGTTAGAAATTCCCTTATCCTTATTGTCTTAAATTCATTGTCTGCTATTATTTTATCTGGTTTTCCTATTTTAGTGATATGTTCTTCTAGTTTTTCTATTATAGTCAAATGATTTCTGTCATGCAATGGATACGCTGCGCCAAATTTTGAAAATTTATCTATAGTCGTCAAAAAGGTAAATCCTTTGATTACGTATGTATCCATATGTATGATTTGGTTCTTATCTGAAGGAGTTTCTGTGTAATGAAATTTATTTTTAATCGGATGTCGTTCATACTTTACTTGTTGGCAAATGTCACATTGATTAATTACCACTTGGATGAGTTCCATGAGTTTTGGAAAATATATTATATTTTTGATTTTATTATAAGTTTCTTGTATGCCAGAGTGCATACTCTCTCTCACATGATACAGTGATATTTGTCTTACTGCTTCCACTTCAGTTTCAATGTCCTGTGCTCTCATGGTGCACTTAGTAAAATTAATTTGGCTATCGTTTGAATACATATCTATAAGCTTCTCTTGTACTATATTATAGTTGTTTTCGGATAGTTCCGAAAATATCCCTATTTTCCCTTTTGAAATGTATCTTCTAAAAATGTCTCCTATTAGGTTAAAGTCACTTTCTGGAATAAAAATAATTCTTTTCCCATATACTTCTTTAAATTCTTCCGTTTTATTATTTGTTAAAATTATTTGGGTTTTGTACTTATTCACAATTTCTTCTTTTATAAAAAAATGATCACCCAATTCTTCCTCGGCTGAATGTACTGTTGCCATTGTAACATCATCTTCTACATTGTTAACTGAAAAAAAATTTAAAATATTGGTATTTTCAACCATGGTATTTTCACTCCCCGCTTTTTCTGAAATAGTGTCCTCACTATTTTCTAGTCTACTTAAAAAATCTGCCACTTTATTTTCTTTTCCTTTTAGGTATTCTATCTCAAATTGGTATTCACCTAATTTTAATAGCCATCGCTGGTGCCTGGGTGACATGTCTTTTCCTTTGTATTTGGAATGGAGATTTTTAATTGGCTGGTGATCAGTAAGGATTTTAAATTTTTTACCATAGATGTAAGGCCTAAAATAATTTACACTCCACATTATTGCTAGGAATTCTTTATCCGTTGCAGAATAGTTTTTCTCATGGTTATTTAATGTTCTTGAAGCGTAGCACACTGGGTGACCTTCTTGCGATAGTACCGCACCAATCGCATAGTTAGATGCATCCGTTGTCAATGTGAATTGTTTATTGAAATTGGGATAACGTAAAATAGGATGTGTACTTATTAATGTTTTTGACTTTTCGAAAGCTTCAATGTATGTTGGGTCTATTACATTAATTTTTGCGCCTTTCTTTAGGTATTTTGTTATCTGTTGGGCTACTTTCGCATAATCTTTTATGAATTTGCGATAATAACCTGTTATTCCCAAAAAACTTTTTATCTGTTTTTCGGGTTTGGGTAATTCTAAATTTTGGATAATTGTAATTTTATTTGGGTTTGGTTTCATGCCATCCTTTGTTAAAATGTGTCCTAAAAATTCTGTTTCTTTTTTTAAGAAAATTGCATTTGTCAACTTGTATCTTCAAATTTTTACTTTCGAGAATTTCGAAAATGTCTCTTATTGCTTTAATATGCTCAGTTAAAGAAGTACTAAAGATTAGTATATCATCTAAGTATACTACACAGGTTTTGTTAATATGATCGCTCAAGATTTCATTCATCAGCCGTTGGAATGTGGCTGGCGCATTTTTAAGACCAAAAGGCATTCTCATAAATTCATATAGACCATGAGGAGTTACGAAGGCAGTTTTTTCTCTGTCTTCCTCCTTTACTAAAATCTGATGATAGCCTTTCGCTAAGTCTAATGTCGTAAAATATTGCGCTCTACCTAATTTGTCTAGAATTGAGTCTATATTGGGTAAAGAATATTTGTCGTCTAAGGTTATTTCATTAAGCTTTCTATAGTCGACAACTATTCTATATTTTTTTTCGGCTGAATTATCCGTTTTTTTGGGTACGACTATAAGTGTCCTTGCATATCTTGAATGGCTTTTTCTAATTATACCTTGTTCCTCCATTTCTCTGATCTGTTTCCGTACTTCTGCTTCGTGTTGAGGTGGGTATTTATATAGCTTTGAATAGATTTGCTGTTGGGTAATGGTTTTTATCTCATGCTGAACTTCTGTTGTATTAGTTAATAAATCGCCTTCTCTAAACAATAATTTGTTATATCGGCTTAGTAATTTTATAATTTCACTACGTTCTTCATTATTTAAATGATTTAATTGAAGCCTTTCGAATTTAGGACCACCAGTTTCAAGCATGTAAATTTGATTAAATTTATATGGGTTATTAATAAAATAAGATATTTTTCCATTTAGTGTTATTTGTCCTTTTTCTATATTTATTTTTGGCATTTAAAAAGCTTAATATATCGATACCTATAATGAAATCATAAGTTCTCCCTTTTAATGGGGTGATCTTCCAACGAATCCTGGCATTGTTGGGCTTTTTGTGTGTACTTCATAATTTATTGTATCTTTATTTGTTAATGTACTAAATGTTATGGGATATTTTAATTTATATATCTCAAAATCATTTATTTCCTTATTAATTAAACTAAGACTGGCACCTGTATCTATTAGTGATACGTATTCTTTATTTACGATCTTTAATGTTATCTTTGGCAGGCATTCAGTAGCTGCCTCGTAAAAAAAATGGTATTATTAATTTCAGGTCCCTCTGGGCTTTGCCTACCCAACTTTAAGCGATCTTGGCCAAACTTGTGATTAGGGTGTCCTGCCTCTCGAGGATTGCTATAACACTTTTCAATATTGTCCACTTCCATGGGTTCCGTGCGGTTTTGTCTAGGCGGTTGCCAGCGAACTTGGTTGGAATACGGCCTAGCGTGTCCCACTTGTGGCACACGTTGGAAATGTCTTGGGGTGTTATTATTTCTTGCATCATTTTGGAATCTGTATCTTCCCGAATTATTTAAAGGATTATTAAAAGCATTTTGCTCTTCGCGCCTATAAAAATCATTAGTCCACTTATTTCTTTCTTGGAATTGTCGGTTATTTCTTTCATCCCTATTTTGATTACTATAGGTCCTATTCTGATTATTATAAGATGTTTTATTATGAAATTGTCCTTTATGTTTTTCTTCTCTTCCGAATCTCTTGTATTCGGGTCTTATGCACGTGTCTTCAAACCTTCTTTGATTCATTATAAACAAAATATCTTTTAATTGTCTTTGTTCGTAAATTTTGTCGAGTAGTGTCCCTTGGGTCATCTCTTTTATAGTATTCACTAACAAGCTGTCTATGTTTGTCAAGTCTATGCCAAGTTCACCATTATAATATACTATTAACTCGTCAGTTTTATACTTAATATTCTGAATTACAGTAATTAACTCACTTACCGTATTGACTCGTAAATTGGCAACTCGCTTGTAAATTTCATGAGGCTCTGTGTCTGGTTTATACATCAATTTTAGTGTGTCTTTAATTAGTTTCCAATTGTCCGGTTCCGGGATGTTAATGATTGCATTTTTAGCTTCTCCTTGGATTGTTTTATAGTATATGGTTCTTCTTTTTTTTGTCCTTCATCTTCGAGCGTTGATATTAAGTATTCTACGCTACTAAAGAATGAGTTTATTGTTATGTCTCCGTGTCCTGTGAATGCTGGAAGGTGGTTGATGTTCTTCAATATTCTGTCTAGTCTGTTTTGATCCTGTTGCTGTCTTTGTGGTAGATCTATGCAGGCCAATCTTAATTGCTCGAGTTGCTGCTCCCTTCGTGCGAGCTGCTCTACTAGATCTACCGGGGCCATTTCTTGCTGGGCCTGCTCCATTCTTCTCTTATCAAATTCTCTCTGCCTGGCTTGCCGAATTTTAGTATTTTTCTTATGGCTGTTTACAAGAAATTCTTACTTTCCTCTGTGGCTTTCACTCAGATTTTCACTTGAGTGTTTGCTGCACCTTTTCACTTGATTATCGTTTAGTGGTTAGTACACGGATTTTCTTTTCCTGTGTATTCACTGCACTATTGAATAACCCTATATTTTGTGGTGTCCACTTTTCTTTGTAATGAAGAATCGTTCACTGCACTTTATCTTTAGTGGTGTTCAATTTTCTTTTTATTGAATAAATATTCACTGCACTTTTCTGTTAAGTTATACGTATGTTAAGTTATACCCTGGAGGGTCCGGTCAACTCCTGAGTTGGCTACGGATTCGCAGGATTAGTTTTGGGGTGTTATAAAAATTTTTAGTTTATTCACTGCCCGTATTTTCGTTTCACTGGATCCTTTTACTTCTTAAAGGATCCTACCGACTGATTTATTATTTGTTCAATTATTACATTCAGACTTAAACTAATGTACATATGTATTTGCTTATTTGGCATTTAATATTTAATTTTACAAAATTATTGTCAATATCTTATTCAGCATTTCCTTTCCCACACTTTGTCAAGTAAGTCAAACTGTTGCAAAACAGGAAATGCGTTTCCAATTACTTTTACTTATTGTTTATTATTTTAGTTACAAATTCATCAATTTCGTCTGTTTTAAAATATGAATTTGTCTTTGGAATTGAATATGTAACTCTCGCATACATATCTACGTAGACATCACAAACCTTTTGTTCACAAAGCAGGCGCAGAAATAAACGCTCTGCGTATTTATCCTCCCCACGTGACTTGCCATCAATTCCTCGCAAATTTTTTTTTTTTCGTTTTAAAATTTTTTTTTTTTAATGTAATCGTAAAAAAATTTGTAATACATTTTATGTATCCACTTATCATTTCAAAAGTAAAAAAATGATAGAAAAATAAGCAGTCGAAGAAATAAACGCACCGCCTATTTTTCCTCGCCACATGTTAGACTCGATTTCAATTCCCGGCGCAAACTTTTTTTATTAATTTTTTTTTATTTAATTCGTTTCTTTTTTAATGTAATTGAAAAAAAAGTTATGTGATAAATTTTACGCATTCGCTTATTATTTCAAAAATACGGAAATAGTAAAAATTTAATTGGTTTAATGTCGAGGTGAGAAATGTGTTGTGTGTTGAGGTGAAAGATGTGTGGTGTTTCTAATTTTTGTGTCGGCAAAAGTCAGTGAGGTGTCTATAAACTCGGTGTGCTAAATTTCCTTACTTCAAACCTTTCAAATCTCAATTGTACTAAAAAAAGAGGTTGTCTGTAAAGTCGGTTTACTGACGATAGTTTAACGTGATAACGTCATAAGAAAATACTGATTGAATGGTTGCATTTTCAAAAGAAAATTTTAATTTTATTTGTTTGATAGATATTTTGTATGGATATAGAGAATGAGTTAACATTAACATAACATAATATACTTTAACATAACATAACATAACATAACATAACATAACATAACATAACATAACATAACATAACATAACATAACATAACATAACATAACATAACATAACATAACATAACATAACATAACATAACATAACATAACATAACATAACATAACATAACATAACATAACATAACATAACATAACATAACATAACATAACATAACATAACATAACATAACATAACATAACATAACATAACATAACATAACATAACATAACATAACATAACATAACATAACATAACATAACATAACATAACATAACATAACATAACATAACATAACATAACATAACATAACATAACATAACATAACATAACATAACATAACATAACATAACATAACATAACATAACATAACATAACATAACATAACATAACATAACATAACATAACATAACATAACATAACATAACATAACATTACATTACATTACATTACATTACATTACATTACATAACATTACATAACATAACAAATTACCCCGTATTAAAGCACTTATCAACAGCTTTCATTTGATACCCATATTGTACATACACAACCAAAGGTTACCCGGGTCCACGTTTTGACCTATATCTCGAGACCCCAGTCACGGAGCGGCATGAAAAATACTCTGTACTAAAGCATTCACCAACAGCTTTCATTTGATACCCATATTGTACATACACGTCCGAAGGTTACCCGGGTCCACGTTTTGACCTATATCTTGAGACCCTATCTACCAATAGGTATTCAAACTATACGGAAATCATCTTCAATACCTACTTAACAATGTGTGTAAGTTTGGTTTAATTCGGTTCAAAGACACGGCGGGTCCACGTTTTGGCATATATTTCGAGACCCTAGTCATCAATAGGTATGAAAACTACCCCGTATTAAAGCACTTATCAACAGCTTTCATTTGATACCCATACACAACCAAAGGTTACCCGGGTCCACGTTTTGACCTATATCTCGGGACCCCAGTCACGGAGCGGCATGAAAAATACTCTGTACTAAAGCATTCACAAACAGCTTCAATTTGATATCCATATTGTACAAACACATTCTAGGGTCCACGTTTTGGTCTCTATCTCGAGACCCTAGTCACGGAGCAGCATGAAAAATACTCTGGACTAAAGCATTCACCAACAGCTTCCATTTGATACCCATATTGTACATACACATCCGAAGGTTACCCGGGTCCACGTTTTGACCTATATCTCGAGCCCTATTTCCAAAATAAAATATAATACATGTTACTCGTGGATGATGTAGCTTTCGAATGGTGAAAGAATTTTTAAAATCGGTCCAGTAGTTTTGAGCCTATTCATTACAAACAAACAAAGTTTTCCTCTTTATAATATTAGTATAGACAACATATCTTATAAGGTATATGGTAAATATTACCATACATTTTTTCCTTCATATATAATAAAAAAATTAATAATTATAACATTAAAACAACAGGTATTATTAACAAACTTGGTTTTATTTTAAATTCTTCAAGTGAATCAAATTAATAATAATCAATAAGAAGGCATATGCAAATACAAATACGTGAATTTATATATGTACATATGCGCATATACATACATATATACGCTCACTTAAGTAGGAGAGAGCAAGATGTCGAACGTTGCCGTTCGTTTGCTTTGTTTGCTTTGTCGTTCGTTCCGCCCTTTCGCTTGCAGTTCATTCAATGCAATGAGCAAGGTAACGGCAATGAGCAAGGTAACTACATATGAGCAAGGTAACACTAATGAGCAAGGTAACACTAATATGAGCAAGGTAACACTAATGAGCAAGGTAACTACATATGAGCAAGGTAACACTAAAGAGCAAGGTAACTACATATGAGCAAGGTAACACTAATGAGCAAGGTAACTACATATGAGCAAGGTAACGACACATTTTTTCGTGCGTGCAGCCTGTTAAATCGAATTATAAGACGTTATCACGTCAAAAAGCTCACAGTAACATTTGCACCTTCTCATTGCATTAACATTCTCTGGTAGGAGTCCCACGTAGGAAGATTTGTATTTCAGCACTTTTGGTTGTATTTCACTGGCCAACTTACTGCACTTCAGCTTCCAGCTTTCCCTTCCAATAGGTGTTTTGAACTTCCTTGCTTATAAATTTTGTTTCGACAGAAAACTTCGAATATTTGAATATATTTGATTCACACTGCACAGAAACAGTCTTTATTCGACAGAGTTGCCAAATGCAATCGGAGCGAATGCAGTTATAAAATTAAGATTGTATTTGTGTTTATTATAAAATCTAACGCATTTAGAAAATAGATAAGGAAAAAATTGGTTATTTAATTATTTTGCTTTCTCTGGTTATGCTCGTCCCTTTAAGATCCGAGATTTCCGAAAAGTGCGAAAGTAAAAAATGTATCTGGAAAAACATATTTTCTCCTGCAAAGAATAACTGATTTTATATCCAAACAACAATATTTATTCCTCGATTATACTTCTGTGCTCTTTGCTCTTCTTATTGATGAGGGCCCAATCGAAAATAATTCCAACCCTGAATCATACAGAAGCTTTTTAAAGGTGTGGCAAAGATCAGACCGTTAACTGGCCCTCTGCGAATTTGAAAAAATCAGTTTATTGGTTGACGTCCTATGGGTCAAAAAACTAAGATTGTGTTGGTGATATAGGAAGAAGTATATACACAGTATCCGCTCATGTTGCTTCGTTGCGGTCCCAACAACGGCTGATTGGGCGAGAGTATTAATTTGTGTGAAATGAGCGGGCAGAATTCTGCTGCCGAATCCCCAGTTGCTCGCTCAATTTCGGTTTTCGAAATAGCGATATCGGCTCTGAGCGAATTTGACAGAATCAACTGATGGTTGACGTTACTTGGAATGTGTTTAACAAAACTTAGCTTGTGTTAGCGATATATGAAAAAAATCAACACAACCAATTCTCATGCCATGGCAATTGTTTGTTTATGGACACGGTGAATACAAATATGCGAAAGTGAATTATTTCATCGTCTTATTTCGAGTTATTTCATTTATTTGAATGTCGTGATCGGTTCTAAATTATGATGGGGTAAAAACCGTAAGTAACATATCTTTTAGTTTTTTCGATTTTCCATCGGACGCGGATTGTTAGAAAAGAGAATTCAGTTCTGTCGGAGAGAAGATGAACTTAACCCGAAAACGAGTTGCATATGCATAAAGTATTTTATGAATGAAGACGTCGAAAATGAGATGGAATTTAATTTGGGTAGAAAATAGTTTATCGATTATTTGTGCAAGTAATAATTTAATAATAATAAAAAAAAAAAATAAATAAATAATTGGCGCGTACACTTCTGTTAGGTGTTTGGCCGATCTCCTCCTCCTATTTGTGGTGTGCGTCTTGATGTGGTTCCACAAATGGAGGGACCTACAGTTTCAAGCCGACTCCGAACGGCAGATATTTTTATGAGGAGCTTTTTTATGGCAGAAATACACTCGGAGGTTTGCCATTGCCTGCCGAGGGGCGACCGCTTTAGAAAAATGTTTTTATTAATTTTGCTTTCACCGAGATTCGAACCAACGAACTCTCTGTGAATTCCGAATGGTAATCACGCACCAACCCATTCGGCTACGGCGGCCGCCGTTGTAATAATAATGCTTTACTCAAAATATCTTAGGCTTTTCGAATAAGCGATTTCTAAGGAGAGGTACGGTGCTCAAATACTATACCATGTATACTTTTACATACATACATGCCATATATATCATAAATTCACAAGTAAGTATAATTTGTAATTGGTATTGCTATTTATAATTGTTTAATATTATTTAATTTTATTATTTACACTCCATACTTTGCAAATACTTTAATAATTTCTTAATAATTTTTAATAACAGAAAAAGCCCCTTTTCATTGCCGCAAAATACTATAAAATGAAGAGACCAAAGTTGTTACATTATAAAAAATTAATAACAGTTGTTTGCATTTGGCGAGTGCTATTTAAAAAGGGCGAAATAGATTAACTACTTAATTGATGACGCGAATTTTTTTATACTCCCCATGGATCTCCTGTTCTTCTTCTTCTTCTTAATGCGCGTGATAACCGCTTACGCGATTTTGGCCGAGTTTAACAAAGCGCGGTTGTTTCTTCCTCGTGCTAACCGGCGCCAGTTGGACACACCCAGTGAAGCCAAATCCTTCTCTATATGATACTCCTGGCAGGATAGCCAGTTAAAGATTTGGAAGATAGTTAAAGACTTGCTTGTCTTTGGAAAAATATAAAGTTTATTTTTTATTTTTTGAGTAGTTCTTAACACTATGTTAATACTGGACTAACTGCCAACATACTTGACAGTCGTATTTATACCTATACCTCATCTTACTGTTTTAGGTACACGACTTGTATATTAGTTTCTTTATTTGCTGTTTAGGAAAAGCGTGTTTATCTCTTGTTATTCTTAAAATACATATGTTTAACATATTTTTATCTTTTGTTATTCTTAATATATGTTTATTTTTTGTTATTCTTAAAATTCATATGTTTATCTTTTGTTTTTCTTAACATATGTTTATCTTTTGTTATTCTTACAAGTGTTTGTTTTTTGGTATTCTTAAAATACGTTTGTATTTGCTCATCCCTGCATGATTATACTTAGAATTTACTTAACTATTTGTATTTATCATCTGTGAATGAAATCATTCCTTAACTAGTTTTGAATTTGCGTAATATCGTTCTTTCTGTTGGAGTCTGTTCAGTAAACAGCAATGCATGCGTATTTAAAGAATGCGATGAATGCCCGGGAGTCAATGGAATAGTCGAAAAAATTATCGATTATTTTCAAGACGAAGTCCCAGAAGACATAACTTTCCCTGTGTGGGGAGGGATTAATCTCCTCAAAAAGACAACTTCAATGGAAATCTTTATCAAAACATTGTCTCTATGTACTTTAAAAGTAAATACTCACCTTCAGTGCAAAAAAATTCAACAAAATGGAATAGCTCAAGAAAAAGAAAATTGGTCGGTGATTGTTAAAAATGAAGTACAGTCGTACCACTGGAAATCGAAACAAGTTTCTATTTTCACTGCAGTATGCTATTTTGGCCAAAGCACCGAAAGCTATGTCGTCATTAGTTATGATTTAACTCATGATTCACCGTATACATTGTTGACAATTGACAAAATTTTACATGATTTGAAGAAAAGATTTCCATTTCCAATTATAGCGCGGAGTATGACAATAATTTCTGATGGAGCGGCTAGTCATTTTAAGAATCGATTCCAATTTCATGAATTCAAAACATCGAAGCTCCAAATGAAATGGTTGTTTTCTGCGACAGGACACGGCAAAGGGGCGTGCGATGGCATAGGGGGACTAGTAAAATACTTTGCGACAAGGCACAATCTAAGTGCTGATGAAAACTTATAGCCTCCACTGTATTAGAAATATAAAAAAAACTAAAATGTTTGTTCATAAGAATATGAACAAACATACATACATAAGTATTTTTTCACACTTCCTTTATTTAAACTTTACTGCTTTATAAGCAATTTGTAGCAAATTAATTACTACAAAGACCAATGAACCATTTTTCGAAGAATTGTAAATTGAATATTGTAAATATTGTCAAGCAATCATAATTTTGTTGTAAATAAAATTAAGCAATTATTAAAAAGACCAATGAACTATTTTTCCAAGAATTGTAAATTGAATATTGTAAATATTGTCAAGCAATCATAATTTTGTTGTAAATAAAATTAAACAATTATTAAAAAGACCAATGAACTATTTTTCCAAGAATTGTAAATTGAATAATGTAAATATTGTCAAGTAATCAAATTTTGTTGCAAACAAAATTAATATTAATTAATTAATTTTCCAAGAATTGTAAATTGAGAAAATTAAATTAAATATTGTCAAGTAATCAAATATTTATTCTAAATAAGAAAGTTTAAGGAAATAAAGATCAGTTATCAGTAATAAATTCAACAAATTACAACCCAAGTGGTTTTTTATAAACACCCAGGTAAAAACCTGTTTTTATGAAACTCAGTATTTTCAATCTGCAGAGACATTCATTGAAATCGTTCAAAAAGAAAACTCCAAATATAAAACATCTTACTATACCAAATGAAGAGTTAGAGAGTTTTCGGATTGAAAAAAAAAAACATCTGGAAGAAAGCACCAGCTTACAAAGGTATTCGGGAAACTCATATGTGGAAAAATTAAATTGGAAGAAAAAAAAAACAAAAAAAGTGTACATGGTAAGTACTTGTTAACATATGTGGAAAAATGCCAAATAACAGCCATGATTTAGTTAAAGTTGAGACTCACGTGACTTAGAAAGTTATATAAGTATATGACTGACTTAGGTTAAGATTCTTGATAGACATTAAATGGTAAAGTAAGCGATATAAAATAAATATGTTCCTTGTTTGTAATGATTTTTTTCTGTACACTTATTGTGCGTAAAGTGGAAAATATTCCTCTTCGATGACTTATGTAGATGAAATATTTTTAACAATACAGCATCTTAGAATAAAAAAACTACAAAACACTTACTGTACTTTGTTATATCACACAATATGAACAGTTCGAGTCGATATTTCAGCAACTGGGCATTCAGCTCAATTGAAGTTTGAGGTGTTCTCTTGATTTAGATAAAGTTAAAAAAATACACTTTTTGAAATATTGAATTTCGAAAAAATTTCGCATTTTTTGTTTTTTGGAAAATGAAAAAATTTCATCTACTTTTTTGCTATTGTTTGTACATGAAGTCGAAGTAATACTCATTTTGAACCCAGAATCATTATAATCGGTACATTTTTGACTAAGTTATGAGCAATAAAAAAAATAGTTCTTATATAATTAAAAAAATCGATTTTGAGCCGAAAAACAAAAGTGCCGATAAATCTTGAAAATTTCTCGGGCGAACAAAAAATACGTGTCTCATTATTTTCACCAGAGAGCAACATATTTGAGTTACATCGAAATCGAAGAACATGTCCCGAATAGCCCGGTTGAATAGAAATGGAAATCATCTAATATTATACATGCATATTAATTAGCACTATATTAACACTGGAGTCGTCGTGCGAAGTAGTCGCTGCGTTCTCGTCTGCGTGAATTTTGTAAAACTAATGTTGAAGTAGGTGAAAAAATATCGCAAAAATATAAACAAATCGTTAAAATAACAGACGTGTGCGAAATTGTGAAAAGATTTTAAGATACTTTTAAGATACAATTTATACAGTGAAAATATTACAAATACAAGTTGTGTTAAAGAGAATTGCAAGAAGGGTGAGGAAAAGGGACCAAAATTCCTTTAAATAATAATAAAGACTACAGAATCAAAGACTGAATTTCTAGGCGTGTGAAAATGCAAACGAGTATCAGTACATATCAAAATAACCAATACAAATCGCGACATTTATAGTGGATAATTAACATAAATAAATCAAAACAAAAGCAAAATCTAAAGAAAAAATTTACAATAAATAAAACTCCGCTATTGTGAGTATAAACAAATCTTGTCACCGTTGACTGCATTATCGACTCCACGAAAAGAGTGTTACTATACTTCTAAACCGAAGTGGAATGGGTTCTCCACTACAGGTTGGTGGGCCCAATCATTTTAATAGAAACAGTGAAGTGCGAAATAAAGACATAATGCAAAAAAATTGCGACTTTTATACTATGCTCTACAAAATGAAATATCCCATCTTAAATGAGAAAACGGCAAACATAAATCTGATATATGTGCTGATAATATTATAATAAATCTTGTATAAACATCACAAAAAAAAACACGTTTTGAAGTTTATGAAACTGATGAAGAAGAGCTTGCTAGAGAAACCGACTGGATCCTAAAAAAAACAGGCTATTCAAAAAACGTAGAGCTGAATCTCGTTACACCATCAGAATCTGCAAATAGTGTTAATGATTCAACAAATTCAAGAAAAACGGAATAAGTTAATAAAATACCTCGTCCTCCTCCAATAATTATCAATGGTAATAATGAATTTGGCGACCGCCGTAGCCGGATGGCTTGGTGCGTGATTACCATTCGGAGTTCAGAGAGAACGTAGGTTCGAATTTCGGTGAAGTACCAAAATGAAGAAAAAGTTTTCTCTAATAGCGTCGCCTTCGGCAGGCAATGGCAAACCTCCGAGTGTATTTCTGCCAGGAAAAATCTCCTCATAAAAAATAGATGTCGTTCGGAGTCGTCTTGAAACTGTAGGTCCCTCCATTTGTGGAGCTACATCCGGACGCACCTATTTGGCTTTTGCAAATTATCAAACTAAATAATTCAAAACCAGTGTACATTATATTCGGGCTGGAAAAAACAGTTTACAAGCCAGTCTACATAAACAGCGTAAATATACCGTACGTCAACGAGGCAAAATATCTCGGAATAACCCTTGATGCTAAACTACTTTAGAAGGCGCATGACAAGAAAAAACGTGAAGAGCTGGAATTAAAAACAAAAAGCCTTCTTTATCTTATTGGCAGACACTCTATTATGTCAACAAACTACTTCTATATAATTAAATTCTTAAACCGGTCTAGACGTATGGCATTCAGCTATGGGGATCATCAAGCGAATCTTGCATGACTATTATCCAACGATTCCAAAATAACGTGTTGCGCAACATCGTCAATGATCCATACTATGTGAGAAGTCTCGACCTCCATCGTGATCTTGGTGTGCTGCTCGTCACTTACGTGGCAAAAAAGTGTACCATGGATCCCAGACAACGTCTAAGTACACATGTCAACGCTGAAGTGTTGGCTTTGCTCCAGCCAAGTACTCATAGTCGGCGACTCAAGCGTAAAACAGTTTTAGACCAGATGGGCATCCAGTAGCAGCTGTACCTTATATATTTATACATTCATAATGAATTTATAAGTATTGAGGCATTTTAGTTTTCTATCATTTAATATACATACATATGTATACGTTTAATAAAAATTGCTAGTTAGTATCTCTATTTCGTTGTATTAGTTGTAATATCTAAACGTTATTCGGTGTATACTTTAAGATGAGTTAATATCAAAAAAGAAAAAATATGTATATTCATACATATAACATACAATGAGTTAACTGCGTGTAATGGCAATGTTATTATTATCATTATTGGCCCTTACTGCACTCTGATGTGCTCTATCTTGACGACATACTTGAATATAAATTTACTGTCATAGCAGAATCCAAAGTTTTCAGATATGCATGCTTAATACTACCTTCTGATCCTATGGATTTTTATATTCATTGTTTTTTATCGTCAATGCATTGAATATTACGATCTTAAAATCCAATTCTTATGTAAAGTCAACTAATCCGAGCCAAATGAACCTTTTCGTTCATTTAGTTATTGTTTGGTGAATCATACAAATGTCTAGTTTTTGGATCTTGATATTTAAAATGAAGGGCAATTAATTTTTGTTCACACATAATTTTTCAATCAAATCCAAGGTTTTCAAGATATTTACAAAGTTTCCGAATAATACTGTAATAGATATAGTACATAAGAAAGTGACTTTCAACATTTTTTTTTACATTCCTTAAACCTACTTAAAAAATCTCTCGAATAAATGTAAAAGTAAGTCGCATGAGAACAACAAGACAAGTTTTGCATTGACCATACTTAAGAAAAGTTGAACAACTGGCCAGCTAAAAATCAATTTTTTTATATCATTAGTTGGTTTTCCTAATAGCAAATTCCTAAATTTTAATCGTAAAAATGCAAATAACATATTGACAGAGACGGAACGAATGCAGTTATAAAATTAAGATTGTATTTGTGTTTATTAAAAAATCTAACGCATTTAGAAAATAGATAAGGAAAAATGGTTATTTATTTTGCTTTCTCTGGTTATTCTCGTCCCTTTAAGATCCGAGATTTCCGAAAAGTGTGAAAGTAAAAAATGTAATATATCTGGAAAAACATATTTTCTCCTGCAAAGAATAACTGATTTTATATCCAAACAACAATATTTATTCCTCGATTATACTTCTGTGCTCTTTGCTCTTCTTATTGATGAGGGCCCAATCGAAAATAATTCCAACCCTGAATCATACAGAAGCTTTTTAAAGGTGTGGCAAAGATCAGACCGTTAACTGGCCCTCTGCGAATTTGAAAAAATCAGTTTATTGGTTGACGTCCTATGGGTCAAAAAACTATGATTGTGTTGGTGATATAGGAAGAAGTATATACACAGTATCCGCTCATGTTGCTTCGTTGCGGTCCCAACAACGGCTGATTGGGCGAGAGTATTAATTTGTGTGAAATGAGCGGGCAGAATTCTGCTGCCGAATCCCCAGTTGCTCGCTCAATTTCGGTTTTCGAAATAGCGATATCGGCTCTGAGCGAATTTGACAGAATCAACTGATGGTTGACGTTACTTGGAATGTGTTTAACAAAACTTAGCTTGTGTTAGCGATATATGAAAAAAATCAACACAACCAATTCTCATGCCATGGCAATTGTTTGTTTACGGACACGGTGAATACAAATATGCGAAAGTGAATTATTTCATCGTGCTATTTCGAGTTATTTCATTTAGTTGAATGTCGTGATCGGTTCTAAATTATGATAGGGTAAAAACCGTAAGTAACATATCTTTTAGTTTTTTCGATTTTCCATTGGACGCGGATTGTTAATTAGAAAAGAGAATTCAGTTCTGTCGGAGAGAAGATGAACTTAACCCGAAAACGAGTCGGATATGCATAAAGTATTTTATGAATGAAGACGTCGAAAATGAGATGGAATTTAATTTGGGTAAAAAATAGTTTATCGATTATTTGTGCATGTAATAAGAATAATAAAAAAAAATAAATAAATAATTGGCGCGTACACTTCTGTTAGGTGTTTGGCCGAGCTCCTCCTCCTATTTGTGGTGTGCGTCTTGATGTTGTTCCGCAAATGGAGGGACCTACAGTTTCAAGCCGACTCCGAACGGCAGATATTTTTATGAGGAGCTTTTTCATGGCAGAAATACACTCGGAGGTTTGCCATTGCCTGCCGAGGGGCGACGGCCATTAGAAAAATGTTTTTATTAATTTTGCTTTCACCGAGATTCGAACCAACGACCTCTCTGTGAATTCCGAATGGTAATCACGCACCAACCCATTCGGCTACGGCGGCCGCCGTTATAATAATAATGCTTTACCCTAAATATCTTAGGCTTTTCGAATAAGCGATTTCTAAGGAGAGGTACGGTGCTCAAATACTATACCATGTATACTTTTACATACATACATACCATATATACCATAAATTCACAAGTAAGTATAATTTGTAATTGGTATTGTTATAATTGTTTAATATTATTTAATTTTATTATTTACACTCCATACTTTGCAAATGCTTTAATAATTTCTTTGTCGAAGGAACCATATAAATATCGTATTAACTTAATAATTTTTAATAACACAAAAAGGCCCTTTTCAGGGCCGCAAAATACTATTAAATGAAGAGACCAAAGATGTTAATATACATTATAAAAAATTAATAACAGTTGTTTGCATTTGGCGAGTGCTATTTAAAAAGGGCGAAATAGATTAACTACTTAATTGATGACGCGAATTTTTTTATACTCCCCATGGATCTCCTGTTCTTCTTCTTCTTCTTAATGCGCGTGATAACCGCTTACGCGATTTTGGCCGAGTTTAACAAAGCGCGATTGTTTCTCGCTCGTGCTAACCGGCGCCAGTTGGACACACCCAGTGAAGCCAAGTCCTTCTCCACCTGATCTTTCCAACGCAGAGGAGGTCTTCCTTTTCCTCTGCTACTATCAGCTGGTAGCGTATCAAATACTTTCAGAGCTGGAGCGTTTGTATTCATTCGGACGACATGACCGAAATAACTCGAAAAATCTTCCGCAAAATCTTTCTCACGAACACTCAAAGTGCGCCTCATCGGATGTCGTCGATTTCCAATATTCTGTGCCATACGTTAGGACGGTTATGATGAGAGGCTTGTAGAGTGTTAGTTTTGTTTGTCGAACGAGGACTTTCCTACTCAATTGCCTACTTAGTCCAAAGTAGCACTTATTGGGAAGAGAGATTCTACGTTGGATTTCCAGGCTGGCATTGTTATCGATGTTAATGCTGGCTCCTAAATACACGCAGTCTTTTACAACCTTGAAATTATAACTGTCAACAGTGATATGGGTGCTGATACGCGAGTGCGTATTCGTATTCGTCTTGTCTTCGTTTATTCGTCTTGTCTTCGTTTACCAGCAGACCCATTTGCTTTGCTTCTGTATCCAGTTTAGAAAAAGCAGGAACCAATAGCGAGGTTGTTCAGGCCGGTGACATCAATATCATCGACATACTCCAACAGTTGTACACTCTTATATAAAATCGTGTCTGAGCGAATAAGTTCTGCGGTTAGCACGATCTTGTCCAGCATCAGGTTAAGGAAGTCACACGACAGCGTTGTCTGAAGCGTATCAAACGGCTCGGAGACAGTGTGTGTCGATTCTCCTTTCATGGGTCTTTTCTAAGACTTGGCGTATTGTGAATATCTGGTCAGTAGTGGACTTTCCAGATCTGAAGCCACACTGATAGGGTCCAATCAGTTGGTTGATGGTGAGCTTCCGCCTTTTACACAATACGCTCGCTACAACCTCATAGGCGATATTTAGCAGACTAGTTCCGGCACAAATTGCAGGATCACTCTTCTTATAGATTGGGTAAAGCCCACTGAAATTCTCATCGGCAGGCATGCTTTCATCGGACCATATTTTGCTTGAAGCAGATGCAGACACCTTACAAGGTCCTCGCTGCCATGTTTGAATAGCTCAGCCGGCAGTCCGTCAACTCCCGCGGCTTTGTTGTTCCTTAGCCGCGTTATCGCTATTCTCAGCTCGTCGTGCTCGGGGCGCTTCCTGAAATGGGGCGCGAATACTGCTGTTTATTTTTTTCTAAATTTCTAAACTAAATTTAAAACACACAACTTTTCACAATTTGTTAACTACGCTTGTTTCGGCGCGTGTTTGTATTCAACTAACCCCATTTCATACTTTTTGCTATGCATTTTGCTTTAATTTCATTCGCCTCTCCCATGTGCCGTGGCAGCCAAAGCTCCCCTTACAATTTTATTTTTTCGCCAGCAAGCGAACCTTGTAAATCTATCATCCTTGCTGGTAATCTATAATTCTGGCCGGCAACGTGGTAGCCGAAGTTACTCGCTTAATTTCGTGTTTCACCGCAGCTGATGGCCAGGCCTGCCAATCTTCCATCCTTGACGATTAAAGTGAATTGTCCATGGTGAAAATATTTTAAAGGTGAGCCCAAGATTAGGCCGTTAACCGGCTTTCAACGAATGTGAAAGAATCAGCTGAATGGCTGACGTCACATGGGTCATAAAAGAGGTTTATTTACAGAGTAAAGAAACAATCAACATAGTCTTCGCTCATGTTGCATCGATGCCATCTAAATAACAACTCATTGCACGACAGTGTGAATACGTGTGCAATGAGCAGGCAGACTTCTGCTTCCGAGTTCTTCAAGACATTTGAGATAATGGTGAAACACCCAGCCTGATAATCTACCATCCCTGTGAATTGTCAAACATGAATTCGAACGACGAAGACAGTGTCAGCACACCTAGCTGGATAGCGGGAAAATCTTAACAAAATTAAGTGCAGTCACCCCATTTCCATTCAAATATGTTGCGCGTCTGATTTAATAGCATTAAGAAATATGAAAAGAAGAGGAAAGGCAAGCATCATGACGACTTATAGATACAACCAACCATTTTTCTACTTGAATACACAGGGAGTAGAAGAAGCACAGTACTGCGGTTCTATATAAAAAGTGAGCGAAAATAGGAAAATGGATGGATTTTGCTGAAAGTATGTTCCTCAGTGGACTAGAGTGCGCTAAGCCAGTAAACCAAATAGGTTTTATATTTCGAATGAAAAGTATGAAAAAGATTACCAGAACTTTCTCCCTGAAACATTCCAACAAAACCAAATACGCCTATATTTGGAACAACAAAATTTTTAATTTTTCCGCCCAGGATTCGTTAAAAATTCTGAAGAGTTCGAATTCGTTGTTCGAAACATTATGTATATGTAAACATTCGCATAGAAACATATGATAAATTAACTACAAAAAGAGCCGCACTCTTGTTTCAAAGTAAATTTCTACCTTCATCTCTATATTACTTGCCAAGTACAAAACGACATTCAGGGCAGCACTGATGTCAATACAAACAGTCCTTTGCACCCTCCCTAGTTTTGTGATATTAAAGCCCTTCCGAAGAGCTTCCCACCCAGCTAGACATCCATTAAAATCTGCAGAACCACTACATCTGAACATAGCTTCCAGTGGAGTTTGCAGGCAAGTATCTCTCCAAGACTTCCGATGGAAGCGGGAAAACGTCATTGTTTAATTTGGAAAGTTTCAAGTGTGAAGATTTATATTTTCTGGTAAATAGCACCAGCTCCGTTTTGTCAGAGTTGACTTGGAGGCCGCAAGTGGCAGCTCAGCGACTGAGTACCAAAATCTCAGCCATGACTGAGGAAAACGGTCCAGATACTATTAGGACCGGGTCATCGGCTATGCTACTACCTTAACCCCACCCTAATTCAACATTCTCAGAACTTCGTCAATAGCAATCAGCCAAAGTATAGGCGAAAAAACACAAGCATAGAAGATGATGCATGCACCTTACCAGCTCCTCGCCGCCATGTTTCAATAGCTCAGCCGGTAGTCCGTTTGTTGTTCTTTAGCCGTGTTATCGCTATTCTCACCTCGTCATGGTCGGGCAGCGGAACGACTATCCGTCGTCAACGATTGGGATATCGGGATCTTCACATTCTGTGTGACATGCGTAACTATCACTATTTAGCAGGTTCGAGAAGTGTTTTCTCCATAATTTAAGTATGCTCTGGATGTCAGTAACAAAACCGCCGTCTTTGTTCTTACCGGAAAACGCCCCAGTCTTAAAACCTTCTGTAAGCTGCCGAACTTTCTGGTAGAGTTTTCGGGCGTTGTTCCTACTGGCCAGCATCTCAAGCTCATCTTTCTTCCTTTCTTAGCTCTCGGTAGCGATCCCACATGGCTCGCGCTGCGCTCCATCGCAACGTTGCTCTATGGGCATCATCTTTTATTTCCATCTATTTTTTCGGGATCGCCGGAATCCGATTTCTTCTTTAGCGGCGTTACTTAGAGAACGAGAAATGTTGCTCCATTGCTCGTGCATACTAGTTTGTTGGGCAGTACTCTCTGAGACCAGGAGTGAGAGTCGAGTGGCGAGTCTTTTGACTGTCTGTGGCGATTGCAGCTTTGCAATGTTGAACATTCTTTGCGTAAGTAGATGTCCGTTTTTTACTGCACAGAGGCGTGTGCGCAGTTTTTCTGCAACGAGGTAATGATTCGAGTCGATGTTGGGCACTCTGATCCGTACGTACATCTAATACGCTAGAAGGAGACAGGCAGATAGCTTGGTGTATTCTCTTCTGCTGGAATCTTGTGCTGCAGACAACCATGTTTCGGGCCTCGGGGAAGTCGATTAGTCTCTGTCCGTTACCGGATGTTTCGTTGTGCAGGCGGAATTTTCCGACTGGTAGACCAAAAATTCCCTCCTTGCCCACTCTAGCGTTGAAGTCGCCAAGCACGACTTTTATGTCGTGGCGGGGGCAGCACTCATAGGAACGCTCCAGTTGCTCATAGATGGAATCTATGGTCACATCGTCCTTCTCTTCCGTCGGGGTGTGGGCGCAAGTTAGCGAGATGTTAAAAACACTGGCTTTGACGCGGATTATTCCGAGACGGTCGTTCACCGAAGTGTCAGTAACGACAGTACTTGGCGACGCAGTTTCTCTCCCACAGCAAATCCGACACCGGATATGCGCTCTTTTACATGGCAGCTGTAGTAGACGTCGTAAGGTCCTAAGTTTTTTTTTTGGCATCAACCAGCCGGGCAGAGGCAGCTTCCCCATTAAGGGACCGGACATTCCAGGTGCATGCTCTCAAAGCATATTCTTTATTTCGTTTGCAGGGATCGTCATCTGTATAGGAAGTTCCCTTCCGACACTTTTTTTTTTGGAATCTTTTCATTGTTGGGGATGTTTAAGTGGCGGGTATCAAATCCAGTGCCCAACCAGCTATCTGGGAATGCTTCACCTTCTCACGTTCGCTCAATCCCGAACGGGTGTTCGAAAGATACCCAGAGGATACTTGGGCTAATCCCGGAAGTTGTGAGGTGCTTGAACCATATGCAGAAGAATCGTCCTGACCACTCGTAAGTGAATGGCGACAAGTAACTTTCCCCACTTGCGTGAACTTCTACATATGAAATATTATACTATATATATTTACTACCAAACCAAGGCTTACTGCAGTTCCAATTAAAATAAGTGGCAAAGCAATAACAATAAAATCAACTACTAAATACCTAGGAATTCATTTTGATTCGAAACTAAACGGGAATCAAAACATAAAGCAAACGGTCAAACAATTAAAAAATAAACTTTGACAACTTCATTGGTTAGTCGGCACAAAATCCAGAGTTACTATAAGAACAAGCTGTTCGCCTACAAAACTATGATTAAACCAATCTGGCTATAGATGCTTTCCATTTCAATTCAACCGGGCTATTCGGGTCATGCTCTTCGATTTCGATGTAACTCAAATATGTTGCTCTCTGGTCAAAATAATGAGACACGTATTTTTATTTATCGGCAATTTTGTTTTTCGGCTCACCATCAATGTTTTTTTATTTATATAAGAAACATTTTTTTTAATTGCTCATAACTAGTCAAAAATGAACCGATTATAATAATTCTGGGTTCAAAATGAGTATTACTTGCACGAGCGACTTCATGTACAAACAATAGCAAAAAAAATAGTTGAAAAAATTTTATTTTGCATCGAGCATTAATTTTAAATTGTTTGATCGATACTTTACGATCTACCGCGAAAATAATGCATTTATTTTCCCCCAAACTAATATTGAAAATTTTAAATGAGCTTTCTGAAGTTTTCGCGAAATTAGCAAATTTGGGTGAATGTGCGAAGTTAACGAAATAGAAAAAAATTTAATCCCGTTAGGGGCTGAGCTCGTTACCATAAAATGGGAACATGGAGACCGAAACGACAAGTGCATTTAACTGTGAAACTATTAAACTAAACTATGATGTTACCTAATAAATATGAATACTTACAATACCCCACCACCGGGTGGTGGAAATATAGAAAAAATACTAAAACTCCGAATTGAAAGAACAAAGAATTAATAAAAGGAATTAAAAATCTAGGAAGCATGCATACACTATTCGTTTATGAGGTTACTCTCAAAAGTGAAAACGAAAAAATAAAATCATCCAAAAACTCTACAGAAAATAATGTTACGAATTTGGTTACGAAATCCAAATAGTTCTCTCACAATTATTCCTCTGAGTTCGATCACTGGATCGCCGAATAAAACTCGCAAATTAATGGTAACACCACTTGCTTTACTTTATCTTCAACACTTAACTGCTTTGCTTTACATATAAAAGTTCACCTTATGACTGAATTACTCTATTACTTTTCGTTTATTCGTTTACAAGTTCAACTTATAACTGAATACTGTATGCGCATGCACCTCTGTTTATGTACATAAGCTTAATAACTATCGTAATTTCTAGATCGTATCTCGATCTCGTACCTTCTGGCGAGCTCTGAACTGCCATCTGTTATCGGATAGTAAATCAGATTTGACGGCTTCTCCATTTTCAAATCAGTTGTTATTTTGCTGTTATCTTTAGACTCTTGATTTCATTTCACCGGTGGTATCTTCCATTTTGTTAGCTTTCGTGACATCGGCTTTTTCATCAGTACCTTTCTTTGCGTTGTCCCCTTCACTTTTCATCTTCCCAGATAACTGGTCGTCTTTTTCAAACTTTTCTCATCAATTTCAGCAGATTTCTATTCGTGTGCTGTTCTATTTTTTACTACAGTACTGCTTTGTGTCTAATTTATCCTCTCCGTTTCTAATTTTGAAGTTATATGTGCTTCTCTGCTTCTAAAATGTGCGTGTTGATTTTCTTCCAACATCAGTCCGCATAATCCGCTGTTCCTTTTTCAGCTGTCTGATGGACTTCGTCTTCCTCAATTTCCCTTTTAAAATGCTCTAGATGGTTTTTCTCCTGCTTTCAATTTATCTGTGATGATCATTCTGTGAACCTTTGTTACATCTGTGCTGAGATTTCCGATGCTGATTGCGACGCTCATGATGATAATTGTGTTGACTGAAATGACATTTCCGTTAATAATTGCGACCACCATGTTTATATTTCCGATGACATTTGCGAATACTGCGATAAAATTTCCGATATTGCAGCCATAATCCCGCTCCATTATACTCCTGGTGACGGTCCTAGATTCTTTACGTTGTTTGATGACTCCTCAGCTTCTAGCTTGAACACATAGCCTCAAGTAGTCGTCCTTGTAGCTTTGCCTTGCTTCCATTAGTTAACAAGCCACGCTGTTTCAACTCTTTCTTAAGATGCTGTATCTTGAGTTCGTTTAGCTTTGCCATTTTCACGATACTGTTCTATGGACTTTATTCAACAATCCCACTTCTGACACCAATTGACGAACTAGAACCTATTGGAAACTGCTTTAAGTAACACCAGAAGAAGTTGGTAAGGAAATGAAACAAAATTGAGCTTAAAAAGTTCCTTGGATTTTATTTAAACACAACTGAAGTCCGTCGTAATCTGCCAAAAAATTGCAATGTCTATTTGACCAGCTTATTTCATAAGTGCCTCAGCTTGAGACATTACCCAAATCGCCCAGCGAAGCATCCTTCTGGAGGCCAATATCTTTGTTATCAGTAATGTCGAAGCTTTTTGAAAAAATAATTTTAAAATGTCTACTACCAGTTATTGAGAATAAACGTCTGATTCCCATGCACCAATTTGCTTTCAGAAAAAATCATTCAACGCTCGGTCAAATACACATAGTCGTAAGTACCATAGAAAGCGATATGGAACAGAAAACTTTTCAACCGTTTTTCTTAATGTATCGCAAGCTTTTGGCAAATTCTCGTACGAACGGTCGGTCAAATAAACCCTATCGTTTTGGGAGTTTACGAATTGCTCAATTTGAAAAACTTTTTCGTCAAAAAACACAATGTTCGGAAGTTGAACGCTGTCGACCAAGCGAAACAACTCCTTTCGCCTTTTGGATCTTGTGAGGCTTGACGTTGAGATCATTTTTAGTATGCGGCGGATGCTACGGTAAGATATTTTCAGTTCTTTCGCTATTTGGGTGGCACTTCGTCGGTGATTTCGCTCAGGTCGCTTCTTCATTTTTTGAACCATTTCACGTGACGTTGCAGTCTTTTGGGGATCACTTCCATAAAGTTTCGCGATGCTATCATTGTAACGAGTAATCGTGCGAGAAACAAAAACTTTCTTTACTTTGAGGTACTCGTGCTCACGAACAATCGCTGGTTGTGATTTTCCAGCCAAATGTAATGCGATCACACTAAATTTCCTCTAAAACTAACAAGCCTGTGCTGCGAAAATAATTCAGCAGGATTTAATTGTTTTTTTAACGAAGTTTTAGTTTAAATTTTGCCGGTCAAGCTTCTATCAGACAGACTGTAACTAAAACTAATAGTGACGAAGTACAAAAAATTATGGTGTGTATGTTTATTACTGGCCAATTCATTGGTCAAAAATCAATTCAGTTGCGTTAGATAGATTCATATATATATATTATTCCAAGAAGTATTTTGGATGGAAAAATTAAAATCTACTATAGCCAATAGTAAACGTGTTTTTCAGAGAAATGGGCTGCATTTGGGTGTGTTTAGGCCACACCCTAATATTTAATATACATTTTTAGCCACCCTAATGGTAACTGCGCCTACCGTTCCGACTGTTGCTAACCACCGTTTCCAGTCGCTGCAACGTGAAGGCCGTTAACCCTGGCATTTCCCCGCCGAACAGTTAAACCGTTTACCGTGTTAAACGTTGTTCGGCGAGGTTACTTTCACTTTAATTCTAATTATAACTTTCTCTGCGATTTTCCAATCAGAAGCATCAGGACGTGTCAGCCAGCTAAAGGTAATATGTTATAAATTATACTTATACTAAAAAAAACAAAAAAAAAATAATTGGCGCGTACACTTCTGTTAGGTGCTTGGCCGAGCTCCTCCTCCTATTTGTGGTGTGTGTGTTGATGTTGTTTCACAAATGGAAGGACCTACAGCAGAGAATGTTAATGCAATGAGAAGGTGCAAATGTTACTGTAAGCTTTTTTTAGTACAATTGAGATTTGAAAGATTTGTAATAAGGTCATTTAGCACACCGAGTTTATAGACACCTCACTGACTTTTGCCCACACAAAAATTAGAAACACCACATATCTTTCACCTCAACACACAACATATTTCTCACCTCGACATTAAACCAATTAAATTTGTACTATTTTCGTATTTTTTGAAATAATAAGCGAATACGTAAAATTTATTACATAATTTTTTTTTTTTTCAATTACATTAAAAAAAAAAAAAAACGATTTTAAAAAACAAAATTTATAAAAAAAAGTTTGCACCGGGAATTGAACTCGAGTCTAACATGTGGCGAGGAAAAATAGGCGGTGCGTTTATTTCTTCGACTGCTTATTTTTTGACCATTTTGTTACTTTTGAAATGATAAGCGGATACATAAAGTTTATTACAAATTTTTTTACGATTACATTTAAAAAAAAAACGATTTAAAAAAAAAAAATTTATAAAAAAAGTTTGAGCCGGGAATTGATCTCGAGTCTAACATGTGGCGAGGAAAAATAGGCGGTGCGTTTATTTCTTCGACTGCTTATTATTTTACCATTTTGTTACTTTTGAAATGATAAGCGGATACATAAAATTTATTACAAATTTTTTTACGATTACATTAAAAAAATAAAAATTAAAAACGAAAAAAAAAAAATTTCCACCGAGAATTGATGGCGAGTCACGTGGGGAGGATAAATACGCAGAGCGTTTATTTCTGCGCCTGCGTTGTGAACAACAGGTTTTGTGCATGCGCGCGACGCGAATAAATTTTAATAAAGTTCTGAAAGTAATTCATGAAGTTTTTCATTACACACATATGTTCATAAATGAACGTATACTTTATATGTAAATAAATGATGGTATATGAAATATACATAAGTACATAATATGTATGTACATGTCAATAGGAGGTATTTGCATTCAGAAAAAAAGAACGGTTTAAGATAATCAACACTTACTTTATATTGTATGTCAATTTATAGTTTATGTATTCGACAGCATTTACATACATATGTATGTATGTACATTTGTATATGAAAAACAATAATGCGCAAGCGCAAGAACATCATATCACATATGCAAGTATGCCCAAATAACCTTGACTTATGTATGTACACATGTCATACCACATCACATTCTTACAAGAAATCAAATACACATGCGCACTAGTGAACGAGTTTCTTCTTAACAAGTGCAAAAACAATTCTGCTCTATGTATGCATATATACCGACTTTATGTCCTAGCATATATACATACATATTGTACATATATACCTACTTGCCTTCTAAACTTCCTACAAAATAATTGTATTCATATGTTACTACATCCATGCACATTCATACATTCAAGCAAATCATATACATGCGCGAGCACAGCGCTCCCTTCTTGCTTCCGTGTACTTTTGTCTTTCACCAGTCGATATTCCTAATATTGTACTTACAAAAACACAATACTTTGATAGACGCAAAAGCAACAGCAAGCACAACGCGATGGCCGCTTTGCCACCACACATTCTAAAATGTTCTAGAACACAACAAAAACACATACCTCACATGCGCATGTCGCCCGAAGCTAAAATCTAAGCCTAGCGACTACAAAAACAAAATACATTCGTAGACGCAGTCGCAGCGGCCATGATTCTATCAGCGACGGCGCTGAACAATTTAGATCAAAAACAAAAAGTTCATTCATAAGTTAGAGCTCATATTTCAATTTCATTCATAAACGAGCCACCCATATGCCAATTTTCGCGACCATTCGAAAATAGTCAATATTGGAATATTTCGCCTCGAATTGAAATTATTTGCCAATATTTTGTAAGTCTTGAATTTTTGTGATGTCGAGTGGCCGCGGCTCCGTATATATGTATGCACGCTTCTATGTATGTAAATATGTGTTCCAACTGCTCGACAGCCGCAGCTGCTGTGAGTCAAGTGTTCGCAAAAGCTACAGTAATAGGCACAAAAAAACGACAAGTAGTATATGAAAAAGTTCTGGCCAGGACATTTCGATACTACGGAAAATTTCTAAACCATTATTTTTAGTTCTCGCGTGGTATATAAATACAAAGATAACATATTCCTTTACGTATGTGGTTCTCCGATTGATAAAAAGTGCACAAAAGCATATGCATATTAGCAGCAAAGAAATAAACTTACTGTAAAATAAGAGTGCGGTTTTTTTGTAGGCTACTGTGCAGACATTCAGCCTTCCCATGAAGCACAAAGTGCCAAACATTTAATATTGAAGAAATCACTGAAGCTTCTGCGAGTTGTGTTGATGTGCAGTATTGTTCATAACAAAAGAGACCGATGTCTCAAAATTTGTAACCAAAATTTTTCAATCAATATGTACTTTTTATTTCAAAGCTGTAACACTTAACACTCGACATTAATATAAGTATTCATATACCAAATAATAAGTTACACTTCATAAAAAAGGTTTAAAAAGGTATCTAAGTATATTATGGGGCAGTTTTGTTTTCGCTTCATAATTCATAATTTTCGGCACAATGCTGTGCCTTTGAATGCGCGCGGATTCCTTTTTAGCGAATCGTGTGTGAACAACCGAATATGTATTGTAGATATACCGTATTTTCCTGAAGGGTAAGGAGTAGGCGGCCACAGTGAATGGTTGTTGTTCTTTACATGCCCTGTGTCAAGTGTGCGCAGAAGCTTGTGTTCTGGGTTTGTTAGAATGGTGATAGTTTGTACATATATTTATACACATATGTGAGTATGCGCGTTAGGCTCCCTGGATGGATATTAGAATATTTTCTCATCAATATGTGTATGTAAGTAATTCAGATTTGACTGAAGAGATTAAATATAGGAATGCATATTCATATGATTGACTTTATGGCTGTTTTACATATAAATCAATTCAAATGAATAATGTTATATAGAAAATAAATTTCTAAATAACTGGTATTAGAAAAACCTGAATACACTATTTTAAATCAATTTCAATTAAACCAAATATAAAAAATGAAATAAAAATATCGAACAAAAAACTATGCACAGGATTTGAACCTGAGTCAAATATGAGACGATGTACTGCATACACGACACGTCTTTCACGATTGCGCTAATCTACAATTATTAATGAACTTTTCTAAATCACTCATCTATTCGATTCGCACTTTTATATGCACATATTCTGCGTTAGTTGAAAGTTTGTATGCGTAATTATATGAATATGCATGTGTGTATGCGCGTTTGGCTTTCTGGACGGATATTAGAATGATATTTTCTCATCAATATAATTTTGATTTGATGAAATAGATTATAGATATATGTACATATTTTCTGTTTTGATTGATTTATATAAAAGTCAGGTCATATCCAGTATGAACTATTTTATACCGAAAAGAAATTTCCATTTATAAAATACAAAAAAAAAAACAGTATTTTAAAGAAATTTTAATTAAAATAAACTCAAAAATTTTACCAAACTTTCCTGGTTTGAATTGTAAAATAAAATGTGCAAGAAAAAAAAATATGACTTCAGGACTTGAACCTGAATTATATACGTGCCAAAAAACAAAACGAATAACTCCGCCGACTTTAGCTTCTGCACCACAAACTAACTGCCGCGGGGCCTTCTTAATCGCAAATTTATTCGCTTCGATTTCCTTAGTAGTGTGTCGAAAAATCTTATGAACTTCCTCAGTAGTATGGTAAACGCAGAAAAAATCTGAATTTCTGTCCTAGCGTGGTAAGTAAATATAGAAACCCTCCACTCGCGTCACTCGCATGGTAAATATCTGCAATTCGCCACTCGTGAGCAAAGTTGAATTTGAAATGACCTTATTATGAATCAACAAATTAGAACTCGAAAAAAGCTCGTTTAACATTTGCTCCTTCTCATTGCATTAACATTCTCTGCCTACAGTTTCAAGCCGACTCCGAACGGCAGATATTTTTATGAGGAGCTTTTTCATGGCAGAAATACACTCGGAGGTTTGCCATTGCCTGCCGAGGGGCGACCGCTATTAGAAAAATGTTTTTTATTAATTTTGCTTTCACCGAGATTCGAACCAACGAACTCTCTGTGAATTCCGAATGGTAATCACGCACCAACCCATTCGGCTACGGCGGCCGCTCACTTATACCAGAGAATGTTAATGCAATGAGAAGGAGCAAATGTTAAATGAGCTTTTTTCGAGTTCTAATTTATAGATTCATAATAAGGTCATTTCAAATTCAACTATCTTCACGAGTGGGGAATTGCAGATATTTACCACGCGAGTGACGCGAGTGGAGGGTTTCTATATTTACTTACCACGCTAGGACAAGAATTCAGATATTTTCTGCGTTTACCATACTACTGAGGAAGTTCATAAGATTTTTCGGCACACTACTAAGGAAATCGAAGCGAATAAATTTGCGATTAAGAAGGCCCCGCGGCAGTTAGTTTGTGGTGCAGAAGCTAAAGTCGGCGGAGTTATTCGTTTTGTTTTTTGGCACGTATTTAATTCAGGTTCAAGTCCTGAAGTCATATTTTTTTTTCTTGCACATTTTATTTTACAATTCAAACCAGGAAAGTTTGGTAAAATTTTTGAGTTTATTTTAATTAAAATTTCTTTAAAATACTGTTTTTTTTGTATTTTATAAATGGAAATTTCTTTTCGGTATAAAATAGTTCATACTGGATATGACCTGATTTTTATATAAATCAATCAAAACAGAAAATATGTACATATGTCTATAATCTATTTCATCAAATCCAAATTATATTGATGAGAAAATATCATTCTAATATCCGTCCAGAAAGCCAAACGCGCATACACACATGCATATTCATATAATTACGCATACAAACTTTCAACTAACGCAGAATATGAGCATATAAAACTGCGAATCGAATAAATGAGTGATTTAGAAAAGTTCATTAATAATTGTAGATTAGCGCGATCGTGAAAGACGTGTCGTGTATGCAGTACATCGTCTCATATTTGACTCAGGTTCAAATCCTGTGCACAGTTTTTCGTTCGATATTTTTATTTCATTTTTTATATTTGGTTTAATTGAAATTGATTTAAAATAGTGTATTCAGGTTTTTCTAATAACATTATTCATTTGAATTGATTTATATGTAAAACAGCCATAAAGTCAATCATATGAATATGCATTCCTATATTTAATCTCTTCAGTCAAATCTGAACTACTTACATACACATATTGATGAGAAAATATTCTAATATCCATCCAGGAAGCCTAACGCGCATACTCACATATGTGTATAAATATATGTACAAACTACCACCATTCTAACAAACCCAGAACACAAGCTTCAGCGCACACTTGACACAGGGCATGTAAAGAACAACAACCATTCGCTGTGGCCGCCTACTCCTTACCCTTCAGGAAAATACGGTATATCTACAATACATATGCGGTTGTTCACACACGATTCGCTAAAAAGGAATCCGCGCGCATTCAAAGGCACAGCATTGTGCCCAAAATTATGAATTATGAAGCGAAAACAAAACTGCCCCATAATATACTTAGATACCTTTTTAGACCTTTTTTATGAAGTGTAATTTATTATTTGGTATATGAATACTTATATTAATGTCGAGTGTTAAGTGTTACAGCTTTGAAATAAAAAGTACATATTGATTGAAAAATTTTGGTTACAAATTTTGAGACATCGGTCTCTTTTGTTATGAACAATACTGCACATCAATACAACTCGCAGAAGCTTCAGTGATTTCTTCAATATTAAATGTTTGGCACTTTGTGCTGAAGGCTGAATGTCTGCACAGTAGCCTACAAAAAAACCGCACTCTTATTTTACAGTAAGTTTATTTCTTTGCTGCTAATATGCATATGCTTTTGTGCACTTTTTATCAATCGGAGAACCACATACGTAAAGGAATATGTTAACTTTATATTTATATACCACGCGAGAACTAAAAATAATGGTATAGAAATTTTCCCTAGTATCAAAATGTCCTGGCCAGAACTTTTTCATATACTACTTGTCGTTTTTTTGTGCCTATTACTGTAGCTTTTGCGAACACTTGACTCACAGCAGCTGCGGCTGTCGAGCAGTTGGAACACATATTTACATACATAGAAGCGTGCATACATATATACGGAGCCGCGGCCACTCGACATCACAAAAATTCAAGACTTACAAAATATTGGCAAATAATTTCAATTCGAGGCGAAATATTCCAATATTGACTATTTTCGGATGGTCGCGAAAATTGGCATATGGACGGCTCGTTTTATGAATGAAATTGAAATATGAGCTCGAACTTATGAATGAAGTTTTTTGTTTTTGTACGATATAATATTCTAAATTGTTCAGCACCGTCGCGACTAAAAGAATCATGGCCGCTGCGACTGCGTCTACGAATGTATTTTGTTTTTGTAGTCGCTAGGCTTAGACTTTAGCTTTGGGCGACATGCGCATGTGAGGTATGTATGTGTTTTTGTTGTGTTCTAGAACATTTTAGAATGTGTGGTGGCAAAGCGGCCATCGCGTTGTGCTTGCTGTTGCTTTTGCGTCTATTGGCCTCTGGAGACGATACAGCATGCTTGACTGAGCTTTGTGTGTGTTAGTGCAGTCGGGTGTCGTCGTGTCACACATACTTGTTGTCGGCTTTTGAATGATGAAAATCAAAAATTTTAGATATTAGCGTCAATCAGCCGACACGCACACATATAAAGTTCTTGTCAAACAATGCTTGACCGTCACCAGAGGCCATATCAAAGTATTGTGTTTTTGTAAGTACAATATTAGGAATATCGACTGGTGAAAGACAAAAGTACACGGAAGCAAGAAGGGAGCGCTGTGCTCGCGCATATGTACATATATGTATGCTTGAATGTATGAACGTGCATGGATGTTGTAACATATGAATACAATTATTTTGTAGGAAGTTTAGAAGGCAAGTAGGTATATATATATGTATGTATATATGCTAGGACATAAAGTCGGTATATATGCATACATAGAGCAGAATTGTTTTTGCACTTGTTAGGAAGAAACTCGTTCACTAGTGCGCATGTGTATTTGATTTCTTGTAAGAATGTGATGTGGTATGACATGTGTACATACATAAGTCAAGGTTATTTGGGCATACTTGCATATGTGATATGATGTTCTTGCGCTTGCGCATTATTGTTTTTCATATACAAATGTACATACATACATATGTATGTAAATGCTGTCGAATACATAAACTATAAATTGACATACAATATAAAATAAGTGTTGATTTATCTTAAACCGTTCTTTTTTTCTGAATGCAAATACCTCCTATTGACATGTACATACATATTATGTACTTATGTATATTTCATATACAGTATAATCTCGATAATTCGGACAATTAAATACCAGAGGTTGTCCGAAATATCGAATTTTCCGGATTATCGAGTGGGTAAACAATTTAATAGAAATCAGTAGATCAGTAATTAAATGAAATAAACTTTTATTTAATCTTAAATTGATTAATATTCAATGAGTTATATGTACATATATTAGTTTTTATTCGGCCGTAATATAAAATAATTCAATATATTCGTTTGCCGCAATTTTGTTTCATTTCTCTTTCTGAAGGCAATATCTCTGAGACTCACAAGTTTTAAAATGTCTCCGGATGAAAACCCCTGTTCCTCTGCATATTTAATACAACTATCAAATGCGACAATAGCTTGAGAGTGCGAAATTTTAGGATCTTGACTTTCATTTTCGTCCAGACTGCTGTTCTCGTTATCTTCTTCCTCAATCTCGTTGATATCGAAATCAGTGTCGTCATTCAACCACTCAGTAATCTCGTTATCATTATATACATCAGGGGATATTTCAAGAAGAAGATCAATTATTTTAGTTGAGGTGCTGGGCCGTAGCATCGCAACAGGCAAATCATCATCTGAGTCCAATTCTTCGTCATAAAGAATTTTGTTAAAACATTTTCTGAGCACGCGTTCATCCACATTTTTCCAAGCATTAGACGATAAAAAAGCCACATCTTTTAGTGTAAAGTTTTTTTAAAGATTCCGGGAGATTGCTCGTTGGGCTGGACAAAAGTAGAGACAAAAAACTCTTCAGATAGTTTGTCTTTAAAATTCGGATAGCATTTTGGTCCATTGGCTGTATAAGAGCCGTGCAGTTTGGTGGCAAAAACATAACATATATGTCCTTATCGACATCCGACAGTGATTGGGGATGGCAAGTTGCATTGTCTAGCAGTAAAATGGATTTGGCTGGTAAATTCTTTTGCTTTAAGTAACGCTTTACTTCTTTAACGAATGAGTTTTCAAACCAATTTTTAAAGATTTGCTCTGTCATCCAAGCATTTTTGGTATGGGAGTACCCAAGCGGAAGGTTTACTTTTTTAAACGCTCTGGGGTTTTTGGCTTTCCCTATCATGAACAATGGAAGTTTATGTTCTCCGGTTGCATTACAGCAAACTAGAAGTGTTACTACTTTTCATTATGCAATGCAAGGGTTTTTTCTTGAAGTTTTCTCCAAAACAAAGCAGTCTCATCTGCATTATAAACCTGATCATACGTAATGCCCATTTCTGCAATTTTCTTTCGCAATTTTTCAATAAAGGGTTGCACAGCAGTAGAATCATTAGAAAGTTTTTCGCCAGATATTGTTAAGACTTTAATTCCATATCGGGAGCGAAAATTACTAAACCAACCATTACTAGCCACAAATTCCACACTTTGTCCGTAAATTTGGGAACAGAATTGTTAGGCCTTTTCTTTGATGATTTCCGAGGAAATCGGTGCATTGTTTCGTCTTGCGTTTACAAACCATTTATACAAGTGGTCTTCCATCTTTTCAAACTCCGCAGGTCGCATAGTTTTACGCTTTCAAAGGCCACATTCTGTTCTAGCAATGTAACTGCAAAATATAATCAAAGGAGTGTAAACTCTTCTTACAAAATGTTTTCGTTTTTTACCTATCAATCTTTAATCCACTTGATTTTATGTCCGAAATTGTAGATTTACTTACATTGTATTGCGCAGCTAGCTGTCGAATTGACTGTCCTTCACTTAGTTTCTTAAGAACTTCTTTTTTCTGGTCTATCGTTAAAAACGTATGTTTTTTCTTAGCTGCTGGTGCCATAGTTAAATTTATACAGTCCACAGTTAAATAAATTATGGAGTTAATGTTTGAAATTAGCTACTGAACTACACGTTACGCAAATATGCTTATGAATATGAACTAGGAGGCTGACGAGCACTTAAACGCACTATTCACGCAAAGTAGTTAGCAGGGGAGTCCCCTTTATAAAATAAAATAAAAATAACGGAATTCCTTTTTATTTCAGCATATTCACTGGAAAATAAAGAAGTGTCCGAATTTTAGAGGTACATGAATACGTGGTGTCCGGATTACAGAGACTTCAATAGAAAACGTTTTGGTGTCCGGATTACCGCGCTGTCCGAATTATCAAGTGTCCGAATTATCAAGATTAGACTGTACCATCATTTATTTACATATAAAGTATACGTTCATTTATGTACATATGTGTGTAATGAAAAACTTCATGAATTACTTTCAGAACTTTATTAAAATTAATTCGCGTCGCGCGCATGCACAAAACCTTGGTTCACAACGCAGGCGCAGAAATAAACGCTCTGCGTATTTATCCTCCCCACGTGACTGGCCATCAATTCTCGGCACACATTTTTTTTTTCGTTTTTAAATTTTTTTTTTTAATGTAATCGTAAAAAAATTTGTAGTACATTTTATGTATCCGCTTATCATTTCAAAAGTAACAAAATGGTAAAAAAATAAGCATTCGAAGAAATAAACGCACCGCCTATTTTTCCTCGCCACATGTTAGACTCGAGTTCAATTCCCGGCGCAAACTTTTTTTTATAATTTTTTTTTTTTAAATCGTGTTTTTTTTAATGTAATCGTAAAAAAATTTGTAATACATTTTATGAATCCGCTTATCATTTCAAAAGTAACAAAATGGTCAAAAAATAAGCATTCGAAGAAATAAACGCACCGCCTATTTTTCCTCGCCACATGTTAGACTCGAGTTCAATTCCCGGCGCAAACTTTTTTTTATAAATTTTTTTTTAGATCGTTCTTTTTTTTAATGTAATTGAAAAAAAAAATTATGTAATCAATTTTACGTATTCGCTTATTATTTCAAAAATACGAAAATAGCAAAAATTTAATTGGTTTAATGTCGAGGTGAGAAATGTGTTGTGTGTTGAGGTGAAAGATGTGTGGTGTTTCTAATTTTTGTGTGGGCAAAAGTCAGTGAGGTGTCTATAAACTCGGTGTGCTAAATGACCTTATTACAAATCTTTCAAATCTCAATTGTACTAAAAAAAGCTCACAGTAACATTTGCACCTTCTCATTGCATTAACATTCTCTGCTTATACTACTTAACATAATAATACGTAAGCAATGTATGTCTATTGCCTATACTTCTATGTACATGTATATCTTTCTATGCATATATCTATGTATGTATATACTGCAATAAAATATTAATGAATATATACTGACACGTCTTTGTGCTTTCTATTTTTTATAAAATATATCATCGGAGCGACCGTGGAGGCCCCACATTTTAAACCGCCCATTGCGTCGCACTCCGATGAGAACATGGTCCTTCGAGCCGGATATTATAATAAAAGATCCATTTAAACAGAGCACCAGCAAGCATCAAAGAGCACCAGCAAGCATCAAAAGCACCAGCAAGCATCAAAAAGCACCAGCAAGCATCAAAAGCACCAAGCAAAGCTGAAATTAACAAAGCACCAAGCCAGCAAGCACCAAAAAAGCACTAAGCACCAGCAAACAATCCGTTCCAGCAAAACCAGGTACGTGGATTTATTGCACTTTTTTTTTGGTGGAAATAAGCTAATTAAAAAAAAAAAACAAAAAGGGTCAACGACTCCGTCTGTCCGCAAACAGACAATACAAGTGCGCGCGGTATTTCCAAGCTAACCATCTAACAGCGCGTTGTTGGGAATTTTTAAATTTTTTCTTATTCCGTTCCTTTTACTTGTACATTCCCGCTGTGAAGTTGAGTACACAACTGCACAAACAACGCCGCAGTAAATTAAAATCGATCCCAGCGCACTTTTTGCATAGGTATATACATACCACTGATTATTGTGTGGGTGGCGAAACCACATACATAAATATAAATATATTATCTTTTTGTCAACAAATATATATAGATACATAATATATATTGTTATTTTAATCTCGGTGGTGCATTTTGGGCTTGGGTCTCGCTGTGAATTCGTCTCCATTTCGCGAAGGAGCATTTTTTTAATACCGCGTAAGTTTTTGTATCCCATAATTACAATATGGATACCTATATTCGTTTAGTCGACGCCCTGACGGAATTCGAAGCCGACTTTAATGGCACTCCGTCAAGTGACCATTCGAAATTTTCACTCCGGATCCAACAGGAGGAGTTGAAAGCAATGTGGGAAAAGGCCAAAGCAGCGTACGACCACCTGCTTTCAACAGAAACTCCTTCTCCTAAGGATCTTGCCGCGATAAAGAAAAGGAATAAAATATGTTACCACACATATTTGCGCGGCATGTCGACGATGGCTGACCTCTCTGTGAGGCTGGAAAAGGCAGACCGGAAAGGCGAAGAACTTGCAGTACGCGAACATAACATTCACCTTCCACCGTGCGATACGGAGATTTTCAAAGGCGACTACGTATCTTGGCCAACATTCCGCGATATGTTCACGGCCATATGCATTTTAAATAAACGCCTTACCCCGGTCGAAAAGCTGTTCCACCTCAACCAAAAACCGCAGGGTGAAGCCAGAGACAACGTGAGGAAGTGCCCGCTCACTAATGACGGGTTTGCTACGGCGTGGAAAAATCTCTGCGAAAGGTACGAGAACAAACGGATTCTGGTGAACACGCAGCTGAAGATCCTGTTTAACCTACAGTCAATCGAAACTGAATGTGGCAGTTCGATAAAAAAACTCCAACGAGATATTAATAATTGCATTTCCTCCTTACAGAACCACCAAATTGACATTTCAAACTGGGATGCAATTATCACATATTTATGGTCCACGAAATTGCCAGAGAGTACTCTATCGCTTTGGGAACAAACGATAGAAAATAAATCTGAAATTTCAAAGTGGACAGACATGGACAAATTCCTTTCCAACAGGTTTCAGACACTTGAAATAGTGTCAGGCTTAAAAGGAATTAAAGCCTACAAAGCGCCCAAGGCGCAAAGCTTACAACATTTCACGGAAACTACACCAAAAAGGATGGGTAACTTTCAGGTAAGTGTCGCCAAACATATGTGCAAATTATGTGTCACTGACGACCACAAATTGCAAAGTTGCCCAAAGTTCCGCAAGTTGAAGGTCACCGATCGAATCGCGTGCGTCAAGAGCAACAACTGTTGCTTGAACTGCCTGTCGTCAGGACATACGGTGTCAAGATGTACGAGCTCGTATAACTGGAGCACATGTCACTCAAGACACAACACGCTCCTGCACATTACAGCAGTTCAACCAAAAGTAGCAGCTCTTAAGGAAAGCAGAGATCCCGCTGATGACCTGCCCTCAACATCCAAGGAGGCCCTAAAACGACTCGATTCGTTGTTAATTTTACAGCACGAGCTCTGATCGATTCTGGTTCTGAGTGTTCGTTCATTACTGAATCAACCTGCCATCTAAACGCTTGCATGCCCAAGTCTCGGGCATCAACAATTCAATATCTGCGCAGGTAAGACAAGCGTGCTCATTACAACTGCGGTCGCCTATCGACCCTTTTGTAAAAATAAACACAATTGCGCTAGTTTTGCCGCAATTAACTGGAAATCTGCCAACTTGCCTAGTAAGCGCAATGACAAGGCAAGCATTTCCAGATCTCACTTTGGCGGTTAAGAGGTTCTTCGTCAATGAACCAGTGAACCTTGTCCTTGGCGGAGACATTTATCCCCAAATTATTTTAAGCGGCTTGAAGAAAAATCTACTTAGTACACTTCTTGCCCAAGAGACTGCATTCGGGTGGATACTAACTGGTCGAGCCGAAACAGTCAGTCCACCAAACAAGATAGTTTCTCTTTTCAGCGAAGTCACACTGGACAAGCAACTAGCTGCCTTTTGGGAATTGGAAGACATCCCAAGAAAAGAAAGGCAGACTGAAGATGACGTGTATTGCCAGGAGTTATATCGGACCACTACGAAGCGCAACCAAGATGGAAAGTACGTCGTTACCTTACCCTTCAAACGGGATTTTCCATCAAACATCATGCTGGGACCATCACTCAAGAGCGCCTGCTCTCAATTCTTCCGGAATGAGACGCGTCTCGCGAAAAATCCGTCCCTGCAAGAGGAATATACTAGAGTGGTGGCAGAATATGAAACGCTAGGTCATATGGACAAAATTACAACCAACATACCTGCAGATGCAACTGACCATTATTTTTTACCTCATCATGCCGTCATGAAGGAAGAGAGCACCTCCACCAAAGTGCGCGTGGTATTTAACGCCTCATGCCCGACTGCCAATGGAATGAGCCTCAACGACGTCCTTCATCCAGGTCCGGTATTGCAAGCAGATATGACTGTCCTGATTCTTCGCTGGCGATTATACAAGTATGTCTTCAACAGCGATATCGAGAAGATGTACCGTCAGATAATGGTAAGCAATACACATACTAAATATCAGCGAATAGTTTTTCGCACTTGCCCGAAAGACCCAATTAGTCTATACGAATTAAAGACTGTTACTTTCGGCATAAATTGTGCTCCTTATCTTGCGATAAGGACATTACTTCAATTAGCTGATGATGTTGAAAACTCCTTTCCAACAGCATCAAACATACTTCGAAAATGCATGTATGTTGACGGTGTTCTTGCCGGGGGTCATAGCATAGACTCTGCAATAACAGCCAGAGACGAAATTATGCAAGTTTTGCAGTCCGCTGGATTTCCATTGCGAAAATGGACTTCCAACTGCAACAAAATTCTAAAGGGCATCCCAAAAGCCCATTTGCTCAATGAAGATTTTTTTGGATTTTGAAGATACTAGTTCGGTAAAGGCACTTGGCATAAGATGGAATGCTCATTACGACCATTTTTATTTTATAACAAAGCCAATAAAAAACCACGATGTTCTTACGAAAAGAGAAATCCTCTCGGCAATCGCCAAACCTTTTGATCCACTAGAGTGGCTCGCCCCAATAATAATTACCGCCAATATTATTATGCAAAACATTTGGTTAGAAGGCACTGATTGGGACGACACCTTATCTGCGGTCACATTAGACCGCTGGCAGACATTTATGCAGAATTATGGGGAAATTGATAATATCCGCATACCTCGTTGGGTGCACTATTCACCAGCCGACAATGCCGAAATCCATGGATTCTGCGACGCTTCGGAAAAGGCATACGCGGCTGCTGTCTGCTTGCGTGTGAAGAAACAGGATCAAGTATACCTCAACCTACTCCACGCGAAAACCAGAGTGGCACCTGTTAAGACGATATCCCTTCCGATATCCGACGATATCCCTTCCCCGTTTGGAACTATGTGGTGCCGTCCTATTAGCGGATATTATAGAAACTGTCACGGAAAATCTCAGCCTAGCACATTTGGATGTTCATCTGTGGACAGATTCAACAATCGTCCTTGCATGGATTCGCAAACCGCCCTGCTCGTGGTCAACCTTTGTGGCACATCGAGTAACCAAAATAGTGGAAAAGGTCGGAAACAATAACTGGCGTCATGTGGACCCGGCATCAAATCCAGCAGACTTAGCAAGCAGAGGTCTTCCGGCCACGGAACTGGTTCACAATTCTTTGTGGTGGCAGGGTCCTTCTTACCTACAAGAAGACAAATCACGATGGCCGACAACAGAATGTGATTATCGAACAACGATGGAAGAGAAAAAGGTACAGGTATATTCAACAACAACAATCAATTTCAGTGATATTCTTGACCGTTTTTCAAATTTACCAAGAGCTTTGAGAGTTTTATCATATATTATGAGATTCTCTCAAAGAACCCAGCCTAATACGAAGACTGCATTTCAAGCAAAGTCTTGCTTAATTTCACCTGATGAAATTGAAGCAACGTCACAACGCTTAATCATAAACAGTCAAAAGCAATATTACGGTGGAGAATACGCGAAATTGAAACAAAAGAAAACAGTTGACACAAAAAGTGAGATATTGCCTCTCAATCCATTCCTCGACAAAGATGACATCATGAGGGCAGGCGGTCGTCTGGCCGCATCCCTCAACTTATCATATAACGAACGTCATCCTATTATCCTTCCATACAATAGCAGGTTATCACGCCTTATAACCAAATTCATTCACGAAATATCACTGTATGGCGAAAATCAGCTGATGTTGCGTTTAATTCGAACACAGTACTGGATTCCGCGAGTTAAAAATATGATCCGATCCATCATCCATAATTGTAAGATCTGCACGATCTATAAAAAGCGATCGCAAACCCAACTCATGGGAATCCTTCCTCAGGTACGCACCACCTTTTCGCGAGCCTTCACTAATACAGGTGTAGACTTCGCAGGTCCATTTGACATCAAAAGCTTCCGCGGCATAGGATGTCGCATTTCCAAAGGCTACGTCTGTCTATTTATTTGTTTCGCCACCAAAGCCATCCATTTAGAGGCCACCAATAACCTAAGTACCCCATCCTTTCTAGCAGCCTTCTCGAGATTCGTTGCTAGACGAGGATGTCAAAAAATGTTTACTCCGACAATGGTACCAACTTTGTAGGAGCTTCACGATCTTTACGATCAGAATTTAAAGCGTTTATTGCGGATGCACGCAATAACACGCTTTCAAAATATGCCCACCAGGCATTAACATGGCACTTCATACCTGCAGCAGCCCCTCATATGGGCGGACTGTGGGAAGCAGGTGTGAAAAGCTTCAAAGCCCACTTCAAAAAGACAGCCTCTTGTCTGAAATACACTTTCGAGGAGTTTAATACCCTCTTATGCCGAATTGAGTCATGAATGGAGACATTCGCGACCCTTAAGTCCCTTTTCAAATGAGCCATCCGATCTAGAGCCTCTCACACCTGGTCACTTTCTGGTTGGCGGACATCTCTTAGCTCCGCCAGAAATAGAAACCAGCGAGAATCCTGCCTCAATTGTGAATCGGTGGCAGAAATTGAAAGCCCTCCATCAAACCTTCTGCAAACGATGGAAAAGGGAATTCCTCATCGAATTACAAAAACGCACGAAATGGAAACATCAAAACCCTAACATCAAGGTAAGGGACCTTATCGTCATTAAAGAGGACAACCTACCACCAAACGAATGGAGAATGGGACGAGTAGTAAAACTACATCCTGGACCCGACAATCAAGTCCGCGTCGTGTACATCACGACACAAAGGGGACAGGTGACTAGACCATTAGTCAAATTGGTCCTACTTCCACCTTACCCAGAAGAAACGGAAAAATCCACACCTACAACTTCAACGTAATATCTTAACCCAATACCTCTCCAGTAGAAACAAATCTCACTTCGCGATTCACCCTTTACTAGAAGGTGATTGACATCACCACACTGTTATACCCCAGCAAACCTAAGAAGCTACAACAACCCCTACAACCTACGAACGATGCAAGTAAGTTCCATAAATTGTACCTATAAAGGTCAGGTGTACACGTGAGGTAACTTGCATAATTATACATATGCATACCTATGTGTACTTTGCATCAAATGTACTTACATGCATACATATATATATTATATATACATATATGATATATATATATATATATATATATATATACATATATGTATCTATACTATCCAACGTTAATCACATAAAAATAGGTACCAAGTAACGAAGCAAAGAGAATTAAGATTTACTGTAGAAAATATAATTTATTACATTTAAAAAAAATGCAGGTGAAAGCAAAATATTTTTTTACATATTTTTCGGGCGATAAATTTTAAACTACTTCAAAATCGTCAACTATTTGAACAATGTCAAAGTTTTCAGTTCATTTAAGGAATCTTCAAAAAAATGTATTAATACCAAATCTTTGTGAAAAATACATATGTTTCATTTACAAATGAATTAATAAAAATTCATGACTACATTGTTCAAATACCCTTTTAGGCTAATAGAATAAGCTCAATTTTTATTACCTTGCAACACACGTAATTATGTTTCGCCAGATTAATTTTAATTTGGTTTTTTTCGTTTTTCGGCGCGTTTTGGTTGTAGTATATTAGTTTAGTTTGATGATGCGACGTGTCATACTCTCAATACTCTAAGTTAAATAGCACACGCGAATTTCTCTATTCAATGAAAGGAAAAATCAGAATAAATAAAAAAAAAATAAAAACATAGCATTTGGTCATACCCTACGAATCGCGCATGCATGGGCGACCGCCTTTTGTGCCGCCCTAACTTGATGTTGATGTCTAGCACCGAATGCACTTTTAGCTCCTTCAATGTATCCTTTAGAGTAAGCACCGCTTTGCCCAACATTCGTCCCACAAATTCGAATAGGCTTCTCTAGGTCACTTAAAGCTTAGATGACACAAACATCTAAAAAGGCACATTTTCTCTTTCTTATTCACATTTTCACTTTCACGCATTAACATATTTACCTCATAGCAGCGGCAACGAGGTGATTAGAGATATCCTTCTAGTTGGCTATATCCCTAATAGCTTCAACATGGGATGGTCGTAGTCACACCAGCTTTTCTGTGCTTCAGCACATATGTTGATGATGCTTCTGATGGTGCAATTCCATGATTTCACGTCAGATGATTGGTTCCAAAGCGGCATAATCGCTTCGGCAAATCCTGCTTACAACGCACAGCCGCTTTGGGGCGTTTGAAGCAGTACGTGTCAATGCGAACATATTGAACAATTAGTTGATGGTGATTGCACAACAACAGAACCTATAACACACAGAATTAATTATAAAATTCATTGGGAAAATACCCATTTGGTCTCCCGCCTCTTTTAAAAAAAGAGGTATAAGGGGGGGTAGAGGGGTGTATCCCCATCTTAAAACTGAAAACAGAACCTACCGGAGGCTTATAGTTTTTAAGTTATTTGAGTTTAAAAATTGTAAAATTGACCAAGAATCCTCCTATTTTGGTTACTACAACCAGCCGAAGTGCTGCCAGACATCGTATAAATAAACAATTTTAGAAGATAATAAATGAATAGAAATACAAAATTTTACAAATTATTTCTATATTATATACGTCTATTCATATATATATATATATATATATATATAGGTATATTTATGGATATATGTATATATTTATATACATATATATATTAATGCTTGATTTTCAGTAAAGTATGTTTGATTGTATGCATTTTGAACATATGATATACATATATATATGATATATATATTTTTAATTCCAAATTTTCACTATATTATGAATATATGACATATACATACATATATATTTTTAAAAAAAAAGAAAAAAAAAGCGCCGCAGGCGAAAATTTGGAATAAAAAATCGCGCGATTTTTAATTCCAAATTTTCACTATATTATAATATACATATATATATTTAAAAAAAAAGAAAAAAACAGCGCCGCAGGCGAAAATTTGGAATAAAAAATCGCGCGATTTTTAATTCCAAATTTTCCCTATATTATGAATATATGATATATATATATACATACATATATATATTTAAAAAAAAAAGAAAAAAAAGCGCCGCAGGCGAAAATTTGGAATAAAAAATCGCGCGATTTTTAATTCCAAATTTTCCCTATATTATGAATATATTATATATATTCTTTTTTATATATTAAATATCTATATATAAAAAAGAATAATTAAAACATTTTGCGTAAAACTTTTTTCTGCGTAGGCGGCCTACGGCCGCACTTCAAAAAAATAACCCTTAATAGTGCAACACCGTCTCCGCTGCACATAGGAGTTTTACGTGAAGCGGAACTGTATTTCGAAAATCATATCGATATTGTATTTATATATATTTATGAACTCAATATATACACCTTAGAGGTTGTAAACCCCCATTCCTTCATTATTCTAACAGAAAAGAGTGTGTGGAAATTATGTTCCTATGTTGCTTCGTTTTCAATCGCATTCTATTATTTTTTTTTATTTTTTGCTTCTGGCAGCACTCCATTTAGCCATGCTTTTCAGTTATTGTAAATTTAGCTGGCATATTTGGAGTTAGCAACTTAAAAATGCAATATAAATGGTTAATTTGTGGTATAAATAAATAAAAAGAGTTAAAAACGTGTGTGTATGTTAATATAGTTTCAATATTTATTAAAATAAATGTGATAAATGCACTTATTCTATCAAAATTTGGTGAAGGTAAAAGTCAAATTTTATCAACAAATAACTTAAAAACTATTATTAACAGAATAGTGTTGGTGCTAGTTTTAGCAAAATAAGCACGAAATGAACATCTCCTGTGAATTTCATTGGAAAATTCGTAATATTTCTCTCAAAACAAGTGAGGGGATACTGCATGGAGTCTGAGCCAATTCATTAAGCACTAATTATAAACAATCATATATTTTAAAATCTTACCTTTATATTTTCGCCCACTTGTTGCTGTAGAATATTTTGCGAAATGTATGAAAAACAGAGTTGCATACTTATTATATTCAGATCATAATGCTGCGCTTACACTATGATCACTACTTGAGGCCGGCGCTCGTTATTCTGCCAAATATCTTTTTATTGATGGTGTTGAAATTGAAAATTGCTAATTTTTGCTAAACTGAACATATTTGTACGTATATATTTTTTAAAGATTTAATTTTTTTAGACCTTTCTCAATCACAAATGTTCAATATTCATATTATTCAAAGTAAAAAATTCACACTTAATTCAAAAAATTCAATATAATAAACTCACCTTTAATATAAATAAAATTTAATTAAAATATCATATTTCGCCCTCGTTCCATGATGATCCAAATGCGAGCACCATACGCAAATTCTGATGGCGCTCCTTCTTTGCCGTGGTCCAAGGATTTCTTGTGGGTGGTCGATTCACTAAATTGCCGTCATTGGCAACGCGTACATAGGGGCCTTTTTACGCACTTGTTATCTAGCCTTTATTCACACGCAAAACCGAAAGGCCAACAAATTGGCACTTAACACTTTTAATATACGGCTCGATCTGAACCTTTTTCTTAGCGCGACAGTTCTTTTTCCTTTATTTTCACTCACCCTATTTGTCGCTTATTATTTTTTTGACGAATTCACTATTTCCACTCACGTTTGTCACACAAAAAAAAAACCCGTACCCGACCCGCCGTCAACACATGTGAAAAAGAAATGGGTCGAAGTCAGCCATTAAGGAAATTAGGGATTAAGAAACAAAAACAAAAAAACCCTACAGGAATGATATAAATGGGTTCCACATTCCAGGGATAGTTTGCGTAAAGTAACGCAAACTATTAGTTTTCTCTAACATCATGCACCTATGTATGCAAATGCTATACAAAATTATATAATATTTATATATACAGGCATGTTCTGAAAATCGCGCGATTTCAATTCGGATCCGAAATGGAAATTCGTACGATTTTGTTTTGGGTGTTCTGTAGTTCGTCCGATTTCATTTAAATTCGAATTTAAGTTCGAGACAGCCGAAACAGCGTGAAGATAATAAATGTTTGTTGCGCACTACATAACATATGTAGGAGTAATCAAACAGATGACATTGAAACAGAAAGCGTATTAGAAAACAATCCAATTGATGAGGAAATTGCTGAAAATGAGGAAAACAGTAGTTTATATAGTGTTGGCTGAAATATAAGGGACTCTATTGCTAGAAATTTAATATTATGAAACATAAAATTTATTCATATTAAAAGTAAATATATACATAACAGTTCAATAACATTCTTTTATATTTATTTTTTAGTCTCTATCTCAAGCATTTTAATTTTAATTTTAACTGTTTCATGTTGCAACTGCTCTATTTTGAGGAAAAGACTTTGCTTTTGCTCTATACTTTGAGTCTTCAAGCGATTTTGCTCTGCCAGCAATTCATTTTGTTTCTCAACAGCACGACAAAGTCGTCGAATCTCTTCCCTTTCATCTTCCTGCGATTTTGCAATCTTGTGTTGGTTTTCGCAAATGTTATCTAAAGTGGTGGATATTTTCTTCATACAAGTAGATTGCGTTGCCATACACGTCTGAAGGCTGTCCTGCGTTGACACTCGTGGCCTTTTTGCAGCTCTAGGGGTAGCCACCGCTTCCCTACTTGTTTGGGGACGATCTTCCTCAGATTCGATAGCGCTATTATTTTCTTCTGTCCCAAAGCTTCTAGAATGGTGTATGCCCTCAACGGCTGCAAAAATTCCACAAGTTCTTGCAACACATTCTTCGTTGCTCGTCAGTACATGCTTATTAAAGGGTCCACCTCCTGTTGCCCTCGATTCTAGATTGTTATGGGCAACCTTTTTCCGAATGCACCCCTTCCAGTCAGACCATATCTTAAAAAAAGACAACTGAAAAATATTTATTTTAATATTTGACTAAATACTTACTTTTTTCCATCCATTAACATCTTTTTGGGGCGGCCCTTTTGCATTTAGCAGCGTCGTTAGCTCTTTCCACTTTTCCTCAACAGCAACTCTGTCGCCCTTCGAAAAATTCTTCGCCAAATCTGGATGAGATTCCATAAACTCGACTGAAATTAGCTCTTGCTTGGAGTTCTTGTGTTTTCCCCTAAACGTTTTTGAATTTATTTTAAATATTTTAAATAAACACTTTTATTTACATAAATATATGCAGTTATTTTGAGTAAATACTCACATTTTGATAATTTTATTTCAACAAACAGTTTATAAGAATGCCACAAACCGCTAACGTTTAAGTTGCCGAAATTTTAAGTGGAAAATTTTAACGATTTCGATTTCCAGAACAGGGTGACAAAACGATTTGCTGATGTTCGAAAAAAAATGAAAACGGAACGATTTACAGGACATGTCAAACGATTTGAAAACGGAAAATGCGAAAATATTGCCCGAAAACGATTTGCAGAACATGCCTGATACATCTAATTTTTTTTTTGCTTATCATTTTGTTCTTATTATAGACAAAATATAATAAGAACAAAAGGAAAAAAAATATATCACCACACCACGGCAGGACACCTTGTTCTTGGTTACGATCCACACATAGCCAAGACACGATCCTCCTATGCGGCGAATATTGCAATGCCCATTAGTATGTACCCACCCCCTCGCGGTGAACATACATATTAAAATGACATTAATATGTGATTGTACCCAATTAGGTACATTTTTTGTTTTGGGTGGCAGGGTGTCTCATAGGGCTATGAAAATTCCTCATAGCCAAATTACAAAAAAAAAAACTAGGGTCTGTCAGACTCACGCACGGTAGAAGTGAAACTTCTAAGTTGGTTGTTCCATGCATGGGAGCCCCGGTTTAGATCTCTCCCCCCTCTCTCGTGTTAAATTCAGGTTTTCATATTTTTTTTTCTATATCACTCCACATAAATTTGTACTATTTATTTTTGTCCTTATTAGCTTCAAATTTGACACTTGGGTGCAGTGTTGCACTTGACGCTGACATTTCTTTGCACTTCCAATGGTATTTTTTGCCTACTTTTGGCGCGTTAATCAATTTGCTTTGATCACCGAAACAGTTGAAATGTCATTTTACAACCTTCTACTTCAACTATCGTCACTCGTTTGGCAAACGCACTCATTGTATCGCTTCGTCTCCTCCATACCTACCATCTATTTACTTCACAGCAGTTTCTTATTGCTTTCCCGCTTACACACATTCAATCGGCGCTTTATCTGATACTCACACACAGCACTCATTTGCACGGGCTATGGCTATCTATAATACCCGTTTTTTTTTTTTTTTTTTTTTTTTTTTACGAGGAGGAAGCATCGAAAGCCTGTACCCCGTCAGTGTAGGACTTTAACCCCACTAAACCTCCTACCGTCCATGTACCGATCCCCTCCCGGTACTACCGTTAAGTAAATCGTCGGGAAGGCGGTTGAACTCTAGGCTCTACGTCAGTTACACTTCACATGCAGTCCGTCAAAAGTTGCATGTACTTTAATCCTCCCCCAGTTTTGTTTGTTACCGAAGCAAACCACCCCAGTTGGGCCTGTCCACCCCCTCCCACCATACTTGTCACACGTCGACTTAAGAGTTCGTTTCTTTGTCAAGTATCGTCTGTTTATCTGCCGCTGACCTCGGATATGTCTGCGAGCTTTAATGCATAAATTATTTGGCTAATTGCGGCCGAGATCTTATCCCACGCATACTTTGAAGACATCATGATGTCCACTATGTTTTCTGGTACTATCGGATCATCTGATAGTGAAGCTAAATCCTCTCTGATAGTCACAAATCGCGGGCATACAAAATATACATGTCTTGCATCTTCCTCTTCATGGCATATTCGACATAAAGGCGAATCACGTATCCTAAGGCGATGTAGATACTTCTGGTAGCAACCATGGCCTGTCAAAAATTGCGTTAGCTGGAAATTAGGCTCACCATAGCTTCTATTTAGCCATTTTTCGATTTTTGGGATTAGTGTATAAGTCCACCTTCCCTTTGTCGCGTTTTCCCAACGCTCCTGCCATTTCAGCATGGATGTAGCCTTCTCTCTTTTTATGATCGCGGATATGTTACTGTGGTCCTGTTCTTTCTGCACGAACACTCTCGCTCTTTCTTCCGCCAATATATCTATCGGAATCATGCCTGCGATCACCATTGCCGCTTCGTCAGAGGTGGTTTTATATGCGCTTATCACCCTCAGTGCGCAAAGTCTGTACATGGCTTCGTACGGTCTTCTATATGCTTTTACCTTCATGGATTTTGCCCATACTGGTGCTGCATATAGCAGGGTGCATGCGATGACGCTAGATAATAGCCTGCGTTTGCTGCTTCTCGGCCCACCCACATTCGGGAGCATTCTAGAGAGCGCACTGAACATTCTTGATGCTTTGTGGGTTATATATTCCGCATGTGGGCCAAAACTGAGCCGGCCGTCAATTATAACACCCAGATATTTGAGCTGACGAGACGATTTAAATTTATGTGTGCCTATGCTGAAAGAGGCTATCTCTGGTTTCTTGCGGGTACTGATGAGGACCGCTTCCGTTTTCTCCGCTGCAATGGATAAACCTACGCTATCCAGCCAGTTTGTTACGGTAGCAATTGCAGTGTTTGCTTTGACTTCGATATCGCACACCAGTTTAGCTACAATTACGAGAGCTATGTCATCCGCAAAGCCAACGATGTGTACATCTGTTGGAAATGGGAGTCGGAACACTTCATCATACATAATATTCCAAAGCGTGGGGCCTAGCACTGAGCCCTGTGGCACACCTGCTGTAATCTTATACTTTTTTATTCCACCTTCTGTGTCGTATTCTAAAACTCGATCGCTCAGATAGTTTCTGACAATATTAATATATATATGTATGCCGGAACAGATAGCTTTTTAAGTGCCTTCAGAAGGTGGCCCCAGTCTGCTGAGTTGAAGGCGTTTTTCACATCTAAAGTCACTACTGCGCAGTATTGCTTATCACCGCCTCTCCATCGTTTGCCTGCGATCGCGTCTGTAGCAATCGTGACCACCTTTTGTATTGCCGCTGTAGTAGACCTTCGCTTTCGGAAACCATACTGGTACGGGGATAGTCCCGCCTCGCATTCAGTGTACGGCTGTATTCTGTTGTTAATAAGCCGCTCTAAAAGCTTGCCCATCGTGTCAAGGAGGCATAGGGGACGGTAGGATCCTGGTATACCTGGTGGCTTCCCTGGCTTCGGGAGCAGCACTAGTCTTTGCCTCTTCCAGAAATTCGGGAACACGCCTTGCTCGAGACACAATTGCATCACCCTAGCAAATGTCTGGGGATTTTCCAGGATGGCTGTTTTTAATGCTATGTTCGGAATACCATCCGGGCCGGGAGCTTTGCGATCTCCAATCATTTTTGCTGCTTGTACCACTTCTTCAGGAGTTATATCATCAATGTCATTTATAGATGCTGAAATGTATGGCATTGGATCTGTTTTGCGGTGAGGAAACAGGGTCCGAACTATATTATTTAGCAAGTTAGGGCATTTTACTTGCGGCGCTTTAACAATTTTAGACATTACTACTCTGTATGCATTACCCCATATGTTTTTGTCTGCCTCGTTGCATAGCTGATTAAATGAGGCTGCTTTACTTCGCCGGATCTCATTTTTTAGCTGCTTTCGAAAATTTTTAAAATTTGCCAGCCTAATTTGATGCTCCGCAGTATTCCGTAGTCTTTGGCAGATCCTTCTCTCTCTGAAGCATTTCGCCCTTAGTTCTTTGATTGTGTCATTCCACCAGTATACTTGCTTCCGATGACAGCCTTTTACTTTCCGGGCCATCGATGCTTCGCAGGCTACTATAATGTCTTGCACAAGCCTATTTGCTGCCCTTGCTGCTGATTTCTCTTCTTGTACGCGCTCTATGACCTCGTTTAATACAAAGTTGAATAGAGGTTTGTCCAGTGTTGTCAGTCTCCATGCTTGGTGCAGAGAATTACTAGCAGAGATATAATTGTTGTCTTCTTTTCCTTCCGGGATGTCTATAATTAGGGCTTGATGATCGCTGTGGGTATAATGCTCGCTGACCTTCCATTTGACGCATCTAGTCAAGGAGCCACTAGTAAAAGTGATGTCTATTATGGACTCCTTACTATCTCTTTGAAAGGTGGCTGTTCTTCCATCGTTGGCTATGACCAAATCTAGCGGAGCGAGCGCCTCCAATAAAGCCGCGCCTCTGGCGTTCGTTCTCCTACTGCCCCATTCCACTGCCCATGCATTAAAGTCGCCGGCTATGACGACCGGGTGACGACCTCTCGCAGTCTCTACAATATGATCTAGGAACTCCCGGAACTCCTGCATCGTCCAGCTAGGGGGTGCATAGCAGCTGCAAATATGGCAACCTTTGACAAGGACCCGAACGAAGCCCTTTCTCGCATCTACTGGATCCGCTTTCTGAAACGGGTGGGTACCACAAGTCCATATTGCTGCTTTTCGTGTTCTATCTGCTACCCAATCGTTGCGCGAAGGAATCTTGTAGGGCTCTGAGATTATTGCTACGTCAACCTTCATCTCTATCACCGTCTGCTTCAATAAATCTTGAGCCGCCTCACAATGATTTAAATTTAATTGCATACTCCTCATGTTGATGCTTTGGCTAAAGCTCTTTTGTAGGCTGGACACCTGCTACTACCAGATATGTGGTCGGATAGCTCTTCCTTGGCTAGTTGACATAGAAGACATTTTGGTGCATTTGTGCAGTCTTTTGCTACATGTCCTTCATTTCCGCATCTCCTACACATCTTGGATCTATCGCAATTCGTACAGTTTTTCGATATATGGCCAAAATCTAGACAACGGAAACATCGCGTTGGATGAATAATCCTCCGCAGGCGGCAGACCACCCATCCAACTTTCAATTTCCCTTTAGAAAGGAGCAAATTTGCAGCGCTTACCGGAAGATTTAGTGTCGCTATTTGCGTATTCCCGTATGATTTACGTAAACTTTTCACTGCCGCTACGTTGATGTTTGGTAAATTGAATTGATCTACTATGGCTTGTACTACATCTACCCTTGTAGACACTTCATCAAGATCCCTGCACTCTATTGTTAATTCATGAGTCAGAACTCTAACTTCGGCTTTATCGCCAAGAACTTTTTCTACCAAGCCCTGGTATTGCGCATTGTCTGCCTCGCCCCGCGTTTTTAGTTAGAATAACATTTCACCTTTTTGCGTTTTCCTAATTTTTGTCACCATATCGCCGAGTTGTGAGAGGCTTGGCTCCGATTTAATTACACGGAGAATGTCCGCATAAGACCCCTCGCCTTTATTAGAAATAATAAAAGCGTCTGGTCTGGCCCTAATTCGCTGCTTTTCGCCCCCTTGACGCACTATCTCCGAGAAGGTACCGCCGCTTCTGCTTTCTGCCGCTGCCAAAGTCTGCGTAGGTGTTGTGCGACGCTTAGCTCGACGTACTTCCACCCACCCTTCATTCTCATTGGATGTGGGTTTATTTCCTCTTGGCAGCCTATCATTGGTTCCTTGCTTGCATGTGCCCTCCAAATGTGAAGCCTGCACACTAAGTGAAATGCTTCTCGTACGCTTTCCTATTGGCTGCGGGGAATTTTCAGGAGAGGAATTCCCTCTATATTGAGCCCTTGTCCTCTTCCCATTGGCTTTAGCATTTTCTGCAAAAGGTGTTTGAGTGGCCTTCTCGACACCTGATTTGGCTTTATTATGCGTAGCTAATTTATTCTGCTCTTGCTTTACTTTTTTGTGTAATGCAGAGATTGATGAGACAACACCTCTCATCTGTTGATTTACATGTCTCTGCAGTACCATCATTTTTGCTAGCTCTTCTATCTTTGCTCCCAGCATGGTAAGAGCGTCGCCATTAGCCGGAGAGGCGAATGCAGGGAGAAAGAGCGACTCACTTAATGTTTCCCTTTGCTTCACAGGGGAACCGCTATCCATCGTCTGCTTATCACCTCCTTCTAAGCTACCAGTAACAGATTTGACAACGTGTGGTGAGGTTGTGCGCTCGGGTGATCTCGCTGTTTTGGAGCAACGCATAAACGGATTCACATTCTCCATTGCACTTACACCTTTTGGTGTGAAGCTCACCGCACTGAACCGTACTCACGTAGCTGTTTAAATGTTTGTTTTTCTGCTATTCTCTCAATGTTCTCTATTTTCACTTGTTCACTGTACAAGTACAAACCACTTTGCTGAACTCACCCGCTATCAACGTAGCTGTTTAAATTTTTAGTTTTGCTACTTCTCTCTTTTTTTTTTTTTTTTTTTTTTTTGTTTTTTATAATACCCGTTGTCGGTTGTCGATTGTCGGTTGCGTGCATGTCGCCAGTCTACTTCAATGCTTACTTGTGTGCTATATACATTTCAGTTCATATTATTTCGAAGACGGCGTGTCTCGGTGGCTCCCTCACATCGTTCAGCGCTTGCGATGCGAGAGAGCGACAGAGAGAGCGAATAGGCGAGAGTGGGAAGGAGCAGCTGCTCCTTGGCCCCGCCCATTCGACGGATTTCGGTAACGCTCCGAACTTAGCGTTTCACTCGCCTATTTTCAATCTGTCTTGGGGCCCCCGACGCGCCTAAAGAAGATTCACTTCAAAAAAAAACTAAAATGCCTTCTGCATATTTAGTTAACAAAAAAATATATATTATTTTTTTTTTGTCTTTTCCTTCGCTGTGATCAGCACTGCACTGAACAGCCAAATGCACCACTACCAATATAATACACTAAAGCTAATTAAGCAACTAATTATAAAGCCGTGTACACACTACAAATTTTCGTTTTTAAAAAAACAAAAAAAAGAAAAAAACAACAACAACAAACGCCACCCTCCGATTACGATAATAATATCTTTACAGAATGACTCGCTACAGTGTAATGAAGAAAAGGGCTAGTCGCCACCCCCATCGATAACCGACAGCGTGCCGTTTGTGTGACGCAAGGCACCCAATACGCCTCTGCCCCGTCTTCCGGGGAAACAACCCGATTGAGCGGCTTCGGGAAGCGCTTCTGGGCCACTATTGCGCCAACTGCTTATCTATGGCCCACAAGTCGCGCAATTGCGCAAGCGAGGGAAGGTGCAGACGATGCGGCGACCACCATCACACTATGCTGCATATTCCCGAGGAACGACGCTCGTGGAGCCAGCAAGTCGCTGAGGAAGACAGCGACGCGGTGTCAGTAAATGCGTCGGACGATTTCTCGGAGACACCGATTCCCGATCAAACCACGGCTGGAGCGGAAACTAGGCCTTTTCGCCCAGTTGTGGCCGCAGCGGGAACCAGGCCTTTCCGTACTACCATAGACAGGGGATCGGAGACCAGGCCTCTTCGACCCCAGCTACAGCACGAACGACGGCGCGAGCGTGAACCGGAAACTAGGCCTTTCCGTACCAGAGTAGACAGGGGATCGGAGACCAGGCCTCTTCGACCCCAGCTACAGCACGAACGTCGGCGCGAGCGTGGAGCGGAAACTAGGCCTTTTCGACCACGCACGCGAACGACGTTGGTGCGCCAACGTCCAAGACGCAATGCTCGACTGGCGACTAGGCCTCGCCAGCGAGCATTACCACCCGCATTCCGCGCAGGCGACCTAATTCTGGGACAGGCGCTACGCCCAGTGGCGACGGTCATGCCGACCGCCGTCATTAAAATCGAGGCTGGGGGACGCCCTCATCGACGCGTGCCTACCCGTTACAATCATTGCAAGCGGCCTCGCAAGGGACCTGGGGTTATTAAGTACCCAGGTAGGAGGCCAAAGGGGATGCGTGATCACCAATCGCGGAAGAAACGGCAATACTAAGACCTTGTCATGTCGGTCTCCTTGCCGCGGGGATGAGGCTTAAGTGGCGAGTTAACCCCATTCTATGGAGATTAACTTACCACGAACTAAGAGGGCAGCTCCATATAGGAATTGGGTATCCACTCAACCGCGGAACGGCGGAATTGGTGGCCACCCAAGTACTATGTGGAGAGTACCGTACCGACAACCTGGCAGGAGGTATAAAATGCATTTCCTTACAATGTGGAGGCTCAACAAGGATCTTTCTGCACGAGGTAACCCACTTCTGGGAAATCCTCCCGTCGAGCAATCGACGGCTCGGGCATCGGATGTGCAGGCCCGAACCTCACACTCCCCTATGACCGGAACTGACACCCAGGGTTCCGGAGGAAGCGAACTACTAGTGGTGAAACATGGCACATTGGCTATGCCAATGGAGAGCCGAGTGAGTGTGAGTGATACACCGCCGTCGAAACGATCTGAAGCAACTGAACAAGTTGTGGAGGATGTGGAGATGGCGGACAATCTCTCAGTAGACTCAGACGGATCTCTGGTACCGAGTAAGTCTTTGACAACGGTTAAACCTGGTGCGAATCAGGTAAGTACCGGTAAAAAGACCGAAGTTATTGGAGATTCGAACGCAGGTGTTGGTCTAACCGCAAGGCAGATCAAACGAAGGAGACAGAAGGCGAGGCAAGCCGAAGCACTAGCTAAGGCAAGGACTCAAGCTCCGTCAACTTCGACACCTGTAACGGAAACGGGAAAGCGTGGCAGAACAGAGGATTCCTCTGTAGCGCTGCGCTCTTCCGGAAACGAAACGGGGTCTGTGCCAAAGACCGGGAAGAGGAGAAAGGCAAAGAAGAGGAAAGTCGAGAGACGGAATTCGGAAATGCCTGCATCCTCGACCCAATCCAAGGCAGACAAACCTTTGCCTGACAAGGCAGAGGCTAAGGGACCTCAAATGTCGAATGACACTCTTCCGTCAACGTCTGGCGAATCATTCGCGAGAATGGCAGCAAAGGCAATGACGGTGGAGATACATACCGACAAACAAGATGGTCTACTGTCCAAAGGGCAACAAGACTATCTTGACAGCTATCTTTGGAAAGCTATCGGTGAGTCGAAAGACGCGCCGACGTTCGAGGGGAAAAGCGTGGTAGACGGCATCGTAAAGGTGCACTGTTCCAATGCTTTTTCCCGAGAATGGCTAGAAAAAGTTATAGCAAAGATTCCAGCCTGCGAAAACAGCAAGTTTATTCTTGTTGAGAGTAGCAAAGAAAGGCTGGTACGAGCGAGTGTCTGGATTCCGGGTCCTTCCTGTAATTCAGCAGAACTCCTCAAACGCATCCGTGTTCAGAATAAGGATCTTGACACGACTCTCTGGAGAGTATACTCGTGCACCAGGCAGAAATCCGCTACCACTTCGGAGGCGGGTTCCCACCTGGTACTGGGTATCGATCTTGGGTCCCTCAAGGTGCTTAAGTCGAAGTACGGTTGCCGTCCTCACCTACATCTGGGGCGGATCCAGTTCCGCGTCCAGGATAAGGTGGAGGACAAAGCGTAAATATACTCAGTCTCATGACTGAAGTAATATTTACACAGATTAATCTGCAGCATAGCAAAGCGTCTACGGCTCTCTTGTGCCGTAGGCATGCAAAACTGCAAACAAACCCACACATAATACTTATACAAGAACCATGGGTATGTCACAAGCGTATCTGTGGTCTAAGTGCTATGTCGTGGGGACAAATACTTCATTGTGAAGGGAATGTGAGACCGCGAGCATGTATTATCATGCCGAGGTTGATCGAACACACGATGTTAAAAGAGCTATGCTCTGGAGATATCGTTGCTGCAAAAATAAAGTACTGGAAAAGTGGGAACAGTGTCGAAGCTATCATAGTTTCGGCCTACCTACCCTATGACTCTGTACAGCCACCTCCTTCGAGGGAGCTAAGAGAAGTGGTCAAGTACGCAGAATCCAATAATCTGGGGCTAATAGTGGGCTGTGACGCAAATTCACAGAACATTGTGTGGGGAAGCAGCAAATGCAACCCCAGAGGTCTCAAGTTACTGGATTTTATCCTGTCATCCGATTTGGTCATCCAAAACACTGGTAACAAACCAACTTTTGTGACCAGAAGGAGACAAGAGGTGATTGATTTAACACTTACCAATAGGTCAGTTGGAAATCAAATCAACCGATGGCGAGTTTTGGAAGAGGACTCTCTTTCTGATCATCGTCTTATCGAATTCCGACTGGGAATTGACACAATATCAATACCTTCCGGTAGGAATCCTCGAAATGTGGACTGGGACAGGTATGGTGAGCTTGTAACAGAGCGATTACCAAACCTGAAAAAACTCAAATCAGCAGAAATGATTGAAGATGCTACTAAGAAATTAGAAGGTACTTTAATCAACTGCTTTGAGGAACTGTGTCCACTCAGGCAAAGCAGACAGGGGAAAGCGGTTCCTTGGTGGAACCCTGAACTGTCGAAGCTTCGTATACGGTCCAGGAAACTTCTTAATAAGGCCTTGAAGACCAAAACAGAAGAGGACTGGGCCAATCATCGACTTACACAGAGAGAATATAAGAAAAAAGTACGGCAAGCCAAACTTGAATCCTATAGAAATTTCTGCAGTAACGTCGAAGAAATGAGGGAAACAGCGAGACTTTGTAAGGTCCTTCATTTAGACCGCTCAGTAAGGCTGGATTCCATTCGAAAACCTGATGGTTCATACACCATTTCCAAATCGGAAACGTTTAATGCTCTACTCGAAACCCATTTTCCGGGTAGTAGAACTCTCTCTGAAGCTGAGAGTGGCATGAACAATGACGGTGGCAACGGTGGAACCTCTAGGTACAGCTGGTATATTCCTAGTCGGATAGTGACAAGGGAATCGATAAGGTTTTCCTTATCTTCCTTTGACAACTTTAAGTCCCCTGGACCTGACGGAATATATCCAGTAATGCTTAAAAAAGGAGGAGACAGGCTGATTGAGGCCCTGAAAAGGATCTTCACAGCCTGTCTTGCATTTGGTTATATACCATCCCAATGGCGACGCGTAAGAGTAGTATTTATTCCAAAACCAGGAAAAGATGACTATTCCCTAGCAAAAAGTTTCAGACCAATCAGTTTGACATCGTTCATGTTGAAAAGTCTGGAACGAGTGGTGGAGAAACATATTCGAGTGGGGGTATTGCCGAGAAGTCCACTTAGTAGAAATCAACACGCTTACCAGAGTGGAAAATCATGTGAATCAGCCTTACACGATCTTGTTAGCAAGATTGAAGCTGGGCTGGAAGCTGACGAATACACAATGGGCGTGTTCGTGGACATTGAGGGGGCTTTTGATAATGCCACTTTCGGCTCGATATGTTCTTCTGCCGAGCGACACGGAGTTAATCAAGCCATTATAAAATGGATATACTCCATGCTCTCTGAGAGGCTGTTAACCGCTGGTGGGAGCGACGACGAGCAAATCACAGTCAGGGCCAAGCAAGGATGTCCCCAAGGGGGTGTTCTTTCTCCGCTGCTGTGGTGCTTCGTCGTAGACTCCCTATTAGCGGAGATGCAGGAACTCGGCTTTCACGTCCAAGCATATGCGGACGACGTCTGTGCGCTAACATCGGATAAATCCTTAAGGAGGCTTTGCACGAAAGTGCAGAGTATCCTTGACAAAATCGATGATTGGTGCATGAGACAAGGTCTTTCCGTTAATCCGAACAAAACAACCATAGTCTTGTTTACGAGAAAACGGAAATTGGATGGACTCAGTCTTCCAACACTGAAAGGTGTGACACTTGGTCTTTCCAACGAAGTTAAATATCTAGGAGTAATCTTGGATAAGAAGCTGACCTGGGAGACACACGTTTCACTGAAGGTGAATCGTGCATTGAAGATTTTTCAGCAATGCCGTAGAGCCTTTGGCAAAACTTGGGGTCTGAAACCTGCTGTGGTCCTATGGATATACACGGCACTTATCAGACCAATCATCACTTACGCTTCTGTGGTCTGGTGGCGACGGAGCATGGTTAAGTCCACAATCCGGGAACTATACAGGCTGCAAAGAAGTGTATGTTTATGCATCACGGGTGCCATGAGTACAACCTCTGGTGATGCCCTAAATGCTATGCTTAATTTGCTCCCCCTGGATCTTAAGATACAACAGGAAGCAATAAAAGCAATGTGTAGACTCCATAAATATGGTTTCTGGCACGAAGATGGAACTTCGGGACACAGAGAAATCTTTAAGTTGCTGTCGGAGCAGTATCCACTGTTTTTGGCACCTAAAGATGACCTGATACCCACAGTTTCGTTCGGAAGGAAATTTGATGTCAGATTTCCATTGCGTGAGCAATGGAGCAATCCAGAATGCATGCAGGGAGGTTTGACGGATATTTTCTTTACCGATGGGTCCAAGACTGAAATAGGGTCTGGAGCCGGATGGTACTTAAACGATAGTAATAAGTATCACTATGCTATGGGGGGAATGGCAACTGTTTTTCAAACAGAAGTTTTTGCCATCCTAAAAGTAGCCGAATGGATAATCGAGAGGAGATGGAGCGGGAAACAGATTGGAGTCTTCAGTGACAGTCAGGCTGCATTGAAGGCCCTGGAGAACGCGAAGCAAACCTCGAAGATTGTTCAAGAATGTAAGAAGAAGCTTAATTCTGTCGCAAGACAAAACAGGCTTGTACTTATATGGGTTCCGGGACACTCCGGTGTTCAAGGAAACGAAATTGCCGACGAATTGGCCAACCGTGGATCAGCGGTGCCCCCACAGGGGCCAGAGCCAATAATCGGAATCAGTCCCGCAGGAATCAAGAATTGGATCAACGATTATGTAGGCAATCTACATAAAGAGCGATGGTCCGGTCTAGAACGCTGCAGAACTGCAAAGTGTTTTGTGACAAGTCCGAACAGAAAACTGTCAAACTTTCTACTAAAACTTAGAAGGAAAGACATTCGGTTGATGGTCGGCATCATTACAGGACACAACCCATGGGGTCAGCATATGACCACCATTAGAATCATCGAGGACCCGGTATGCCTGTCCTGCTTGGAGGAGGCGGATAGCACTGAGCACTTTCTCTGTGAGTGTCCTGCCTTTGCTAGAGCGCGACTACGGGTATTGGGTTCCGATGTCATGGGAATGAGTAATATTCGTTCTCTAAAACTGGAGGATATTTACAGATTCGCCAAAGAATCTGGAAAATTCTCACAGGACTAACTATCTCTATCTCTGTCTCTATTCTTTCCTATCTCTTTCTCTGATACTTTTCTCCCTCCCTCCTTAACTATCTACCCCCTTTCCAGAGCTTTAAATACAATGGGCTTTTTAGCCTGAGTGTTTTAGGAGCCACCAAATCTCATGGTGCTCCTTGGCTCGACCTCTTCAAATTCAAATTCAAATTCAAAGCGCGTTGTCACACATGCTGCGGTGGTACCGGGATTCCAGCGCGTCACCCCCTTCCGAAGCGTCGAACCGGCTATAGCGGCGCCTTACGTGCACATGAGACTGGCGGATTCCAAATTCTTTGAATCCACTCCTATCCGCCTAGTGATAGGAGCGGAACTTTACTCCAGCGTCATGACGCAGGAGACCCTACCCCGCTCTCTCAGCACCCTAATGGCGCAGAGTTCTATATTTGGCTGGGTACTGTCCGGGGTCTGCCCGTTAAATTAAAACATTTTTTATTTTGTATAATACAAATTACAAATCAATAAATTTGAATATAACAAATTTTATTTCTTTTGTGTGCAACAATTATCCACGTACATAAAATTTCATCTTTACAGCATTTCAGACGGCACCAGCAGCCTCCGATGTCTCACCAATATACCGAACGTTGGCTGACACCTCCGTCCTGAAACAATCATTGCTTATTGCAAGGGGGCCGGCATGTTTAGGCCACACCCTAATATTTAATATACATTTTTAGCCACCCTAATGGTAACTGCGCCTACCGTTCCGACTGTTGCTAACCACCGTTTCCAGTCGTTGCAACGTGAAGACCGTTAACCCTGGCATTTCCCCGCCGAACAGTTAAAACGTTTACCGTGTTAAACGTTGTTCGGCGAGGTTACTTTCACTTTAATTCTAATTATAACTTTCTCTGCGATTTTCCAATCAGAAGCATCAGGACGTGTCAGCCAGCTAAAGGTAATATGTTATAAATTATACTTATACTGCTTAACATAATAATACGTAAGCAACGTATGTCTATTGCCTATACTTCTATGTACATGTATATCTTTCTATGCATATATCTATGTATATACTGCAATAAAATATTAATGAATATATACTGACACGCCTTTGTGCTTTCTATTTTTTATAAAATATATCATCGGAGCGACCGTAGAGGCCCCACATTTTAAACCGCCCATTGCGTCGCACTCCGATTATAGCCAAAATAAGAACAAAAGAAAAAAAATATTTTGCTTTCACCTGCATTTTTTTTAAATGTAATAAATTATATTTTCTACAGTAAATCTTAATTATCTTTGCTTCGTTACTTGGTACCTATTTTTATGTGATTAACGTTGGATAGTATAGATACATATATGTATATATATATATATATATATATATATATCATATATGTATATATAATATATATATGTATGCATGTAAGTACATTTGATGCAAAGTACACATAGGTATGCATATGTATAATTATGCAAGTTACCTCACGTGTACACCTGCCCTTTATAGGTACAATTTATGGAACTTACTTGCATCGTTCGTAGGTTGTAGGGGTTGTTGTAGCTTCTTATACCCTAGCACACGGGTATAACAGTGTGGTGATGTCAATCACCTTCTAGTAAAGGGTGAATCGCGAAGTGAGATTTGTTTCTACTGGAGAGGTATTGGGTTAATTAAGATATTACGTTGAGGTTGTAGGTGTGGATTTTTCCGTTTCTTCTGGGTAAGGCGGAAGTAGGACCAATTTGACTAATGGTCTAGTCACCTGTCCCCTTTGTGTCGTGATGTACACGACGCGGACTTGATTGTCGGGTCCAGGATGTAGTTTTACTACTCGTCCCATTCTCCATTCGTTTGGCGGTAGGTTGTCCTCTTTAATGACGACAAGGTCCCTTACCTTGATGTTAGGTTTTTGATGTTTCCATTTCGTGCGTTTTTGTAATTCGATGAGGAATTCCCTTTTCCATCGTTTGCAGAAGGTTTGATGGAGGGCTTTCAATTTCTGCCACCGATTCACAATTGAGGCAGGATTCTCGCTGGTTTCTATTTCTGGCGGAGCTAAGAGATGTCCGCAAACCAGAAAGTGACCAGGTGTGAAAGGCTCTAGATCGGATGGCTCATTTGAAGAGGGACTTAAGGGCCGCGAATGTCTCCATTCATGACTCAATTCGGCATAAGAGGGTATTAAACTCCTCGAAAGTGTATTTCAGACAAGAGGCTGTCTTTTTGAAGTGGGCTTTGAAGCTTTTCACACCTGCTTCCCACAGTCCGCCCATATGAGGGGCTGCTGCAGGTATGAAGTGCCATGTTAATGCCTGGTGGGCATATTTTGAAAGCGTGTTATTGCGTACATCCGCAATAAACGCTTTAAATTCTGATTGTAAAGATCGTGAAGCTCCTACAAAGTTGGTACCATTGTCGGAGTAAACATTTTTTGGACATCCTCGTCTAGCAATGAATCTCGAGAAGGCTGCTAGGAAGGATGGGGTACTTAGGTTATTGGTGGCCTCTAAATGGATGACTTTGGTGGCGAAACAAATAAATAGACAGACGTAGCCTTTGGAAATGCGACATCCTATGCCGCGGAAGCTTTTGATGTCAAATGGACCTGCGAAGTCTACACCTGTATTAGTGAAGGCTCGCGAAAAGGTGGTGCGTACCTGAGGAAGGATTCCCATGAGTTGGGTTTGCGATCGCTTTTTATAGATCGTGCAGATCTTACAATTATGGATGATGGATCGGATCATATTTTTAACTCGCGGAATCCAGTACTGTGTTCGAATTAAACGCAACATCAGCTGATTTTCGCTATGCAGTGATATTTCGTGAATGAATTTGGTTATAAGGCGTGATAACCTGCTATTGTATGGAAGGATAATAGGATGACGTTCGTTATATGATAAGTTGAGGGATGCGGCCAGACGACCGCCTGCCCTCATGATGTCATCTTTGTCGAGGAATGGATTGAGAGGCAATATCTCACTTTTTGAAATTAAGCAAGACTTTGCTTGAAATGCAGTCTTCGTATTAGGGTGGGTTCTTTGAGGGAATCTCATAATATATGATAAAACTCTCAAAGCCCTTGGTAAATTGGAAAAACGGTCAAGAATATCGCTGAAATTGATTGTTGTTGTTGTATATACCTGTACCTTTTTCTCTTCCATCGTTGTTTGATAATCACATTCTGATGTCGGCCATCGTGATTTGTCTTCTTGTAGGTAAGAAGACCCTTGAAATGCAATCTTCGTATTAGGGTGGGTTCTTTGAGAGAATCTCATAATATATGATAAAACTCTCAAAGCCCTTGGTAAATTGGAAAAACGGTCAAGAATATCACTGAAATTGATTGTTGTTGTTGAATATACCTGTACCTTTTTCTCTTCCATCGTTGTTCGATAATCACATTCTGTTGTCGGCCATCGTGATTTGTCTTCTTGTAGGTAAGAAGGAGTGCGACGCAAATATTGCATGAAGAGGCCAGTCGCCGTTTAGCTCCTTGATCTTATCTCGGGAAATCGAATTTTTGAATAGTATTTTCCCTAATCGATTTCCTTCTGAGCTTTCTTCAATGCTTCCGCAGAAGTCTTTCCAAGATCCTTTTGGGTCCTTCTGTCCGATCCGAAGTAGTAATCGGCTATGCTCCAACAGACGAGTTTCCCACCCACAGCGTAGTCTTCGTTATAGCAATTAACTCAGCTTCAAAGATACGTACAGCACTTCGTGCGAAAGAACTATTTTAAGAACAGAATTGTTGAGCAATGTAATCTAGCTCCTAGCTCTCGGAAGAATCCTTAGAATTTTCGAGTGGCCAATATTTCCACACAGTTTGATTGCGTTGGAGTTCGTCTTAAATTTGCCATAGACATACACTGGGAGATGATCAAATGGAGTATCAAGAGCTTTGGTTATGGTAGAAAGCATCACACCTTTGATAAGTATAGATGCTGCCCTTCCATTTTGCTCTTCCATACCATATTTTGCTATTTTGATCACCAAACCTTTGAGCACCCTTAGAAGAGGACAGGTCTGTGAACCGCAGTGTACAGCTGGTGTATTATGCGTGCTTTAAGGCCCATCTATTACATATATTCCTTTTGCATGCATGTAGGGCAGTGACCGCTACACTTGACTTGTTTTCGATGTTCCGATGAAATTTGAAATTTGAAAAGGTCGAGCCAAGGAGCACCAGAAGATTTGGTGGCTCCTAAAATACTCAGACTAAAAGGCCCATTCTATTTAAAGCTCTGGAAAGGGGGTAGATAGTCAAGGTGGAAAGGAGAAAAGTATCAGAGAAAGAGATAGGAAAGAATAGAGACAGAGATAGAGATAGTTAGTCCTGTGAGAGTTTTCAGGATTCTTTGGCAAATCCGTAAATATCCTCCAGTTTAAGAGAACGGATATTACTCATTCTCATGACATTGGAACCCAATACTCGTAGCCGTGCTCTAGCAAAGACAGGACACTCACAGAGAAAGTGCTCAGTGCTATCCGCCTCCTCCAAACAGGACAGGCATACCGGGTCCTCGATGATTCCAATGGTGGTCATATGCTGACCCCATGGGTTGTGTCCTGTAATGATGCCGACCATCAACCGAATGTCTTTCCTTCTAAGTTTTAGTAGAAAGTTTGACAGTTTTTTGTTCGGACTTGTCACAAAACACTTTGCAGTTCTGCAGCGTTCTAGACCGGACCATCGCTCTTTATGTAGATTGCCTACATAATCGTTGATCCAGTTCTTGATTCCTGCGGAACTGATTCCAATTATTGGCTCTGGCCCCTGTGGGGACACCGCTGATCCACGGTTGTCCAATTCATCGGAAATTTTGAATCCCGCAGTGTCCTGCAACCCTTATAAGTACGAACCTGTTCTCTCTTGCGACAGAATTAAGCTTCTTATTACAATACATTCTTGAACAATCTTTGAGGTTTGCTTTGCGCTTTCCAAAGCCTTTAGCGCAGCCTGACTGTCACTAAAGATCTCCAATCTGTTTCCCGCTCCTTCTCCTCTCAATTATCCATTCTGCTACTTTCAGATTGCCAAAAATTTCCGTTTGCAAAACAGTTGCCATTCCTCCCATAGCATAGTGATACTTATTACTATCGTTTAAGTACCATCCGGCTCCAGACTCTATTTCAGTCTTGGACCCATCGGTAAAGAAAATATCCGTCAAACCTCCCTGCATGCATTTCCTTCCAAATGAAACTGTGGGTATCAGGTCATCTTTACGTGCCAAAAACAGTGGATACTGCTCTGATATCAACTTAAAGTTTTCTCTGTGTCCCGACGTTCCATCTTCCTGCCAGAAACCATATTTATGGAGTCTACACATTGCTTTTATTGTTTCCTGTTGTATCTTAAGATCCAGGGGGAGCAAATCAAGCATAGCATTTAGGGCATCACCAGAGGTTGTACTCATGGCACCCGTGATGCATAAACATACACTTATTTGCAGTCTGTATATTTCCCGGATTGTGGACTTAACCATGCTCCGTCGCCACCAGACCCAAGAAGCGTAAATGATGATTGGTCTGATAAGTGCAATGTATATCCATAGGACCACAGCAGGTTTCAGACCCCAGGTTTTACCAAAGGCTCTACGGCATTGCTGAAAAATCTCCAATGCACGATTCACCTTCAGTGAAACGTGTGTCTTCCAAGTCAGCTTCTTATCCAAGATTACTCCTAGATATTTAACTTCGTTGGAAAGACCAAGTGTCACACTTTTCAGTGTTGGGAGACTGAGTCTAACCAATTTCCGTTTTCTCGTAAACAAGACTATGGTTGTTTTGCTCGGATTAACGGAAAGACCTTGTCTCATGCACCAGTCATCGATTTTGTCAAGAATCCTCTGCACTTTCGTATGAAGCCTCCTTAAGGATTTATCCGATGTTAGCGCACAGACATCGTCCGCATATGCTTGGACGTTAAAACCGAGTTCCTGTATTTCCACTAATAGAGAGTCTACGACGAAGCACCACAGCAGCGGAGAAAGAACACCCCCTTGGGGACATCCTTGCTTGGCTTTTGTTCGTCACTGCTCCCACCAGCGGTTAACAGGCTCTCAGAGAGCATGGAATATATCCATTTTACATTGATTTGATTAACTCCGTGTCGTTCGGTAGAAGAACATATCGAGCCGAAAGTTACATTATCAAAAGCCCTCTCAATGTCCACGAACACGCCCATTGTGTATTCGTCAGCTCTCAGTCCGGCTTCAATCTTGCTAACAAGATCGTGTAAGGCTGATTCACACGATTTTCCACTCTGGTAAGCGTGTTGATTTCTACTAAGTGGACTTCTCGGCAATACCCCACTCGAATATGTTTCTCCACCACTCGTTCCAGACTTTTCAACATGAACGATGTCGAACTGATTGGTCTAAAACTTTTTGCAAGGGAATAGTCATGTTCCGGTTACAGTTGAGTTTACGGTCTACAATAATCCTGAGGCACTTTACCTTGGTTGCAGGTATAAGTCCCACCCTATTTAGTGAGGGGCCCTAGCAGCAGGTATATTCGTTTATGAATAGCATAATTTCGGGACCACTCTCTCCATAATGAGAGAATGTTTTGCAACAGTTCGCTCAGAATTAGAGATGCTATCCTGATGCAGTTAATGCAATATTGTCCACATAAGCGATGAAATTACAGGCAGGATTTTGCGAATTTAAAAATAGGGTATTTACAATAACGTCTAGAGTAGAGGAGTATTCCTCCCTGCATGCGTAGTAATAGTACTTCCACCATCTGGTGGTTGTTTTCTAATGAAATAACCGAATGAATTCTGCAAATGGCCGGCCCTGATCCACTTAAAGGAGGAATGCTGATAACAGCAACTGGGTAGAGTTTGTTGAAAGCCCCTTTTATATCGAGAACCATACCTAGCGTAAACTTGAAAGGCAACCCCCCTTTTATATTTTGCCTACAATTTCGTGTACAGCTGTGTCTACGTTCTTACCTTTAGAGTATGCGTGCTGACATGGTGAGATGCAATTTGGGAGGATTTTTTTTAATCGGATGTAGACATCCAACTATCTACCTAACATTTTGAGAATAATGGAGGCCAGGCTTGTAGGAGTAAAATACTTTCATTTCACATGGTAGGTTCTGCCCCCGTCAATTAGAAAGATGCCATCTAGTTCGGAAGATTTGTGCTCGGGAATAAATCTAATTTCCTATTCAACCTTTCTATTACTTGTGATGCTCCCAGAGGTACTAAGTTTTTCAAGTTGAGGGTATAGAGCCAGTGTCCTCTGTACACCCGTGAAAACGTGCGTATATTAGGAGGTTCAGCATTTCATAGCTAGAAGAGGTTCAGTCACCGTTTTTTTTGTCTAAATTGGATATTTTGTAAACGGTTCCCTTCAGAGATTTCTCCAATTTTTTCACAGAAATCCTAACACGATTTTATTTGGACAATTTTAGAAGAAACATTTTTTGTCCTAAGCAATTCGTTTCATTAGTTTTTTATTGTAGGCCGCGCTAGTCCTCCTCTTATTTCTGTAACATGAGAAGGTGGTAGATCTCAATGTGGGTTCACAAAAAATAAAGAGATGGTCTGAAAGGAAGTGCTTCCTGGAAACATGCCAGTTGTTGATGTTGTCTGAGAGACCACTCGAGATCAGCATTTTATCCAGGAATTTCTCTCTATTAGATGGGACAAATGTAGGCTTATTCCTACATTTGGGAAAATTAGAAAAGTCCATCTCAATAAGAATACATGCTCTGGTCTTAGCTGTGTGCGGTATATGCCTGGTAGGCATAATAATTTAATTCGCAAACCCTGGGTCCTGCGACCCAGTGTTCTTGGATATATACAAGCTCGTCTGCAGTTTTGCAGATTAGGGGGAAGTCAATATATTTATATTGCCCTAGAATCCCATGCACAGTTGTAACTGGGACAGTAAATTAGCCCAGTGGGTGTAGGCTGAGCCAATGTAAGCGGACACCGAGCGTGTGTTGCGCCGAAGTGGTTTCGAATACATGCTCTGGGGGATAACCCTTAGGTCTCAGAAGGACGCGGTCGGTCTGGGCGTTGCCTAGTCTGTCTCCCTGCAGCGAATTTGACTAATCAGGTCCGCTCGAGGCGTTGCCTCACTGATTCTTCGATGGATCATCCTTCTTGAGGAACTTCATTCTAATGGAAACCGTACCCGTAATCCACCAGGGATAGTCTTTGACCAAGATAGTCTTTGACCTCACCTCCAGTTATAGATATATTTGGTTTCATTGTTAAGAAAAATAAATTTACAACCTTAAATTAGTTACCGACACGTGTCCGATTCAGAAAGGGAAGAACATTGAAATTGAAAATGAAATGACAGCTTATGCCAGTAGCACGGCGTTTCCATAGCAAAATTAATATAAATTCAACATATGAAATCTTAAGGCAAGTGTAGAATACAATTATTTTGTGAATACGCCACATATATAGTCCTTCGTTGCCAAGTCGGATAATCTTCAAAATGTCTTGCGGCGAGGATTGTTCAGCTGGTACCCATGTTCAGGAGCCCTAAAAACACACATAAGATCTGCCCGCCGCCAGAGCTGCCTCACAGAAGTGATGGACTCAGCCGCTTTTGACTTTTCTACGAGAGGTTTAGATTAGTTTGGTGGGAAATTTCGAGTACAGGGGTTATTATGGTGTCTTCCAGAAATCATTTGTTTAAAGTAGCCTTAGGGTATGGTGGTCATATTTCTGTGATGGGATGCATTTCGTTCCCAATCGAGGTGAAGGGCAATGCGGTCCGTCTGGTATTCTTTTTGGCTTCACCGCTGAACACCATATATATATTATATGTTAATACATATATAATTAGCGCTTGCATCCTTAATGGAGTTTTTGATCAAACTCCTCCTCCTCTAATTTGTAGGGTATATCTTGAAGTTGAGTCACAAATATAGAGATCTACATTGCAAAATGTGTTTGGTGGCTAGATGCCACAAAGCTACCAGTACATCAAATATGTCGTAGATTATTTTACAAACACCACTTTTGTTCTTTTTGCGCTCGGCGACAACGTAGAGCCTTAGTAAAGATTTAGAACATTCTTTTGTTTAAGGTTCCTCTGGCGGTGGTCTTTGATAATGAGCCTCAGTTTAAGAGTCATGAATTTAGGGGTATCTGCGGGGGTTATGGTATCCAGAAACACCCCACGCTACCACCCGCAAGTAAATCTAGCCGAACGGATGAAGAGAACGCTAGCGCGAAATTAGCAAACGAGTATAATCTTAAACGTGGAGAGCTAGTGTGGAAGAAGAGTTATGCATTATCATGTGCAGCAAATTTTTTAGCAGTGAAACTAGCGGGTGATTTGTTAGCTATTATCTCTTTAAACAGTTGGTTTAAACAGCTGACGCACGTTTCGTGTTTTGTTTCACTGTCAAACATCTTCAGTTTGGTTTATAATTTAACCATGAATCGTCTCACAAACGATCAACGCTTGCAAATCATTAAATTTTACTATAAAAATGCGTGTTCTGTTAAGAAAGTTTATCGCGCGCTTCTTCCATTTTATGGTCAGTTTAATCGACCCACTGAAGCGGCTATTCGAGCTATTGTGACTAGAACCAAACTTAAATTATTGGACATCAAACCACCAACACGCTTACGTAGAGTGCGAACTGAAGACAATATCGCAGCTTATTGGCCAGTGTTAATGATGACCATCAATTATCGATTCGTCGCCGTTCGCAGCAATTGTGCCTCTGTTACTCAACAATGTGGAAAATTTTGCGAAAGGATTCAGGTGTGAAGCATTTCAAAATACAGCTGGTGCCAGAATTGAAGCCAAACGACCTACCGCAACGCAGAATTTTGGTGAATGGGCTCTTGGAAAGTTAGCCGAAGATCCACTTTTCTATCGAAAAATTGTGTTCAGCGACGAAGCTCATTTTTGGATCAATGGGTACGTAAATAAACAGTGAAGATTAGCCAGAAGAATTGCAAGAGCTACCAATGTATCCAGAAAAGGTCACAGTTTTGTGCGCGTTATGGGCTGGAGATATCATTGGACCGTACTTCTTGAAATTTGCTGCGAATCGTAACGTAACTGTCAATGTTGAGCGCTACCGTGAAATGATATCCAACTTTTTTTGCCCAAAATGCAAGAGCTTGACTTGCATTACATGTGGTTTCAGCAAGACGGTACCACATGCCACACAGCACGCGTAACAATGGACTTGTTGAGAGGCAATATTGGTGAACATTTTATTTCACGTTCGGGACCTGTCAATTGGCCTTTAGATTATTTTTTGTGTGGCTATGTTAAAGCTCATGTCTATTCAGACAAGCCTGCTTCGATTAACGAATTGGAAGACAACATTAAAGCATTTATATGTGAGATACCGGCCGAAACATTGGAAAGAGTATGCCAAAATTGGACTAAGCGGATGGACCTTTGAAGCGTAGTCGCGGTCAACATTTGCATGAATTAATCTTCAAACATTAAATTATATGGACTGTACTATCGATTTACATAAAACTTTCATGAATTTTTCTGAATTTTATGTGCGTTATTTTTAGAAAACTTTCCTAAAAATCACCTTTTAATAGCGAAATATGTAAGACATTTATTATTAAAAGAAAGGTGTTATTGACTTATGTCATTGTGGACGTGATAGAACAGAACGAAATAATATGGATTGTCTGGGATATACGACCTTATACGGACCAATAGGAGTGAAAGAAACCTTAATAGAGACCATTAGCAAAAGGTAGGAACTTGTTTTTTTCAAAAAGGAAGTTTTCTTTTCTTTTTGCCGGGGCAGCTATCGCAGAGTACCCGCAGTTATTTTTATTCTCATGTGAATTTTTTTCTCCTTCTCACCAACGATGTGAGCTAAGTCTAACCACAATGTTGTTCGTTACAATTGTATGAAATAGTTCTATCGCAAATGCCAGGCCGAATGATCGCCAAGTGCTGCCAGATTTGGAAATATTATCAGCCGGCAGTGGTGCTCGCACCAAAATTTTACCACACCAACAAATGTTAGACAAAGTTGAGGAAAACAATTTAGAGGCGAGAAAAAACGCATGAGGAAAAAATACGCCATTCGCTCGTTGCCGCACTGCTGTGCCGATAGATAAAACTACCGGGTGTTGTGAATGTAAGCCGTAGTGGTACCTATGGAAGTGCTCACTCTAGTTTGAAGATATTGGGTGCGCACCAACTCCATACGAAAATACAAGGGGAGCATGCCGGTGCGTAGCTAGCGACTTGGCATGCAAAGCCGTATCGGAGCAAATCAAAAAAGTAATAATAAGAAAAAGAAGATGAGAAAAAAGAGGAAACCAAAATGTATTATACATATGTGTGCATGCGGCCGCCGTAGCGGAATGCGTTGGTGCATGATTACTATTAGGAACTCAGAGAGAACGTTAGTTCGAATCTCGCTGAAAGTACAAATGTAGAAAACGTTTTTTCTGATAGCCGGCGCCTCCCGACAGGCAATGGCAAACCTCCGAGTGGATTTCTGTCATGGAAAGGCTTATCATAAAAAATATCTGCCATTCGGAGTCGGCTTGAAACTGTAGGTCCCGCCATTTGTGGAACAACATCAAAACGCACACCACACCTAGGAAGAGGAGCTCGGCCAAACACCCAAAAAGGGTGTGTATATATATATTTATATATAATGTATTATAAAGGAAAAATAACAGTGTGAACAGCAGAGATTAGACCAGATGAGGCCAACAAATTGTACAGAGGCGAGTTGTGACGGCGATATCGGTCTGCGTTTTTTGTTGCCCATGACATTTTAGCCGTTTTTCATTGTTATCGCTTTTCTTCTCCTATTGCTTCCCTATCCTTCCCTATTTAACGTCCTGCACCCAGAGCCTACCCAAGGCAGATTAAATTTGTCCTCGGTAGCATGTGGACTGTGCGAAGAGGCTTGTAAGATTTTGGTTGGACCTCAACTTGGTAGTACTCCCGAAATAGTTTTTTGTCTACCCTAGTAAGATTAGTTTAATATTTTGTTGTTGCCCCTAGCTCTATTAATTGCATTTAATTTATTATAAAATCTAAGAGAATTTGAACGTGCGATTCTTTAGGTTTCTTTGCAAAAAATCAGTCTCACGAATCAATTCGCAACATTTCACATCATCAATTGGGCATGAGACGCGTGGCTGCTCGACTCGATCCAAAAGAGTTGATTTTCTTTCAAAAAATTCATCGGGAGAAGGTGGCTGAGGACATGCTTGAGGAAGTAAATTCGGACGCAACATTTATCCAGCGCATCATAACACGTGACGAGACGTGAGAATATGAGTTTGACATGCAAACCAGTCAACAGGCGGCTGAATGGCGCTATCCATATGAGGCGAAACCCAAAAAACCACGTCAAAGTCAGTCAAAAGTGAAAGTCATGCTACTCGTTTGACTATCATTGATTATCATGGTGTTGTGCACTCGAAATTCGTTCCCAATGGTTCAACAGTAAATATTGAATATTATTTGGAAATTATGCGACGTTTGAGAGAGAACGTGCGTAGGAAACGGCCTAATTTGTGGAAAGAAAACTCACGGATCTCGCACGATGATACCGCACCGTCTCACAAGGTTCATATTGGGAACACTTTTTGGACATAAAACTCGACAAATATCATCAAACAATCACCGCATTCACCGGATTTAGCCCTCTGTGATTTTTTCCATTTCCCAAAACTTAAATTGCCCCTCGGCGGACGCCGCTTTGAGTCGATAGAGGCCGTTAACCCCTTAAGTGGAAATGACGAGTGTCGCCCGCAAACATTTTCTCTGCCAAATTCGACATTGACGGGCTATGCCCGCCACATATTTAAATGTTTCAAAAGCAGTAGTAGTAAATTTAATAAGCTTAAAAACAACCGTTATAATATTTTAATTTTAATTTCTGATAACACCCGCAAAGAGTTGCATTAAAATTAAATAGTCTGAGCACGCATGTTTCTTCGAAATAAAATCGTAAGACAAAGGGTTAAGGATAATTCGATAAAGGACTGAAGAAGATCTCTTCAAATGCGTTTAAAAGGTGGTTTAATGACTGGGTTAATCGTTGGCATATGTGTATTGCTTCGAATGGAGGCTATTTTGAAGGTGAGAAAACAAAGTTTGATGATTAAATAATTATTTTGCGTTTTACTGAACAATTCCCGATAGTGTTTTGACAGAATGTGAACTAGTATTTTGTTGTTGTTTTACCCATTCGCTGAAAGTTTTTTATCTGATTTTCGGTAATAATTATTTTTTTTAGTGTTCTTTGATTCCTTCCTGTAATGTGACATAAGTTTGTTACCATTGATTGTATTATAACATAGATGATTTGACCGATACCATAGTTTCTAAACTGTTTCCTAATTTTGGAAGTCTTGAGTCTTGTTCCTTTCACGTTTCTGCCCAAGTACGTTGCTTAATCTTGATTTTTAATATAACTCGAGGTTTGTGAATATACTTCGTCCAAAAAATTATTCGAAAAGCTCCTGATTCGTAGGGGAATGGGTTGAGTTGAGAAACTCTCCAAATGATCTTTGATCTGTGTTTTCTGATTTTAAACATTGTAAAATTCCAGATAATGTTGTGTGGAATCGCACGACTTTTCCATACGCAGTTGTTCTCTTAACATGAACGTTACTGAGTTTACATATCTATTATTATAATTTGTGCAACCCCAACTCCTTTCTCTGTATTTTATTAGCCTTGCTCAGGTTATCACATATATCAAAAATATTGTCCACTTTAATTGTCCGGCTTCCTTTATATTTTTATTTCTAACTTTTTAGAAAGAACTTCAATATAAATTGCTAAAAGTTAGCTTTTAATTTTCAGGCAAATTTAAGCGGCTAAAATGTAAATTTTATTTTTTGGCAGAAATAAAAAGCTTGACTGAGTAACAAAAAGCATGCAGGGCAAGTCTAGTAAATTTGTTGCTTTCTTCTTTACTTCTAGATTTGGAATATATATATATTTTTTCTATTGGGTCTTTCCAACTCCACAAGCAACACAAAAACCATCTGCGGCACAAGCATTCTCTTATAGCTTAAACACACTTGTACACACACACTGCATAATAAGCAACTATCTAGCAATATAATTAACATGGGAAGAACTGCATATCAATCATTGCTGTCATAATACTCAAACTTTTGCTTAGGGTCTATTTTCATGTCGAGTCTTTTAGGTGCGCTCGTAATATATGATGAGAAAGCATAATTTTTTTTCTAAATTTTCTGTGTGGCTTAGAAAAATTCATAGCTCTTTTAAAGATTTCCTGATTATCTTGGTTATCTGATTATCGTGGTTATCTGTTTTCACCACATTTTGGACTATTTAATATCGTGGAAACTCTATTGAAATACCACAACATTTTTATCTTTGCAGGGTGGTTTACAAATATGCGACCTTTAAGATTCGGACTAATAAGTTTGTATGGCTAGTTTTCCAGCAAATACAATTTTATCCATAAGCTAATTCTGGCGAATTGCCCCGTGACCTCTCCGAGAGAGAAATAAATAGTAAACAAACAGAAAACGGGTAAAGACACGAACAGCTGATAGCTTGGAGTTTGTGGACGCGATAGCCAGAAAAATCTAAAACTATCCGTTCAGTAGCCTGACAACTATTATTTGGATGGTTGTACAATGTTATTCGATATCTTCAGAACATGCAATTATGTATGTCATCTACATAAACATATCATACCATGCAAGTCCCCTAAAATATCATCAATTGCGCGTTAAAATTTTAACGCATTTTTTAACCCGAAGGGTAATTGTAGAAATTCATACCCGTTATTGTAAGAAATTATTTTTTTAATTCCTTTAATTTTTTTAATTTCCTTTAAATTTTGAGGAGGAAGACCTTGGCCAAACACCCAAAAAGAGCGTAAGAACCAATTATAAATAACTAGCTGAGCCGGTGAACTTTGTTCCGCCCTAGAGGCAATAAAAAAGCAGATTTTGGATTTTATTAAGTTAATTTTTTTATTAATCAAGTATTTCAATGAAGCTTTAATAGATTGAAGTCTTCAGTTAAGCACCTTGTGATACACGACATTTTCTGTTTTATTATCAGGTGCAAGAACAAACAACGCAGATGGTTTTCCGACCCGTGAACATGCCACATATAATTGACCATGTGAGAAACATTGATTTTCTAGATTCAGACCACAAACTTTCAAGGATTGGCCTTGTGATTTGTTAATGGTCATGGCGAATGCAAGACGGATCGGAAATTGAAGTCTTTTAAACTCAAACGGAAGATCGGTTGGGATCGTCGGGATCCTCGGAATGAGAATTTCTTCACCTTCGAATTTTCCTTTGAGTATCGTCGCGCACATTGTTCATCAATTTATTTACCACCAAACGCGTACCGCCGCAAAGTTTTGGTGGGCTTATGTTTCGAAGCATGATTACTAGGGAGCCAACTTTGAGACGTAAATTGTGCGGTGGTAAGCCAGGCACATACAAGGAGTTTAAAAATTCAATTGGATAGTTGGTGGCTTCATCTTCATTTGTTACACAGTCAATGGGTTTGAATGAATGCATTGTTCCAATGATATCATTTTGAATTATGTAGTTTAGGTCATTTACATCTTTATTCTTAGCCGCTAAAATTGCTCGCTCACTAAACCATTCATTATTTTTGTAGTTATTAATGATGTTTGGGAATACTTTATTGATAAGTTCGTCTTTCGATGAGACAAAGTTACAGAAATTCTGAGGAAATGAAATCAATCCGCTCGATTCGTCGACAGGTACTCGACCATTACCGATAGTCAATAATTGCTCAGAGAAATCTTCACTAGATGTATCATTAAGTAATGCAACTCTCATGTTTGTTGTCAGCTGAAGTTTCTTCACATAGCGTCATATATTCGATGATTTGAGACAAGCGTTTATTTCGTCGGCAGCCGTTGGTCATGGAATTACTGGCAGTGTTTGGCGGAAGTCGCCAGACAGTAAAATCATTGCGCCTCCAAAACATCTCGAGTCATTGCGTATATCTTTCAATGTTCGGCTAAGTGCTTCTAATGCACGTTTATGCGCCATTGTGCATTCGTCCCAGATGATGATTTTCGATGCTGATAAAACTTTGGCCATTGCAAAGTTTTTTGAAATATTACATGCTGGTTCTTCAATTTTTTGAAGATTTAACGGCAATTTTAATGCTGAATGAGCCGTACGGCATCCTTCTAACAATGTGGCTGCTGTTCCAGAAGAAGCAACTGCAAGCGCAATGTTGGATCTCGCACGAACAGTGGCTAAAATTACGGACATGAGGAATGATTTAGCAGTTCCACCAGGGGCCTCAAGGAAATATAAACCACCATTTCCATCATCATTTGCCTTCCTTAATGTATCATAAAATTCTTTTTGTAGGCGATTCAACAGTGGTACATTCGTTTGAACTACTAAATCTACTACTTGTTGATCTCTGTTATTCGCTCGACGAATTCGCATTGCCAACCGAGCCGTTTCACGGGCTGCCTCGCTTTGCTCTTGTGATTGAGAAGCACGAAGTCGAGCCATACTAACGCGGCGCTCTTCACGGTCAATTCCTTGTGCTTCTTCAGTCGTTTCATTCGCAATGTTTCATATCCTTCTTGCATTACGGCTTTGTCGGGAAAGATTCGATCGTCTTGGTCGCAGCATTGATAATGATGATTTAAAGAGAATACAAATTACTGTGATTATATATTCTGACAAAATTTATATTATCAAATTTTCTACTTAACTATAGACAAAATTACGTTTAGCTGGCATTTGAGTTTTGTTATTCCATATCAGATGCGTTTTTTGTTATACCACATTTTATAGTGACTACACGGAAACGCGTTCGAATGGGATAACAAGTATCATATGTCCGTCTCCTGGTTCTAAGCTACCTCTCCACCAATTTTCAGCCAAAACGGTTCAGCCGTTCTCGAATTATAAATAGTGTAACTAATATGAAAGTTTTTCGAAATTCAATAATTCAAAAAGTGTATTTTTTTTAGCTTTTTCCACATCAAGAGGACACCTCAAACTTTAATTGAGCTGAATGCCCAGTTGCTAAAATCTCTTGTTTTTGAGTAATGAGTTTTTGAGTAAAAACCTGTTTCGCACTTTTTGTTTTTTGCAAAATAAAAAATTTTCAACTACTTTTTTCCTATTGTTTGTACATGAAGTCGCTCGTGCAAGTAATGACGATTTTGAACCAAGAATCAATAAAATCGGTTCATTTTTGACTAAATTATGAGCAATTAAAATAAATTTTTCCTTATATAATATAATTAAAAAAATCGATTTTGAATCGAAAAACAAAATTGCCGATAAATCTTGAAAAAAAATTTGTTCGGGCGAACAAACAAATATGAGTCTTATTATTTTGACCAGAGAGCAACATATTTCGTTACACCGAAATCAAAGAACATGTTCCGAGTAGCCCGGTTGAATTGATATGGAAAGCATCTACCATATAAAGGGTGATTGTTTAAGAGCTATAGCAAAGTTTTTCAAAAAAACACACGTAAAATTCAAAAAAATGCATGAAATTTTTATTGATATGGAAAGCATCTACCATATAAAGGGTGATTGTTTAAGAGCTATAGCAAAGTTTTTCAAAAAAACACACGTAAAATTCAAAAAAATGCATGAAATTTTTATTTAAATCGATAGTACAATCCATATAATTTAATGTTTGAAGATTATTCCATACAAATGTTGACCGCGACTGCGCTTCAAATGGTCCATCCGCTTAGTCCAATTTTGGCATACTCTTTCCAATGTTTCGGCCGGTATCTCACATATAAATGCCTTAATGTAGTCTTCCAATGCCTTTATTGAAGAAGGCTTGTCTGAAAAGACATGAGCTTTAACATAGCCACACAAAAAATAATCTAAAGGCGTTATATCGCACGACCTGGGTGACCAATTGACAGGTTCCGAACGTGAAATAAAATGTTCACCAATATTGCCTCTCAACAAGTCCATTGTAACGCGTGCTGTGTGGCATATGGTACCGTCTTGTTGAAACCGCATGTAATGCAAGTCAAGCTCTGGCATTTTGGGCAAAAAAAAGTTGGATATCATTTCACGGTAGCGCTCAACATTCACAGTTACGTTACGATTCGCAGCATCTTCGAGGAAGTACGGTCCAATGATACCTCCAGCCCATAACGCGCACAAAACTGTGACCTTTTCTGGATACATTGGTAGATCTTGCAACTCTTCTGGCTAATCTTCACTATTCATTTACGTACCCATTGATCCAAAAATGAGCTTCGTCGCTGAACACAATTTTTCGATAAAAAAGTGGTTCTTCGGCTAACTTTCCAAGAGCCCATTCACCAAAATTCTGCGTTGCGGTAGGTCGTTTGGCTTCAATTCTGGCACCAGCTGTATTTTGAAAGGCTTCACACCTGAATCCTTTCGCAAAATTTTCCACATTGTTGAGTAACAGAGGCACAATTGCTGCGAAAGGCGACGAATCGATAATTGATGGTCATCATTAACACTGGCCAATAAGCTGCGATATTGTCTTCAGTTCGCACTCTACGTAAGCGTGTTGGTGGTTTGATGTCCAATAATTTAAGTTTGGTTCTAGTCACAATATCTCGAATAGCCGCTTCAGTGGGTCGATTAAACTGACCATAAAATGGAAGAAGCGCGCGATAAACTTTCTTAACAGAACACGCATTTTTATAGTAAAATTTAATGATTTGCAAGCGTTGTTCGTTTGTAAGACGATTCATGGTTATATTATAAACCAAACTGAAGATGTTTGACAGTGAAACAAAACACGAAACGTACATCAGCTGTTTAAACCAACTGTTTAAAAAGATAATAGTTAAAAAATCACCCGTTATAAGAAACAATTTTTTTAGTTGCTCATAACTTAGTCAAAAATCAACCGATTTTAATAATTCAGGGTTCAAAATGATCGTCATTACTTGCACAAGCGACTTCATATACAAACAAAAGCAAAAATGTAGTTCAAAACTTTTTATTTTGCAAAAAACACAAAATACGAAACAGGTTTTTAACTCAAAAATTCATTACTCAAAAACAAGTGATTTTAGCAACTGGGCACTCTTGATTTGCAAAAAGTTTAAAAGAAATACACTTTTTGAAATATTGAATTTCGAAAAAATTTCAACTACTTTTTCGCTATTGTTTGTACACGAAGTCGCTCATGCAAGAAATGACGATCATTTTGAACCCAGAATCATTAAATCGGCTCATGACTAAGTTATGAGCAATTAAAAAAAAAATTTCTTATATAATTAAAAAAATCGATTTTGAGCCGAAAAACAAAATTGCCAATAAATCTTGAAAAAAATTTTTAACAAGAAAATACGTGTCATGTCAATGCCGCGCACAGAGCGGATCAAACGCAAACGGGTCAACACAGTCAGCTCACACAAGCTGCAACAACAATATGCGCTCTATATTATCGCCATGGAGCGCAGAGAGCATAAGTTCTCATATCAGCAGTCCCGTATTCTCTGCATCATGCGTGAGCACAACTGGTATGCCTAAAACTACGACTACAAATACATCTACAACTTGTTCAACCGTCTCTTTAAATTCTACAACAACAACAACTGCATCAACAGAACTACTGCTAGCGACCCATTTGTCAGCGTCTATACAATCAGCTGCACTAAAAAAGCAACCTGTAGTTAAAAGAGCACGAAACTCACCCACAAAGGTGTCAACATTGACTGCTAGTAACAAAAAAATAAAAGCAACATCAACCCTCTCAATCAAAGTAAGCTGCCAAACTACTGGCTGAGTGGAACTTCTTCTGCAAACAAATTTGCAGCTTTAGATGTGGATGATGGAGAAGAACTTACTCAAACTGCAAACAGTGGGCAATTTAAAGATTCACTGTCACAAAATTTAAACAAAGACGAAAAAGAAAAAAATAATGAGCCACCGCCAAAATATGTTCAAGGTGTAGAATGCATAACAACATTAAACAAGGCTTTAAATGAAATAGCAAATAACAGCTTCACTCCAAAAATTTTAGCAAATAATGATGTCCGCGTTCAAGCAGAAAATTTAGAAATATATGACAGGTTACACCACATGCTAAAAGAAAAAGGTACGAAACTGTATACATTTAGGCCATAAAGTGAAAGAGGATTTAAAGTAGTCTTACGAAATATGCACCAATCTACAGACCAAGAAGAAATTAAAAAAGAACTAAACGAAAAAGGCCACAAAGTACTTAACATTGCTAATATAATACAAAGATCAACAAAAAAACCACTACCATTATATTTCATCGAACTACAAGCAAGTGATAACAACAAAGACATTTACAATATAAACAAGCTAATGAACTGCATAGTCATTTTTGAAGCACCTCACCATAAGCGCACCATTTCACAGTGCACGAAATGCCAGAAATATGGGCACACAAAAAATTATTGTACAAGGGATCCAGTTTGCGTGAAATGCGCTGGTAGACATCTTACAATGGAATGCAAAAACCAAATAAAGGAAGTTAAATGCGCTTTATGTGGAGGTAAGCATACCGCCAACTACAAAGGATGCGAAATTTATAAAGCACTTAAAATGCAAAGGATTCCACCTCTGCATAATAAAGAACCAACATAAGACACAAATAAAAATAATACACCAATAACAACAGCCGTAACAAACATAATTCCCGGAGTAAGCTATGCTGATGTAGCATCTTCTTCAAGGGAACATAAAGCAGAGCAGGAACTGATTAACAGATCTGCAAAAAACAATGATATTGAAGAGCTTAAAGACATGGTAAAATCTCTAGTCAACCAAATGGCAAATATGATGAATATAATTACAATGCTTTTAAAGAATATGAATGGACAAAAGTGAAAAAATTAAAATTCTAATTTGGAATGCAAATGGACTAACACAGCACTATTTAGAACTGAAACAATTTTTAGTTGAAAAAGATATTGACATAGCATTGATTGCAGAAACACACTTCACTGATAAAAGCCTTCTGAAATTTCCTAAATCCACCCTGATGGAAGAGCCCACGGAGGGACTGCTATAATTATTAAATCAAGAATAACGCACAATGAACAACTCCAATATTCGACGCCTTATCTTCAATCCACGACAGTACAAATCTATGACAAAAATGGACCAGTATCTATCTCCTCCATATACTGTCCACCTAGACACGTAATAAACTCGGATCAATATGACAAATACATAAAGACGCTTAACAATAGATTTATGGCAGCTGGAGATCTCAATGCAAAACACATTGATTGGGGCTCAAGACTCACCAACAAAAAGGGGCGTATTCTTATTAACGTAATTAACAAAAACAATTGCAGATTTATAAGTACCGGAGAACCTACCTATTGGCCAACTGACGTAAAGAAAATTCCAGACTTGATCGATTTCTGCGAAACCAAAAACATAAGCCATAACCAATTGACAATTCAGTCATGCTATGAACTTTCTTCTGACCACTCGCCGATATTACTGGAATATGTAAGTCATATAAAATCTACAGATACATCTTTTCGCATACTTAATGACAGGACCAACTGGGAAAAATTCCGCCACCATATTGACGATCAACTTATTCCAAATGTGATATTAAAAACGCAACTTGACATTGAGCATGCCATTATCCATTTTAATGACGTAGTACTAGAAGCAGGGATCAGATCGGCACCAAAGCAAGCAAATAGAACAAATACACCAACAACTGACATTACTATTAAAAAGCAAATTATAGAAAAAAGAAAGTTAAGAAAAAGATGGCAAAAAACTAGATCACCTGACGACAAGAGAAAACTAAACTTAGCTACAAAAATTCTTAAGGATACCTTAAATAAGAGAAATAACAAAGAAATCGAAAACTATTTGAAGGATCTGACTCCCTATCAAGATACAAACTACTCTTTATGGAAATGTACAATACTAAAAAATTAAAAACTCAAATAAAACATCAAACACCACTAAGAAAAGATGACAATTCATGGGCTGTTACAAAAGAGGAAAAAGCGAAAACATTGGCAAATTACTTTGAAAAAGTTCTATCAAATGACGAAGAAAAGAAAATCAACAACCAAAATAACTTCCACTATGATTTTACAAAAATAAAAAGGACGAATACACACGAAATAATAGCTTGCATCAAAAAAGGAATAAAACATAAAAAAGCTCCCGGATATGACATGATAACAGGAAAAGCATTAGCGGAGCTACCAACCAAGGCATATATTATATATACTTGCGAAACGTTTTTAATGCAATGTTTCGCTTACAATACTTTCCGAAGCTCTGGAAAGTGGCAGAGATTATTGCATTGCCAAAACCGGGTAAAGATCCAACTACCGTGTCATCATATAGAACAATAAGCTTATTACCGACAATTTCTAAAATTGCTGAAAAATTACTGCATGATCGGATAAGCCAACTTCTAGACCAAAAACGTATAATACCGGATCATCAATTTGGATTTAGAAAAAAACATTCGACTATTCAACAGATCCATAGAATTACAAATAAAATCCAATCAGACCTTGAAAACAATCGATACTGTGCCGCAGTATTTTTGGACGTAGCTAAAGCGTTTGACAAAGTGTGGCATGAAGGCTTACTCCACAAAATAAAAAGAATGCTACCTTTTGACTACTATCTCATCATAAAAAGCTATCTAACCGACCGAAGCTTCTATATTAAATATGACAATCAATGTTCAGGTATTCATCAAATAACTGCTGGAGTTCCGCAAGGAAGCGTTCTTGGCCCTCTACTATATGTTTTATTCACCGCAGATATACCACCTCCTGACGAAACTAATTCTTCAATTGCTACGTTCTCAGACGATACAATACTATTAGCATCAGACAAAAGCTTAATTATCGCTACTGAAAACCTGCAGCGATACACAAACGCAGTTAAGGAATGGTTTGATAAGTGGTGCCTAAAAATAAATGAAGACAAAACCGTACAGGTTATATTTACTAACAAAACAAAATTTACCGCAGTTCCAATTAAAATAAATGATAAAGCAATTACAATAGAATCAACTACTAAATATCTGGGAATTCACTTGGACTCCAAACTAAATTGGAATCATCACATAAAGCAAAATGTCAAACAAATAAAAGAAAAACTTCGACAACTTCATTGGTTAGTCTGCTCCAAATCCAGACTCACTATACAGAACAAGCTGTTAGTGTACAAAACTATGATTAAACCAATCTGGCTATATGGATTACAGATGTGGGGAACGGCTAAAAAAACTCATATAGAAAAAATCCAACGACAGCAATCAAAGATTCTTCGAATTTTGACCATGTCTGACAGGTACACGAAAAATGATGACATCCACAGGACTTTTAATATAGCAAGAGTAGACGAAGAAATCAAAAAGATAACAACAAGGCACTTTGAAAAAATACACACACACAGTAATGCAGAAATAAACAAACTCCTTGAAAGGGAAAGAAATGGGAAAGGGCGTTTAAAGAGAACCCGACCAAGCGACCTAGCATGATAAATGCTAAAAAACCATAAATATGTAAAAAAAATAATTAAAAATAGTTGTAAAATGTAATCATGTAAAGTGAAACTTGTATTGTATAATTGTATATTATTTAATTGCTATTATTTCGTTTATTTTAATTTTATCGCTTTTGACACTGGCCATTAAGCGATGTATATAAATCCTGACCAAATTGTTAAACAACATACTTAATGTCAAAGGACAGATGTATAAAATAAATGCGGAAAAAAAAAAAAAAAAAAATTTGACGAGAGAGCAACATATTTAAGTTACATCGAAATCGAAGAACATGTCCCGAATAGCCCGGTTGAATTGAAATGGAAAGCATCATAAAAATCCTACAAAAATAAGGTCTAGGTAAATAGAAATTTTGCCATAGCATCAAATATGATACATTAGTACTATGTGTACGTATGTATGCATGAATATATGTATGTTTGCACATACGTTTACCGCACGCTTGTTCCGTGCATAGGCAAAGAAAACCGACGCATTCGCATGTACTTCGTGTCCATTTTTTTTTGTGCTTCTCGCATCTAGAACTTGTTACAACAGTTGGCAAAGATTTCCACCTCTGCGCAATAAAGAACCAACATTAGATACAAGTAAAAATAATACACCAATAACAACAGCCGTAACAAACATAATTCCCGGAGTAAGCTATGCTGATGTAGCATCTTCTTCAAGGGAACATAAAGCAGAGCAGGAACTGATTAACAGATCTGCAAAAAACAATGATATTGAAGAGCTTAAAGACATGGTAAAATCTCTAGTCAACCAAATGACAAATATGATGAATATAATTACAATGCTTTTAAAGAATATGAATGGACAAAAGTGAAAAAATTAAAATTCTAATTTGGAATGCAAATGGACTAACACAGCACTATTTAGAACTGAAACAATTTTTAGTTGGAAAAGATATTGACATAGCATTGATAGCAGAAACACACTTCACTGATAAAAGCCTTCTGAAATTTCCTAAATACAAAGTGTATGTGACAAACCATCCTGATGGAAGAGCCCACGGAAGGACTGCTATAATTATTAAATCAAGCATAACGCACAATGAACAACTCCAATATTCGACGCCTTATCTTCAATCCACGACAATACAAACCTATGACAAAAATGGACCAGTATCTATCTCCTCCATATACTGTCCACCTAGACACGTAATAAACTCGGATCAATATGACAAATACATAAAGACGCTTAACAATAGATTTATGGCAGCTGGAGATCTCAATGCAAAACACATTGATTGGGGCTCAAGACTCACCAACAAAAAGGGGCGTATTCTTATTAACGCAATTAACAAAAACAATTGCAGATTTATAAGTACCGGAGAACCTACCTATTGGCCAACTGACGTAAAGAAAATTCCAGACTTCATCGATTTCTGCATAACCAAAAACATAAGCCATAACCAATTGACAATTCCGTCATGCTATGAACTTTCTTCTGACCACTCGCCGATATTACTGGAATATGTAAGTCATATAAAATCTACAGATACATCTTTTCGCATACTTAATGACAGGACCAACTGGGAAAAATTCCGCCACCATATTGACGATCAACTTATACCAAATGTGATATTAAAAACGCAACTTGACATTGAGCATGCCATTATCCATTTTAATGACGTAGTACTAGAAGCAGGGATCAGATCGGCACCAAAGCAAGCAAATAGAACAAATACACCAACAACTGACATTACTATTAAAAAGCAAATTATAGAAAAAAGAAAGTTAAGAAAAAGATGGCAAAAAACTAGATCACCTGACGACAAGAGAAAACTAAACTTAGCTACAAAAATTCTTAAGGATACCTTAAATAAGAGAAATAACAAAGAAATCGAAAACTATTTGAAGGATCTGACTCCCTATCAAGATACAAACTACTCTTTATGGAAATGTACTAAAAAATTAAAAACTCAAATAAAACATCAACCACCACTAAAAAAAGATGACAATTCATGGGCTGTTACAAAAGAGGAAAAAGCGAAAACATTGGCAAATTACTTTGAAAAAGTTCTATCAAATGACGAAGAAAAGAAAATCAACAACCAAAATAACTTCCACTATGATTTTACAAAAATAAAAAGGACGAATACACACGAAATAATAGCTTGCATCAAAAAAGGAATAAAACATAAAAAAGCTCCCGGATATGACATGATTACAGGAAAAGCATTAGCGGAGCTACCAACCAAGGCATATATTATATATACTTGCGAAACGTTTTTAATGCAATGTTTCGCTTACAATACTTTCCGAAGCTCTGGAAAGTGGCAGAGATTATCGCATTGCCAAAACCGGGTAAAGATCCAACTACCGTGTCATCATATAGACCAATAAGCTTATTACCGACAATATCTAAAATTGCTGAAAAATTACTGCATGATCGGATAAGCCAACTTCTAGACCAAAAACGTATAATACCGGATCATCAATTTGGATTTAGAAAAAAAAATTCGACTATTCAACAGATCCATAGAATTACAAATAAAATCCAATCAGACCTTGAAAACAATCGATACTGTGCCGCAGTATTTTTGGACGTAGCTAAAGCGTTTGACAAAGTGTGGCATGAAGGCTTACTCCACAAAATAAAAAGAATGCTACCTTTTGACTACTATCTCATCATAAAAAGCTATCTAACCGACCGAAGCTTCTATATTAAATATGACAATCAATGTTCAGGTATTCATCAAATAACTGCTGGAGTTCCGCAAGGAAGCGTTCTTGGCCCTCTACTATATGTTTTATTCACCGCAGATATACCACCTCCTGACGAAACTAATTCTTCAATTGCTACGTTCGCAGACGATACAATACTATTAGCATCAGACAAAAGCTTAATTATCGCTACTGAAAAACTGCAGCGATACACAAACGCAGTTAAGGAATGGTTTGATAACTGGTGCCTAAAAATAAATGAAAACAAAACCGTACAGGTTATATTTACTAACAAAACAAAATTTACCGCAGTTCCAATTAAAATAAATGATAAAGCAATTACAATAGAATCAATTACTAAATATCTGAGAATTCACTTGGACTCCAAACTAAATTGAAATCATCACATAAAGCAAAAGGTCAAACAAATAAAAGAAAAACTTCGACAACTTCATTGGTTAGTCTGCTCCAAATCCAGACTCACTATACAGAACAAGCTGTTAGTGTACAAAACTATGATTAAACCAATCTGGCTATATGGATTACAGATGTGGGGAACGGCTAAAAAAACTCATATAGAAAAAATCCAACGACAGCAATCAAAAATTCTTCGAATTTTGACCATGTCTGACAGGTACACGAAAAATGATGACATCCACAGGACTTTTAATATAGCAAGAGTAGACGAAGAAATCAAAAAGATAACAACAAGGCACTTTGAAAAAATACACACACGCAGTAATGCAGAAATAAACAAACTCCTTGAAAGGGAAAGAAATGGGAAAGGGCGTTTAAAGAGAACCCGACCAAGCGACCTAGCATGATAAATGCTAAAAAACCATAAATATGTAAAAAAAATAATTAAAAATAGTTGTAAAATGTAATCATGTAAAGTGAAACTTGTATTGTATAATTGTATATTATTTAATTGCTATTATTTCGTTTATTTTAATTTTATCGCTTTTGACACTGGCCATTAAGGAATATATATAAATCCTGACCAAATTGTTAAACAACATACTTAATGTCAAAGGACAGATGTATAAAATAAATGGGGGAAAAAAAAAAAAAAAAATTTGACGAGAGAGCAACATATTTAAGTTACATCGAAATCGAAGAACATGTCCCGAATAGCCCGGTTGAATTGAAATGGAAAGCATCATAAAAATCCTACAAAAATAAGGTCTAGGTAAATAGAAATTTTGCCATAGCATCAAATATGATACATTAGTACTATGTGTACGTATGTATGCATGAATATATGTATGTTTGCACATACGTTTACCGCACGCTTGTTCCGTGCATAGGCAAAGAAAACCGACGCATTCGCATGTACTTCGTGTCCATTTTTTTTTGTGCTTCTCGCATCTAGAACTTGTTACAACAATTGGCAAAGATTTCCACCTCTGCGCAATAAAGAACCAACATTAGATACAAGTAAAAATAATACACCAATAACAACAGCCGTAACAAACATAATTCCCGGAGTAAGCTATGCTTATGTAGCATCTTCTTCAAGGGAACATAAAGCAGAGCAGGAACTGATTAACAGATCTGCAAAAAACAATGATATTGAAGAGCTTAAAGACATGGTAAAATCTCTAGTCAACCAAATGACAAATATGATGAATATAATTACAATGCTTTTAAAGAATATGAATGGACAAAAGTGAAAAAATTAAAATTCTAATTTGGAATGCAAATGGACTAACACAGCACTATTTAGAACTGAAACAATTTTTAGTTGAAAAAGATATTGACATAGCATTGATTGCAGAAACACACTTCACTGATAAAAGCCTTCTGAAATTTCCTAAATACAAAGTGTATGTGACAAACCATCCTGATGGAAGAGCCCACGGAAGGACTGCTATAATTATTAAATCAAGCATAACGCACAATGAACAACTCCAATATTCGACGCCTTATCTTCAATCCACGACAATACAAACCTATGACAAAAATGGACCAGTATCTATCTCCTCCATATACTGTCCACCTAGACACGTAATAAACTCGGATCAATATGACAAATACATAAAGACGCTTAACAATAGATTTATGGCAGCTGGAGATCTCAATGAAAACACATTGATTGGGGCTCAAGACTCACCAACAAAAAGGGGCGTATTCTTATTAACGCAATTAACCAAAACAGTTGCAGATTTATAAGTACCGGAGAACCTACCTATTGGCCAACTGACGTAAAGAAAATTCCAGACTTGATCGATTTCTGCATAACCAAAAACATAAGCCATAACCAATTGACAGTTCCGTCATGCTATGAACTTTCTTCTGACCACTCGCCGATATTGCTGGAACATGTAAGTCATATAAAATCTACAGATACATCTTTTCGCATACTTAATGACAGGACCAACTGGGAAAAATTCCGCCACCATATTGACGATCAACTTATACCAAATGTGATATTAAAAACGCAACTTGACATTGAGCATGCCATTATCCATTTTAATGACGTAGTACTAGAAGCAGGGATCAGATCGGCACCAAAGCAAGCAAATAGAACAAATACACCAACAACTGACATTACTATTAAAAAGCAAATTATAGAAAAAAGAAAGTTAAGAAAAAGATGGCAAAAAACTAGATCACCTGACGACAAGAGAAAACTAAACTTAGCTACAAAAATTCTTAAGGATACCTTAAATAAGAGAAATAACAAAGAAATCGAAAACTATTTGAAGGATCTGACTCCCTATCAAGATACAAACTACTCTTTATGGAAATGTACTAAAAAATTAAAAACTCAAATAAAACATCAACCACCACTAAAAAAAGATGACAATTCATGGGCTGTTACAAAAGAGGAAAAAGCGAAAACATTGGCAAATTACTTTGAAAAAGTTCTATCAAATGACGAAGAAAAGAAAATCAACAACCAAAATAACTTCCACTATGATTTTACAAAAATAAAAAGGAATACACACGAAATAATAGCTTGCATCAAAAAAGGAATAAAACATAAAAAAGCTCCCGGATATGACATGATAACAGGAAAAGCATTAGCGGAGCTACCAACCAAGGCATATATTATATATACTTGCGAAACGTTTTTAATGCAATGTTTCGTTTACAATACTTTCCGAAGCTTTGGAAAGTGGCAGAGATTATTGCATTGCCAAAACCGGGTAAAGATCCAACTACCGTGTCATCATATAGACCAATAAGCTTATTACCGACAATATCTAAAATTGCTGAAAAATTACTGCATGATCGGATACGCCAACTTCTAGACCAAAAACGTATAATACCGGATCATCAATTTGGATTTAGAAAAAAACATTCGACTATTCAACAGATCCATAGAATTACAAATAAAATCCAATCAGACCTTGAAAACAATCGATACTGTGCCGCAGTATTTTTGGACGTAGCTAAAGCGTTTGACAAAGTGTGGCATGAAGGCTTACTCCACAAAATAAAAAGAATGCTACCTTTTGACTACTATCTCATCATAAAAAGCTATCTAACCGACCGAAGCTTCTATAATAAATATGACAATCAATGTTCAGGTATTCATCAAATAACTGCTGGAGTTCCGCAAGGAAGCGTTCTTGGCCCTCTACTATATGTTTTATTCACCGCAGATATACCACCTCCTGACGAAACTAATTCTTCAATTGCTACGTTCGCAGACGATACAATACTATTAGCATCAGACAAAAGCTTAATTATCGCTTCTGAAAAACTGCAGCGATACACAAACGCAGTTAAGGAATGGTTTGATAAGTGGTGCCTAAAAATAAATGAAGACAAAACCGTACAGGTTATATTTACTAACAAAACAAAATTTACCGCAGTTCCAATTAAAATAAATGATAAAGCAATTACAATAGAATCAACTACTAAATATCTGAGAATTCACTTGGACTCCAAACTAAATTGGAATCACCACATAAAGCAAAAGGTCAAACAAATAAAAGAAAAACTTCGACAACTTCATTGGTTAGTCTGCTCCAAATCCAGACTCACTATACAGAACAAGCTGTTAGTGTACAAAACTATGATTAAACCAATCTGGCTATATGGATTACAGATGTGGGGAACGGCTAAAAAAACTCATATAGAAAAAATCCAACGACAGCAATCAAAGATTCTTCGAATTTTGACCATGTCTGACAGGTACACGAAAAATGATGACATCCACAGGACTTTTAATATAGCAAGAGTAGACGAAGAAATCAAAAAGATAATAACAAGGCACTTTGAAAAAATACACACACACAGTAATGCAGAAATAAACAAACTTCTTGAAAGGGAAAGGGCGTTTAAAGAGAACCCGACCAAGCGACCTAGTATGATAAATGCTAAAAAACCACAAATATGTAAAACAAAAATAATTAATAATAGTTGTAAAATGTAATCATGTAAAGTGAAACTTGAATTGTATAATTGTATATTATTTAATTGCTATTATTTCGTTTATTTTAATTTTATCGCTTTTGACACTGGCCATTAAGGAATATATATAAATCCTGACCAAATTGTTAAACAACATACTTAATGTCAAAGGACAGATGTATAAAATAAATGGGGGGAAAAAAAAAAAACAAATTTTGACGAGAGAGCAACATATTTAAGTTACATCGAAATCGAAGAACATGTCCCGAATAGCCCGGTTGAATTGAAATGGAAAGCATCATAAAAATCCTATAAAAATAAGGTCTAGGTAAATAGAAATTTTGCCATAGCATCAAATATGATACATTAGTACTATGTGTACGTATGTATGCATGAATATATGTATGTTTGCACATACGTTTACCGCACGCTTGTTCCGTGCATATGCAAAGAAAACCGACGCATTCGCATGTACTTCGTGTCCATTTTTTTTTGTGCTTCTCGCATCTAGAACTTGTTACAACAGTTCGCAAAGATTTTTACCTCTGCGCAATAAAGAACCAACATTAGATACAAATAAAAATAATACACCAATAACAACAGCCGTAACAAACATAATTCCCGGAGTAAGCTATGCTGATGTAGCATCTTCTTCAAGGGAACATAAAGCAGAGCAGGAACTGATTAACAGATCTGCAAAAAACAATGATATTGAAGAGCTTAAAGACATGGTAAAATCTCTAGTCAACCAAATGACAAATATGATGAATATAATTACAATGCTTTTAAAGAATATGAATGGACAAAAGTGAAAAAATTACAATTCTAATTTGGAATGCAAATGGACTAACACAGCACTATTTAGAACTGAAACAATTTTTAGTTGAAAAAGATATTGACATAGCATTGATTGCAGAAACACACTTCACTGATAAAAGCCTTCTGAAATTTCCTAAATCCATCCTGATGGAAGAGCCCACGGAAGGACTGCTATAATTATTAAATCAAGCATAACGCACAATGAACAACTCCAATATTCGACGCCTTATCTTCAATCCACGACAGTACAAATCTTTGACATATACTGTCCACCTAGACACATAATAAACTCGGATCAATATGACAAATACATAAAGACGCTTAACAATAGATTTATTGCAGCTATAGATCTCAATGCGAAACACATTGATTGGGGCTCAAGACTCACCAACAAAAAGGGGCGTATTCTTATTGACGCAGTTAACAAAAACAATTGCAGATTTATAAGTACCGGAGAACCTACCTATTGGCCAACTGACGTAAAGAAAATTCCAGACTTCATCGATTTCTGCATAACCAAAAACATAAGCCATAACCAATTGACAATTCCGTCATGCTATGAACTTTCTTCTGACCACTCGCCGATATTACTGGAATATGTAAGTCATATAAAATCTACAGATACATCTTTTCGCATACTTAATGACAGGACCAACTGGGAAAAATTCCGCCACCATATTGACGATCAACTTATACCAAATGTGATATTAAAAACGCAACTTGACATTGAGCATGCCATTATCCATTTTAATGACGTAGTACTAGAAGCAGGGATCAGATCGGCACCAAAGCAAGCAAATAGAACAAATACACCAACAACTGACATTACTATTAAAAAGCAAATTATAGAAAAAAGAAAGTTAAGAAAAAGATGGCAAAAAACTAGATCACCTGACGACAAGAGAAAACTAAACTTAGCTACAAAAATTCTTAAGGATACCTTAAATAAGAGAAATAACAAAGAAATCGAAAACTATTTGAAGGATCTGACTCCCTATCAAGATACAAACTACTCTTTATGGAAATGTACTAAAAAATTAAAAACTCAAATAAAACATCAACCACCACTAAAAAAAGATGACAATTCATGGGCTGTTACAAAAGAGGAAAAAGCGAAAACATTGGCAAATTACTTTGAAAAAGTTCTATCAAATGACGAAGAAAAGAAAATCAACAACCAAAATAACTTCCACTATGATTTTACAAAAATAAAAAGGACGAATACACACGAAATAATAGCTTGCATCAAAAAAGGAATAAAACATAAAAAAGCTCCCGGATATGACATGATAACAGGAAAAGCATTAGCGGAGCTACCAACCAAGGCATATATTATATATACTTGCGAAACGTTTTTAATGCAATGTTTCGCTTACAATACTTTCCGAAGCTTTGGAAAGTGGCAGAGATTATTGCATTGCCAAAACCGGGTAAAGATCCAACTACCGTGTCATCATATAGACCAATAAGCTTATTACCGACAATATCTAAAATTGCTGAAAAATTACTGCATGATCGGATAAGCCAACTTCTAGACCAAAAACATATAATACCGGATCATCAATTTGGATTTAGAAAAAAACTTTCGACTATTCAACAGATCCATAGAATTACAAATAAAATCCAATCAGACCTTGAAAACAATCGATACTGTGCCGCAGTATTTTTGGACGTAGCTAAAGCGTTTGACAAAGTGTGGCATGAAGGCTTACTCCACAAAATAAAAAGAATGCTACCTTTTGACTACTATCTCATCATAAAAAGCTATCTAACCGACCGAAGCTTCTATATTAAATATGACAATCAATGTTCAGGTCTTCATCAAATAACTGCTGGAGTTCCGCAAGGAAGCGTTCTTGGCCCTCTACTATATGTTTTATTCACCGCAGATATACCACCTCCTGACGAAACTAATTCTTCAATTGCTACGTTCTCAGACGATACAATACTATTAGCATCAGACAAAAGCTTAATTATCGCTACTGAAAAACTGCAGCGATACACAAACGCAGTTAAGGAATGGTTTGATAAGTGGTGCCTAAAAATAAATGAAGACAAAACCGTACAGGTTATATTTACTAACAAAACAAAATTTACCGCAGTTCCAATTAAAATAAATGATAAAGCAATTACAATAGAATCAACTACTAAATATCTGGGAATTCACTTGGACTCCAAACTAAATTGGAATCATCACATAAAGCAAAATGTCAAACAAATAAAAGAAAAACTTCGACAACTTCATTGGTTAGTCTGCTCCAAATCCAGACTCACTATACAGAACAAGCTGTTAGTGTACAAAACTATGATTAAACCAATCTGGCTATATGGATTACAGATGTGGGGAACGGCTAAAAAAACTCATATAGAAAAAATCCAACGACAGCAATAATAATAATATAGCAAGAGTAGACGAAGAAATCAAAAAGATAACAACAAGGCACTTTGAAAAAATACACACACGCAGTAATGCAGAAATAAACAAACTTCTTGAAAGGGAAAGAAACGGGAAAGGCGTTTAAAGAAACCCCGACCAAGCGACCTAGTATGATAAATGCTAAAAAACCATAAATATGTAAAACAAAAATAATTAATAATAGTTGTAAAATGTAATCATGTAAAGTGAAACTTGTATTGTATAATTGTATATTATTTAATTGCTATTATTTCGTTTATTTTAATTTTATCGCTTTTGACACTGGCCATTAAGCGATATATATAAATCCTGACCAAATTGTTAAACAACATACTTAATGTCAAAGGACTGATGTATAAAATAAATGGGGGGAAAAAAAAAAAAATTTTGACGAGAGAGCAACATATTTCAGTTACATCGAAATCGAAGAACATGTGCCGAATAGCCCGGTTGAATTGAAATGGAAAGCATCATAAAAATCCTACAAAAATAAGGTCTAGGTAAATAGAAATTTTGCCAGAGCATCAAATATGATACATTAGTACTATGTGTACGTATGTATGCATGAATATATGTATGTTTGCACATACGTTTACCGCACGCTTGTTCCGTGCATAGGCAAAGAAAACCGACGCATTCGCATGTACTTCGTGTCCATTTTTTTTTGTGCTTCTCGCATCTAGAACTTGTTACAACAGTTGGCAAAGATTTCCACCTCTGCGCAATAAAGAACCAACATTAGATACAAATAAAAATAATACACCAATAACAACAGCCGTAACAAACATAATTCCCAGAGTAAGCTATGCTGATGTAGCATCTTCTTCAAGGGAACATAAAGCAGAGCAGGAACTGATTAACAGATCTGCAAAAAACAATGATATTGAAGAGCTTAAAGACATGGTAAAACTCCTAGTCAACCAAATGACAAATATGATGAATATAATTATAATGCTTTTAAAGAATATGAATGGACGAAAGTGAAAAAATTAAAATTCTAATTTGGAATGCAAATGGACTAACACAGCACTATTTAGAACTGAAACAATTTTTAGTTGAAAAAGATATTGACATAGCATTGATTGCAGAAACACACTTCACTGATAAAAGCCTTCTGAAATTTCCTAAATCCATCCTGATGGAAGAGCCCACGGAGGGACTGCTATAATTATTAAATCAAGAATAACGCACAATGAACAACTCCAATATTCGACGCCTTATCTTCAATCCACGACAATACAAATCTTTGACATATACTGTCCACCTAGACACATAATAAACTCGGATCAATATGACAAATACATAAAGACGCTTAACAATAGATTTATTGCAGCTATAGATCTCAATGCGAAACACATTGATTGGGGCTCAAGACTCACCAACAAAAAGGGGCGTATTCTTATTGACGCAGTTAACAAAAACAATTGCAGATTTATAAGTACCGGAGAACCTACCTATTGGCCAACTGACGTAAAGAAAATTCCAGACTTCATCGATTTCTGCATAACCAAAAACATAAGCCATAACCAATTGACAATTCCGTCATGCTATGAACTTTCTTCTGACCACTCGCCGATATTACTGGAATATGTAAGTCATATAAAATCTACAGATACATCTTTTCGCATACTTAATGACAGGACCAACTGGGAAAAATTCCGCCACCATATTGACGATCAACTTATTCCAAATGTGATATTAAAAACGCAACTTGACATTGAGCATGCCATTATCCATTTTAATGACGTAGTACTAGAAGCAGGGATCAGATCGGCACCAAAGCAAGCAAATAGAACAAATACACCAACAACTGACATTACTATTAAAAAGCAAATTATAGAAAAAAGAAAGTTAAGAAAAAGATGGCAAAAAACTAGATCACCTGACGACAAGAGAAAACTAAACTTAGCTACAAAAATGCTTAAGGATACCTTAAATAAGAGAAATAACAAAGAAATCGAAAACTATTTGAAGGATCTGACTCCCTATCAAGATACAAACTACTCTTTATGGAAATGTACTAAAAAATTAAAAACTCAAATAAAACATCAACCACCACTAAAAAAAGATGACAATTCATGGGCTGTTACAAAAGAGGAAAAAGCGAAAACATTGGCAAATTACTTTGAAAAAGTTCTATCAAATGACGAAGAAAAGAAAATCAACAACCAAAATAACTTCCACTATGATTTTACAAAAATAAAAAGGACGAATACACACGAAATAATAGCTTGCATCAAAAAAGGAATAAAACATAAAAAAGCTCCCGGATATGACATGATAACAGGAAAAGCATTAGCGGAGCTACCAACCAAGGCATATATTATATATACTTGCGAAACGTTTTTAATGCAATGTTTCGCTTACAATACTTTCCGAAGCTCTGGAAAGTGGCAGAGATTATTGCATTGCCAAAACCGGGTAAAGATCCAACTACCGTGTCATCATATAGACCAATAAGCTTATTACCGACAATATCTAAAATTGCTGAAAAATTACTGCATGATCGGATAAGCCAACTTCTAGACCAAAAACGTATAATACCGGATCATCAATTTGGATTTAGAAAAAAACATTCGACTATTCAACAGATCCATAGAATTACAAATAAAATCCAATCAGACCTTGAAAACAATCGATACTGTGCCGCAGTATTTTTGGACGTAGCTAAAGCGTTTGACAAAGTGTGGCATGAAGGCTTACTCCACAAAATAAAAAGAATGCTACCTTTTGACTACTATCTCATCATAAAAAGCTATCTAACCGACCGAAGCTTCTATATTAAATATGACAATCAATGTTCAGGTATTCATCAAATAACTGCTGGAGTTCCGCAAGGAAGCGTTCTTGGCCCTCTACTATATGTTTTATTCACCGCAGATATACCACCTCCTGACGAAACTAATTCTTCAATTGCTACGTTCGCAGACGATACAATACTATTAGCATCAGACAAAAGCTTAATTATCGCTACTGAAAAACTGCAGCGATACACAAACGCAGTTAAGGAATGGTTTGATAAGTGGTGCCTAAAAATAAATGAAGACAAAACCGTACAGGTTATATTTACTAACAAAACAAAAATTACCGCAGTTCCAATTAAAATAAATGATAAAGCAATTACAATAGAATCAACTACTAAATATCTGGGAATTCACTTGGACTCCAAACTAAATTGGAATCACCACATAAAGCAAAAGGTCAAACAAATAAAAGAAAAACTTCGACAACTTCATTGGTTAGTCTGCTCCAAATCCAGACTCACTATACAGAACAAGCTGTTAGTGTACAAAACTATGATTAAACCAATCTGGCTATATGGATTACAGATGTGGGGAACGGCTAAAAAAACTCATATAGAAAAAGTCCAACGACAGCAATCAAAGATTCTTCGAATTTTGACCATGTCTGACAGGTACACGAAAAATGATGACATCCACAGGACTTTTAATATAGCAAGAGTAGACGAAGAAATCAAAAAGATAACAACAAGGCACTTTGAAAAAATACACACACGCAGTAATGCAGAAATAAACAAACTTCTTGAAAGGGAAAGGGCGTTTAAAGAGAACCCGACCAAGCGACCTAGTATGATAAATGCTAAAAAACCACAAATATGTAAAACAAAAATAATTAATAATAGTTGTAAAATGTAATCATGTAAAGTGAAACTTGAATTGTATAATTGTATATTATTTAATTGCTATTATTTCGTTTATTTTAATTTTATCGCTTTTGACACTGGCCATTAAGGAATATATATAAATCCTGACCAAATTGTTAAACAACATACTTAATGTCAAAGGACAGATGTATAAAATAAATGGGGAAAAAAAAAAAAAAACAAATTTTGACGAGAGAGCAACATATTTAAGTTACATCGAAATCGAAGAACATGTCCCGAATAGCCCGGTTGAATTGAAATGGAAAGCATCATAAAAATCCTATAAAAATAAGGTCTAGGTAAATAGAAATTTTGCCATAGCATCAAATATGATACATTAGTACTATGTGTACGTATGTATGCATGAATATATGTATGTTTGCACATACGTTTACCGCACGCTTGTTCCGTGCATATGCAGCATATGCAAAGAAAACCGACGCATTCGCATGTACTTCGTGTCCATTTTTTTTTGTGCTTCTCGCATCTAGAACTTGTTACAACAGTTCGCAAAGATTTTTACCTCTGCGCAATAAAGAACCAACATTAGATACAAATAAAAATAATACACCAATAACAACAGCCGTAACAAACATAATTCCCGGAGTAAGCTATGCTGATGTAGCATCTTCTTCAAGGGAACATAAAGCAGAGCAGGAACTGATTAACAGATCTGCAAAAAACAATGATATTGAAGAGCTTAAAGACATGGTAAAATCTCTAGTCAACCAAATGACAAATATGATGAATATAATTACAATGCTTTTAAAGAATATGAATGGACAAAAGTGAAAGCATTAAAATTCTAATTTGGAATGCAAATGGACTAACACAGCACTATTTAGAACTGAAACAATTTTTAGTTGAAAAAGATATTGACATAGCATTGATTGCAGAAACACACTTCACTGATAAAAGCCTTCTGAAATTTCCTAAATCCATCCTGATGGAAGAGCCCACGGAAGGACTGCTATAATTATTAAATCAAGCATAACGCACAATGAACAACTCCAATATTCGACGCCTTATCTTCAATCCACGACAGTACAAATCTTTGACATATACTGTCCACCTAGACACATAATAAACTCGGATCAATATGACAAATACATAAAGACGCTTAACAATAGATTTATTGCAGCTATAGATCTCAATGCGAAACACATTGATTGGGGCTCAAGACTCACCAACAAAAAGGGGCGTATTCTTATTGACGCAGTTAACAAAAACAATTGCAGATTTATAAGTACCGGAGAACCTACCTATTGGCCAACTGACGTAAAGAAAATTCCAGACTTCATCGATTTCTGCATAACCAAAAACATAAGCCATAACCAATTGACAATTCCGTCATGCTATGAACTTTCTTCTGACCACTCGCCGATATTACTGGAATATGTAAGTCATATAAAATCTACAGATACATCTTTTCGCATACTTAATGACAGGACCAACTGGGAAAAATTCCGCCACCATATTGACGATCAACTTATACCAAATGTGATATTAAAAACGCAACTTGACATTGAGCATGCCATTATCCATTTTAATGACGTAGTACTAGAAGCAGGGATCAGATCGGCACCAAAGCAAGCAAATAGAACAAATACACCAACAACTGACATTACTATTAAAAAGCAAATTATAGAAAAAAGAAAGTTAAGAAAAAGATGGCAAAAAACTAGATCACCTGACGACAAGAGAAAACTAAACTTAGCTACAAAAATTCTTAAGGATACCTTAAATAAGAGAAATAACAAAGAAATCGAAAACTATTTGAAGGATCTGACTCCCTATCAAGATACAAACTACTCTTTATGGAAATGTACTAAAAAATTAAAAACTCAAATAAAACATCAACCACCACTAAAAAAAGATGACAATTCATGGGCTGTTACAAAAGAGGAAAAAGCGAAAACATTGGCAAATTACTTTGAAAAAGTTCTATCAAATGACGAAGAAAAGAAAATCAACAACCAAAATAACTTCCACTATGATTTTACAAAAATAAAAAGGACGAATACACACGAAATAATAGCTTGCATCAAAAAAGGAATAAAACATAAAAAAGCTCCCGGATATGACATGATAACAGGAAAAGCATTAGCGGAGCTACCAACCAAGGCATATATTATATATACTTGCGAAACGTTTTTAATGCAATGTTTCGCTTACAATACTTTCCGAAGCTCTGGAAAGTGGCAGAGATTATTGCATTGCCAAAACCGGGTAAAGATCCAACTACCGTGTCATCATATAGACCAATAAGCTTATTACCGACAATATCTAAAATTGCTGAAAAATTACTGCATGATCGGATAAGCCAACTTCTAGACCAAAAACGTATAATACCGGATCATCAATTTGGATTTAGAAAAAAACTTTCGACTATTCAACAGATCCATAGAATTACAAATAAAATCCAATCAGACCTTGAAAACAATCGATACTGTGCCGCAGTATTTTTGGACGTAGCTAAAGCGTTTGACAAAGTGTGGCATGAAGGCTTACTCCACAAAATAAAAAGAATGCTACCTTTTGACTACTATCTCATCATAAAAAGCTATCTAACCGACCGAAGCTTCTATATTAAATATGACAATCAATGTTCAGGTCTTCATCAAATAACTGCTGGAGTTCCGCAAGGAAGCGTTCTTGGCCCTCTACTATATGTTTTATTCACCGCAGATATACCACCTCCTGACGAAACTAATTCTTCAATTGCTACGTTCTCAGACGATACAATACTATTAGCATCAGACAAAAGCTTAATTATCGCTACTGAAAAACTGCAGCGATACACAAACGCAGTTAAGGAATGGTTTGATAAGTGGTGCCTAAAAATAAATGAAGACAAAACCGTACAGGTTATATTTACTAACAAAACAAAATTTACCGCAGTTCCAATTAAAATAAATGATAAAGCAATTACAATAGAATCAACTACTAAATATCTGGGAATTCACTTGGACTCCAAACTAAATTGGAATCATCACATAAAGCAAAATGTCAAACAAATAAAAGAAAAACTTCGACAACTTCATTGGTTAGTCTGCTCCAAATCCAGACTCACTATACAGAACAAGCTGTTAGTGTACAAAACTATGATTAAACCAATCTGGCTATATGGATTACAGATGTGGGGAACGGCTAAAAAAACTCATATAGAAAAAATCCAACGACAGCAATAATAATAATATAGCAAGAGTAGACGAAGAAATCAAAAAGATAACAACAAGGCACTTTGAAAAAATACACACACGCAGTAATGCAGAAATAAACAAACTTCTTGAAAGGGAAAGAAACGGGAAAGGCGTTTAAAGAAACCCCGACCAAGCGACCTAGTATGATAAATGCTAAAAAACCATAAATATGTAAAACAAAAATAATTAATAATAGTTGTAAAATGTAATCATGTAAAGTGAAACTTGTATTGTATAATTGTATATTATTTAATTGCTATTATTTCGTTTATTTTAATTTTATCGCTTTTGACACTGGCCATTAAGCGATATATATAAATCCTGACCAAATTGTTAAACAACATACTTAATGTCAAAGGACTGATGTATAAAATAAATGGGGGGAAAAAAAAAAAAATTTTGACGAGAGAGCAACATATTTCAGTTACATCGAAATCGAAGAACATGTGCCGAATAGCCCGGTTGAATTGAAATGGAAAGCATCATAAAAATCCTACAAAAATAAGGTCTAGGTAAATAGAAATTTTGCCAGAGCATCAAATATGATACATTAGTACTATGTGTACGTATGTATGCATGAATATATGTATGTTTGCACATACGTTTACCGCACGCTTGTTCCGTGCATAGGCAAAGAAAACCGACGCATTCGCATGTACTTCGTGTCCATTTTTTTTTGTGCTTCTCGCATCTAGAACTTGTTACAACAGTTGGCAAAGATTTCCACCTCTGCGCAATAAAGAACCAACATTAGATACAAATAAAAATAATACACCAATAACAACAGCCGTAACAAACATAATTCCCAGAGTAAGCTATGCTGATGTAGCATCTTCTTCAAGGGAACATAAAGCAGAGCAGGAACTGATTAACAGATCTGCAAAAAACAATGATATTGAAGAGCTTAAAGACATGGTAAAACTCCTAGTCAACCAAATGACAAATATGATGAATATAATTACAATGCTTTTAAAGAATATGAATGGACGAAAGTGAAAAAATTAAAATTCTAATTTGGAATGCAAATGGACTAACACAGCACTATTTAGAACTGAAACAATTTTTAGTTGAAAAAGATATTGACATAGCATTGATTGCAGAAACACACTTCACTGATAAAAGCCTTCTGAAATTTCCTAAATCCATCCTGATGGAAGAGCCCACGGAGGGACTGCTATAATTATTAAATCAAGAATAACGCACAATGAACAACTCCAATATTCGACGCCTTATCTTCAATCCACGACAATACAAATCTTTGACATATACTGTCCACCTAGACACATAATAAACTCGGATCAATATGACAAATACATAAAGACGCTTAACAATAGATTTATTGCAGCTATAGATCTCAATGCGAAACACATTGATTGGGGCTCAAGACTCACCAACAAAAAGGGGCGTATTCTTATTGACGCAGTTAACAAAAACAATTGCAGATTTATAAGTACCGGAGAACCTACCTATTGGCCAACTGACGTAAAGAAAATTCCAGACTTCATCGATTTCTGCATAACCAAAAACATAAGCCATAACCAATTGACAATTCCGTCATGCTATGAACTTTCTTCTGACCACTCGCCGATATTACTGGAATATGTAAGTCATATAAAATCTACAGATACATCTTTTCGCATACTTAATGACAGGACCAACTGGGAAAAATTCCGCCACCATATTGACGATCAACTTATTCCAAATGTGATATTAAAAACGCAACTTGACATTGAGCATGCCATTATCCATTTTAATGACGTAGTACTAGAAGCAGGGATCAGATCGGCACTAAAGCAAGCAAATAGAACAAATACACCAACAACTGACATTACTATTAAAAAGCAAATTATAGAAAAAAGAAAGTTAAGAAAAAGATGGCAAAAAACTAGATCACCTGACGACAAGAGAAAACTAAACTTAGCTACAAAAATGCTTAAGGATACCTTAAATAAGAGAAATAACAAAGAAATCGAAAACTATTTGAAGGATCTGACTCCCTATCAAGATACAAACTACTCTTTATGGAAATGTACAATACTAAAAAATTAAAAACTTAAATAAAACATCAACCACCACTAAAAAAAGATGACAATTCATGGGCTGTTACAAAAGAGGAAAAAGCGAAAACATTGGCAAATTACTTTGAAAAAGTTCTATCAATGACGAAGAAAAGAAAATCAACAACCAAAATAACTTCCACTATGATTTTACAAAAATAAAAAGGACGAATACACACGAAATAATAGCTTGCATCAAAAAAGGAATAAAACATAAAAAAGCTCCCGGATATGACATGATGACAGGAAAAGCATTAGCGGAGCTACCAACCAAGGCATATATTATATATACTTGTGAAACGTTTTTAATGCAATGTTTCGCTTACAATACTTTCCGAAGCTCTGGAAAGTGGCAGAGATTATTGCATTGCCAAAACCGGGTAAAGATCCAACTACCGTGTCATCATATAGACCAATAAGCTTATTACCGACAATATCTAAAATTGCTGAAAAATTACTGCATGATCGGATAAGCCAACTTCTAGACCAAAAACGTATAATACCGGATCATCAATTTGGATTTAGAAAAAAACATTCGACTATTCAACAGATCCATAGAATTACAAATAAAATCCAATCAGACCTTGAAAACAATCGATACTGTGCCGCAGTATTTTTGGACGTAGCTAAAGCGTTTGACAAAGTGTGGCATGAAGGCTTACTCCACAAAATAAAAAGAATGCTACCTTTTGACTACTATCTCATCATAAAAAGCTATCTAACCGACCGAAGCTTCTATATTAAATATGACAATCAATGTTCAGGTATTCATCAAATAACTGCTGGAGTTCCGCAAGGAAGCGTTCTTAGCCCTCTACTATATGTTTTATTCACCGCAGATATACCACCTCCTGACGAAACTAATTCTTCAATTGCTACGTTCTCAGACGATACAATACTATTAGCATCAGACAAAAGCTTAATTATCGCTACTGAAAAACTGCAGCGATACACAAACGCAGTTAAGGAATGGTTTGATAAGTGGTGCCTAAAAATAAATGAAGACAAAACCGTACAGGTTATATTTACTAACAAAACAAAATTTACCGCAGTTCCAATTAAAATAAATGATAAAGCAATTACAATAGAATCAACTACTAAATATCTGGGAATTCACTTGGACTCCAAACTAAATTGGAATCATCACATAAAGCAAAAGGTCAAACAAATAAAAGAAAAACTTCGACAACTTCATTGGTTAGTCTGCTCCAAATCCAGACTCACTATACAGAACAAGCTGTTAGTGTACAAAACTATGATTAAACCAATCTGGCTATATGGATTACAGATGTGGGGAACGGCTAAAAAAACTCATATAGAAAAAATCCAACGACAGCAATAATAATAATATAGCAAGAGTAGACGAAGAAATCAAAAAGATAACAACAAAGCACTTTGAAAAAATACACACACACAGTAATGCAGAAATAAACAAACTTCTTGAAAGGGAAAGAAACGGGAAAGGCGTTTAAAGAAACCCCGACCAAGCGACCTAGTATGATAAATGCTAAAAAACCATAAATATGTAAAACAAAAATAATTAATAATAGTTGTAAAATGTAATCATGTAAAGTGAAACTTGTATTGTATAATTGTATATTATTTAATTGCTATTATTTCGTTTATTTTAATTTTATCGCTTTTGACACTGGCCATTAAGCGATATATATAAATCCTGACCAAATTGTTAAACAACATACTTAATGTCAAAGGACTGATGTATAAAATAAATGGGAAAAAAAAAAAAAAAAATTTTGACGAGAGAGCAACATATTTCAGTTACATCGAAATCGAAGAACATGTCCCGAATAGCCCGGTTGAATTGAAATGGAAAGCATCATAAAAATCCTACAAAAATAAGGTCTAGGTAAATAGAAATTTTGCCATAGCATCAAATATGATACATTAGTACTATGTGTACGTATGTATGCATGAATATATGTATGTTTGCACATACGTTTACCGCACGTTTGTTCCGTGCATAGGCAAAGAAAACCGACGCATTCGCATGTACTTCGTGCCCATTTTTTTGTGCTTCTCGCATCTAGAACTTGTTACAACAGTTCGTACTTCCTCTTCTTTCCACCCGACCGACTGCATCAATTGAACAAAAATTGAGTGATTGGGGCTCTATCTTATTACTTTCTGAATGTTTCAGATTTAAAAATGCAATTTGGAATGAGTAAGTGCAAATCACAACCGCCGTAGCCGAATGGGTTGGTGCGCGACTACCATTCGGAATTCACAAAAAGAACGTTGATTCGAATCTCGGTGAAACTCGAAAATTAAGAAAAACATTTTTCTAGCAGCGGTCGCCCCTCGGCAGTCAATGGCAAAGCTCCGAGTGTATTTCTGCCATGAAAAAGCTCCTCATAAAAATATCTGCCGTTCGGAGTCGGCTTGAAACTGTAGGTCCCTCCATTTGTGGAATAACATCAAGACGCACACCACAAATAGGGGGAGGAGCTCGGCCAAACACCCGAAAAGGGTGTACGCGCCAATTCCTACTAATATTATAAATGTGAAGGTAAGTTTGTTTGATACGCTTTCACGCCAAAACTACTTAACCGATTATTATGAATCTTTGTACACATGTTTTTGGAGGTGTTAGAAATAACATAGGATACTTCTTTTTTTAATGATAAAAAAATTGTTTGTCAAAAAATCTCAAAATTTCAGCTGTTTGAAATTTTTCTATATTTATTGTTTTTTTATTAAACAGTTTTATTTAGCTTGCCCAGTAATTGGAATTTTACCCTTTTCTTGATGATTGATCTGATATTTGGTATTCTTCTGTCATTTTTATATTTTTATATAAAATATATATATATAAAATTTTGATTTTTGAGGTTTGGCGTCATTTGTATGGTTAGATGTCACTTGATTATTTTAAATCTTACCACTGATTTTAATTCTTACTATGTTTTTCTTTAAAAATGCCTCGGAAACGGAAATCTGATCTATCCAAAAATTCGTCGCGGCTCCGTGCGGCAAAAGTTGCACGAAATCAAGAGTCTTCGATTCACGCAGAGCTGAGAAAACAACAACAAGCACAGCGATAAGGATTTTGAGAGCAACTGAAACGCCTTTTCAAGCACAAGTTCGCTCAGAAAGACAAGCTGAGCTGCAGGCAGCTAGAAGAGCAATAGAAACCCCAGAGCAATCGCAGGTGAGAAGAATTCATAATGCTGAAATGCAGAGCACGCGCCGTAGAAATTTTATGAGTAAGGATTGGTCTGTATTTAATGGTACTGGATTTCCATATGATCCTTCAATTGAATATCATAATAATCCTTTAATTGTTATTGGCACAGTGGATAAAAAATGTCAGTATTTTTTAATGTTTTTCCGGAATTGCAACAAAATTTGAGTTGTGATCAGTGGTTGTGCGCAAGAACAATATTAACGCCAAAAAATGAAGTAGTTTGTGCGCAAGAACAATATTAACGCCAAAAAATGAAGTAGTTTCTAGGATCAACACTGACATTTTAAAACAGGTGCAAGGAGAAATGAAGGAATATTTGTCAATGGATACAATTATGGATACGGAACTAAGTACTTCATATCCTATGGAATTTTTAAACTCACTTGAACTGTCGGGTGTACCGTCACATAAAATTCAATTAAAATTGAATGTACCAGTGATGCTTTTGCGAAATCTAAATGCTCCTCTGCTATGTAATGGAACAAGGCTTCGGATAACAAAATTGGGGCAAAATATACTTGGTGTTACTATTTCAACAGGTATGGGTAAGGGAAAGAGTGTTATCATACCTCGCATTCCAATTATTCCCACTGACCTTCCATTCCAATTCAAAAGGGTTCAGTTTCCCGCCAAGCTTAGCTTTGCTGTTACCATAAACAAAGCACAAGGGCAGTCATTGCAGGTAGCGGGAGTGCATTTAGAAAAGCCATGCTTCTCTCACGGTCAACTATATGTAGCATGTTCGCGAGTGTCTAATGCCCGGAATTTACACATATTTGCAAAAGACGGAAAACCTTATAATATAGTCTACAAAAATATCCTAGATTAATGCTCTCCATTATATCTTTTTGAATTATAAGAATTTAAAATTATTTATTTTTGTTACAGTGAAATATATTTTAACATTTGTTGTTGTAATTAAATAAAGCATATTTTAAGCTTTTGAAACTCATTGTATGTAGTAACTCTTAAATACTAAATCACATTGATTCAGTCCTATTGAAATGTAATGATCTTTGATATTTATTTAAGGGCTTCAACGCGAGCGAAGCCGCGGGTAACAGCTAGTTATATATATATACCTAAGTGCAAATCACAATACATAGAGAAAGGAAAATAAGTAGAAACGCCAAATGAAACGCTGAACGAGAAAACGTTAGAAAACATGGAAGCTAACGAGTCATACAAATATTTAGGATTTCAACAGAGTACCAGAATATACCACACTTTAATAAAGAAACAATTGTACATGCAATATGAAAATCGCCTCATTCTAATACTTAAAACACATCTTAACTCTAAACATATTACTAAAGCTATAAATACATATGATATCCATGATGGAACGAATAATGAAATGGCGCCTATCGTGGTACCGTTACTTTGCTCTCAGCAAATTTGACAATGAGTGACGTCGTATTATCACCAGTATGGCCAAATACCATTTTCGTAACTTGATTTAGCCTTTTTTGTTATTTAATCTGAGGAGGAAGTGGTGAGGATATAATAATAATAAGAGCAAAGAAAAAGGTAAAAATCTCATTCAAGATAAATTAATTAATTTATTATAAAGTCCCACGAACTCAAACCTGTGCTTGACAAATGGTCGGAGATTGAGGCACGGTTGTCTCGTATAATCGTCGACCATGTCATGGCGAACCCGGAGGGTCAATCGCCAGGTTTCGACTCGGTGGAAGTGGTTCGCGGGTGCCGGGTAATCAAATGTGATGACCAGTACTCATTGCATTTCCTGACAAAAGCGATTGGCGAAATTCAGAACAGCTGGGATGGCTTGAGGCTCAAGCTCATTCCAGCTAGCGAGATACCATGAAGGCCGAAGGCTCGCATCTGGATACCAAACATGGAGTTTGAAGCCAATCAGTTAATTCCCTATCTCCAGGCTCACAACCGCTCAGTGCCGATGGCCGATTGGTCGATCATCAAAGCGTAGTCTCCGCAAAAGCACAGCGTGTCGTTCCTCCTTCAAATTACAGAAGAGAGCCTTGAACCACTGCAAAAAGTGGAAAATAAACTTCGGTTTGGCATACGGAAGGCCCAGCTGAAGATATTCCGTTCTGCGAATCCGGAGGAGGAGCAGGATGAGGTCGACGGCACCAGCGAACTGCTGACTGGCATGCAGTTAAATGACGCCGAGCCTGCGGAAGCAAACCAATAAAAAATGGTTTTAAAGGTTTGAGAGTAGGGTCATAACACTGGAAAAGGCATTTAGTAGGGCCTACAAAACGTCCTGCCCCATAAAATTTAGCAAAAAAACTCACCCTCCTTGGTGGAGCAGTGAGCTCTTAAAACTAAGGGAAAAATCTAGATCAACGTTTAACCTCAGCTACTCGACGGGAAATTGGGAATTGTACAGAGAAAGTCGGAGACAGTACAAGAAGGTAATCAGGGCCGCCAAAAAAGAGAGCTGGAGGGAATTTTGATCGTCATCCGAATCCACCAGGGATTCTGCTAGGCTCAGCCATGTTCTTTCCAAAGGCCACTCAATGTCTTCTTGGGTCAAGAAGCCTGATGGAACTTGGACTGCTACAGCAGAAGAATCGCTAGAACTTCTGCTAAACACGCATTTTCCTGGTTGCAGCGCTTACGAAAGTGAGAGGGGAAAAATTAGGCGGAGCCAATATAATCCACAGCATCTTGCAAATGAATTATTATCAAAGAAAAAGTTGCATGGGCAATCAAATCTTTCTCACCCTTTAAATCTCCGGAGCCAGATGGGATCATTCCAAAGATGTTACAGGAAACCTTGGACTGCATCCTACCATGGCTAGAGGAAATTTTTAAAGCGTGTTTAAACTTAGGCCATATTCCAGATAGCTGGAAACTAGTCAAGGTCGTCTTCATACCAAAAGTAGGTAGAAGAGGACATGAATCAGCGAAGGACTTCAGACCAATCAGTCTTTCGTCTTTCCTGTTAAAAACTTTTGAAAGACTTTTGGATATGCACCTCAGAAGCTCTTTGGAGAGCTCTGGTATATCAACTGCACAACACGCATACCTTAAAGGCAAATCAACGGAGACAGCGCTTCACGAGGTAATCCGAACTATAGAGGGCTCTTTAGAGAGCAAACATTATACCATGGCGGCATTCTTGGATATCGAAGGCGCCTTTAACAATGTTAGCACAGATGCTATCCAACGGGCGTTGATAGGCCTGGAGGTGGACAGTTGCGTTAGTAACTGGGTCATCTCCATGCTAGAAACCAGGATCATCAAAGCTAATATGGGTAATATCAACATAACCAAGAAGGTCCACGGGGGCACTCCCCAAGGGGGAGTATTATCTCCACTTCTTTGGCTATGTGTGATCAGCAAAATCTTAATAAAACTTAACAGAGGTGGGGTAAAAGTGGTGGCGTACGCTGATGATGTGGTGCTAATGGTCTCAGGACTGTGTCCAAATACGATCAGTGGGATCATCCAAAGGGCGTTAGGCGAGCTTAACTCTTGGGCCACAGGATGTGGGCTAAGTTTAAACCTGCGTAAAACAGAACTTATGCTTTTTACCACCAGATACAAGGTACCAACTTTCACCCTACCAAATATCAACGGACAAACTCTGTCACTATCCACCAGTGCAAAGTACTTAGGAGTAATTCTGGACTCAAAACTTAGCTGGAAGTTAAACGTCGAAGAACGGGTAAGGAAAGCAGAAATTGCTTTATATGCCTGCAAACGTATGCTTGGAAGAAGATAGGGTCTTCAACCTAAGCATACATTATGGCTGTATAAGGCGGTTATACGACCCATTCTATCGTATGGTTCGGTAGTTTGGTGGAAAGCTCTAGGGAGAGAGTACAATACCAAATTACTCGGCAGAATACAAAGATCAGCCTGTGCAATAACGGTCGGTGCAATCAGATCTTGTCCTAGAGAGGCTCTCAATGCACTGACACACGTTATTCCAATAGACCTACACATAAAGAAGACGGCAACCATGAGTGCATTTAGGTTAAATGAAGCGGGTCGCTGGAAAGAAAAAACTTATGGTCACGCTAGTCTATTATTGCGACAAACTCAGTTAACCTCGGTGAGGACTGACTACATCGTCCCGATGGTAACGTTCAATAGGAATTTTGCCACACCCTTTCCATCTAAAAAAGAATGGAATAAGGGATTCTCTCTAAACAACTTCGATACCACAGTCTATACAGATGGCAGTAAAATGGATTGTGGTGTCGGAGCTGGTATATATTCTCAGAGACTTGGAATTGAAAAATCTCCCTAATACCAGTAGCGTCTTCCAAGCGGAAGTACTAGCAATCGGGGAAGCCTGTAGGTTACTAATCGCAGATTTCTCTTTTAAGGGCAATATCGCTATTCTTTCGGATAGCCAAGCTGCAATCCAGGAGCTGGTCGCGACTATAACAACCTCTAAAGTGGTGGAGCAAAGTAGGAATAGCCTCACCAACTTGAGTGAAAACCATAAAGTAACCTTAATTTGGGTCCCGGGACACCGGAACATAGAAGGTAACGAAAACGCTGATGAACTGGCAAGAGGGGGATCTGCCATGAATAGCACTCTTGCAGTACCAGTATTCACTCCACTAGGTGCGGTCAAGAATGCAATTTCCCTAAAATACCTTCGGGCTGCAGATTGTAGATGGAGAGACCAGACGAAATGCAAAATCAGCAGAACGTTATAGCCCACCTACAACCTCAAACAATCGTCGACATTAATAAACATGAAACGACGGGACACCTGTAGACTTACGGCAGTCATAACTGGCTTCTGGTCTATCGGAGAACAAGCCGCAAAAATGGGCATCCCTCACAACACATATTGTCATAGTTGTAAACAACCGGAGAAAAAAGAAACAATCTTCCATATCCTCTGTGAATGCCCTGCCCTATGGAAGGACAGAATGTTAACCCTGGGCAAACCGCTGTTCGAGAGTCTCGAGCAGCTGTCTGGCTTAGACGTCAACAACCTAATAAGGTTCCTAAACCGCACAGACTGGATATAGTCCTGCTGTAAATACCTGTTAAACAATTTGGTAACGAGGATGTGGCAACAAAATGGTACGGAAGCGCTAGTTGGATTCTGGATGAATCACCACTCTAACCAACCAACCAACCCACGAACTCAAATAAGAGCAAATGAAATAAAAACCAATTTTAAATTAAATAAATCACAACCAAAAACATTACAAAAAATAATATGCTTATAAATCAAATTCTAGCATATTCAGCCATAAAAATTAAAGCAAATCCATCACTTCTATATTCATTATTAAATCCAGAAACCAATTCAGATTCACCTTCTGCAAAATCAAAAGGCGTGTGATTAGTTTCAGCTAAACAAATACAAAATCAAGCAAGTCTAACTGGAAATGTAATTACCATAAATAAAATGTATCTTTCATAATAAAAAAAATAGTATAACTTTCAATTAAAAACACAAATGGTAAGATAATTCAATCTATATAAACTATAGCAGCTCGTAATCCTCCTAATAAAGCATAATTAGAATTAGAAGATCAACCAACAACCACAACTGCATAAGGCTGAGGCATTCCTATCTATCCAACTTTATTAGGACTCTTGCGAATCTGAATATAACCTAATATTTACGTTCCAAAAGAATAAAAAAAGCTACTCTCTTTAAAACACAAATTACCAAAATTAATCTACTAACACAAAATAAAATTATTTCCATAAAAGTCAAGTACTATTCGTAATATAAATTATTCTTCTTCTTAATTGCCGCGATAACCGCTTACGCGATTTTGGCTGAGTTTAACAAAGCGCCAGTCATTTCTTTCTCGTGCTAACCGGCGCCAGTCGGACGCACCAAGTGAAGTCAATACCTTCTCCACCTGATCTTTCCAAAGCAAATGAGACCTTCCTCTTCCACTGCTACCACCAGCTGGTACTGTATCGAATACTTTCAGAGCCGGAAGGTTTGTATCCATTCGGACGACATGACCCAGCCAACGTAGCCGCTGGATCTTTATTCGCTACGCTATATCTACGCCGTCGTTAAGCTCATACAGCTCATCGCCTGCGATATTCGCAGTCGCCAACGTGCAAACGTCTACGCAGAGTCGTTCTCTCAAACACAAAAAGCGTCGCTTCATCGGATGTTGTCCTCGTCCACGCTTCTGCGACATACGTTAGGTCGGGCATGATGAGAGCCTTGTAGAATGTTAGTTTCGTTCGTCGAGAGAGGACTTTACTGCTCAGTTGCCTACTTAGTCCAAAGTAGCACTTGTTGGCAAGAGAGATTCTGCCCTAAATTTTCAGGCTGACATTGTTATCGGTGTTAATGCTGGTTCCTAAGTATGCGAAGTCTTTTAAAACCTCGATATTATAACTATCTACAGTGACGTGGGTGCCGATACGCGAGAGCGCTGACTGTTCGCTTGAGGTACTTCGTTTTGTCCTCGTTCACCACCAGACCCATTTGCTTTGCCCTCTATCCAGTTTGGAGAAGGCAGAACTAACAGCGGGCTTGTTAAGGCCGATGAGGTCAATTTCGTCCGCATACGCCAACAATTGTACGCTCTTAAAAAATATTGTGCCTGAGCGATTAAGTTCTGCAGCCCATTTCTGCGACTCGCCCTGTCTGAAACCTCGATTGACGGCGCTGCTCGTATTGAGCAACGTTATCGCGGCATACAGGTAACTCCGTTTTGCACTGTCGAATGCTGCTTTGAAATCGACGAGAAGATGGTGTGTGTCAATACTCTTTTCATTGGTCTTTTCCAAAATTTGGCGTATTGTAAATATTTGGTCTATGGTAGACTTTCCAGGCCTAAAGCCACACCGATAAGGTCCAGTCAGTTGGTTGACGGTGGGCTTCAGCCTTTTACACAATACGCTCGCTAGAACTTTATAGACGGTATTTAGAAGACTAATCCCTCGGTAATTGGCACAAATTGCAGGATCCCCCTTCTTATGGATGGGGCAGACCACACTTAAGTTCCAATCGGCAGGCATGCTTTCTTCTGACCATATTTTGCATAGGAGCTGATGCATGCACCTTACCAGCTCCTCGCCTCCGTGTTTGAATAGGTCACCCCACAATCCGTCTGCGCCCGCGGCTTTGTTGTTCTTTAGTCGCATTATCGCTATTCTCACCTCGTCATGGTCGGAATGACTATTCCGAAAACTGTGTATCGGGATCTTCACATTCTCTGTGACATGCGCAGCTATCACTATTAGCAGGTTCGAGAAGTGTTCTCTCAATAATTAAAGTATGCTCTGGATGACATTCACCAGGTCGCCGTCTTTATTCTTAGAGGAAAACCTTCTGTAAGCCGCTGAACATTCTGGTAGCATTTTTGGGCGTTGTTCCTATTGGCAAGCATCACAAGCTTTTCGCACTCACGTATTTCGGCCCCTCCGTTCTTCTTTCGGATAATACGTCTCTATTCCTTTCTTATTTCTCGATAGCGGTCCCACATGGCTCGCGTTGCCCCCGATCGTAGCGTGGCTTTATAGGCAGCATCTTTTCTTTCTGCGGCAGCTTGACATTCCGCGTCGTACCAACTGTTTTTTCGGGCTCGCTGGAATCCGATTTCTTCTTCGGCGGCGGTACGTAGAGAACGAAAAATGTTGCTCCATTGTTCGTGCATGCCGGTTTGTTGGGCAGTACTCTCTGAGAGCAGGAGGGAGACTCGAGTGGCGAATCTTCTGGCTGTCTGTTGTGATTGCAGCTTTTCGATGTTGAATATTCTTTGCGTAAGTAGATCTACGTTTTTTGCTGCACAGAGGCGTGTGCGCAGCTTGGCTGCAACGAGGTAATGAATCGAGTCGATGTTGGGTTCTAATACACTAGAAGATGCTGGGTTCTAATCCACTAGACCACAACATGATCGATTTGGTTTCGCGTTTTTGATGAGGAGATAGCCAGGTAGCGTGGTGTATGTTTTGATGGTGGAATCTGGTGATGCAGACTACCATGTTTCGGGCCCCGGGGCAGTCGATCAGCCATTATCTGTTACCGGACGTTTCGTTGTGCAGGCTGAATTTTCCGACTGTGGGACCAAAAATTCCCTCCTTGCCCACACTGGCGTTGAAGTCGCCGACGATTTTTATATCGTGGCGGGGGCAGCGCTTATAGGAATGCTCCAAATGCTCATAGAAGAAATCTTTGGTCGCTTTGTCTTTTTCTTCGTCGGGGTGTGGGCGGAATTTAGCGAGATGTTGAAAAAACTTGCTTTGATGCGGATTATTGCGAGACGCTCGTTCAACAGAGTGAACGATAGTACTTGGCGACGAAGTCTCTCTCCCGACACCGAATATGCGCTCCTTTACACGGCATCTGTAGTAGACGTCACAAGGTCCTACGCTTTTCTTGCCTTGTCCCGTCCATCGCATCACTTGAATGGCAGTGATGTCAGCCTTTACTCTCCCGAGAACATCAACCAGCCGGGCAGAGGCACCTTCCCCATTAAGGGACCGGACGTTTCAGATGCATGTCCTAAAATCGTATTCCTTATTTCGTTTGCAGGGGTCGTCATCAGTATAGGAAGTTCTCATCCGAGGCTTTGTGTATGTGTTCATTGGGGGAGATTTTCTAGTGGCGGGTCCAAACCCAGCGCACCACCAGCTATCCTGGAATACTTCGCCTTTACACGTTAGCTCACTCCCGCACGGGTGTTCGGAAGTTACCCAGAGGATACTTGGACTAATTCCGGGAGTTGTGAGGTTCTTGAACCATATGCAGAAGAATCGTCCTGGCCACTCACAAGTGAATGGCGATCAGTGACTTTCCCCACTTGCGTGGACTTCTACACATGGAACAATCCTCCCTGGACTACCACACATGGAACCATCCTCCTGGACTTCTACATATGGAACGATCCTCGCATAAATTACATAAGTAAATTCTATATATGTTGCACTGATCTGCCAAAATAAATTTGTTTATGAATAATATTATATTATCAAAATGTAATTTTTTTCATATTTGGTCCTCTTGTACTAAAATATTACATTTTATTAAAGATGGAAACCAACCTGGCTTACGCCGGTCTGAACTCAGATCATGTAAGGATTTAAAAGTCGAACAGACCTAATTTTTGAACAGCTACACCAAAAACTATATCTTTATCCAAAATCGTGGTAGCAAACTTCTTTGTCACTATAAATTGATGAATAATTCATAAATTAATGATTTAAAAAAATTAAACCTTTATTAAATTTTAACATCCCCCAACAAAATAATTAATATTACAAAAGGAAAACTAATCTAAACAATTTCACGTCTTTTAATAAAATTTTAGCTTTTTAGCTAAAATATAAAGTTCTATAATAAATATATATGAAACAGCTTCTACTTCGTCCAACCGTTCATACCAGCCTTAAATTATAAGACTAATGATTATGCTACATACATATATGTATAATTAAAATTAAGAAGTAGTGGTAATTCTTTATGTAATTTATAAAAGTCATGCTTAAATTAACTAATTTAATATATAAAAACCCCTTTGGTTGGGCACCTATTGCGGCGCGTCCCAGGTGGTGGATAGGGTACGCCACAGTTATCTTCTGTGGTTAAGTAGGTCACAGCCTTGGTAAAAGCCCACTCGCGAACCAGCCTAGTCCTCGTGAACCAACAACTATGGTAGGGGGAACAACATGCTGTGCAGTGTTACTGCACGCGTGCCGTAACTGCCATAATTGCTGGCAGTGACCCATATCCACTTCGGTGGATGGCGAGAAACCACTCGTATTAGTAGGTCATGTCTCTGCTAATACGAATGGAATAAACATGGACTCACGGGGAGAAGGCCACTTCCTTATATCAAAGGCTACCAATCCAAGGTGGAACAGCATACGCCGAGGGATGCATGGCTTAGGAGGAACTAAGTCGCTAGTATGCGGACTCTGGGGCACCTGTCGCACCCCAGTTTCAATTCGACTTACCACGGCATAGGGCTTTGGCGTGGCGAACCCCATTATTTCCCTATATAAATCCCAGGTCACGACTGCTGACACGTCAGCTGAATGACCGCACCGCAAAAAATATGAATCAAACAACAAACACAAAACAAACAACAAAACAAAAACAACAAATTCCTTCCCGACGCGGAAGACCTCTTGGCTCCACCAAACTCATGGCGGTGTCAAAAACCACCCCTTCGGTGGCGAAAGTGCTCACTAAGAGCAAAACCGTCAAAGAGACACCACCGTATTCTCTTGTGGCCGACTCGGCTGCGGAGAATCAATCAATCACCAAAGCTGTTTTGCCAGAAACTGGGGAAACAACTCGGACAGAAGTCTCCAAAAAACCTGTCCCTCCTCATCTCCGTCGATACAGAGATAAAAGACGCGCCACTTTCCTTATGGAAAAGCTCGGCACAACCCCTGAGGAGGAGCTGTCCGACCAACAGAAGTCAACTCTCGATTGGGCCCGGGAATTCCTTCGGAAGTATGAGGCGTCCACAGAAAAACCGAGTGCATCTAAGCGGCAGCGGTCTTCAGAGGATCCTTCTAGTTACAACGATTCCAAGAAGCATAAAACTTCCTCTGAGGTCAAATTACGCAAGTTCTGCGAAGTTGCCAGAGATAGTCTGGTCATGGCGGTGGGGGATAAGAGCCACCCTGACGGTTTCATCTCTCCATCAAACTGGAAGATTGTGGAGAGAAAACTTCAGTTGGGCTACCTGGACGTTCTGAAGCAGAACCCAGGACCCCCTCCTTTCTGCTCTGACGCGGGATGGTTCCAGGCAAGGGTCAAGTTGATCGCGTGCTCGGATCAACGCACTGTCAGCCTGTATGGCAAGGCCCTCGGCCTACTCGGCGAGGTATGGCCCGGAGCGAATCTTCAGCTCGTCAATAAGATCGAAATACCAAACAAACCACGCGGCAGAGCAAGAATACCTCTAGAGCCATCCGATCCGGAAACCATTCTGGAGCTACTGAAAATCGGGAACCCGAACTTACCCACCGAAAACTGGAGGGTAGTTAAGGTGGAAGAGCCTTCAGGAAACTCCAGACATGTCACGCTGCTCCTGGACCAGGAAAGCGTTAAAGCACTGGACGACCGCAAGGGGATTGTGGCGTTCGGGTTCATCACCACTACCATCTGGACTTATCAGCCGAAAAATCTCCTCGCACCCAGCGAAGAGAGTACGGCGGCCCCCGAGATGGATGTCGATAAGCCTCTCTCACAAGCTTCGACGATTGAGTCCGACTCGGAATCGAACAGCGAACTTGTGGGACACTTATTTAATATTCAACTCGAGGACGAGGATGGACATTTAGATAGCAGTGATGACGCGAACGCCACAGTCATTGAATGTTCGTCTAAAAGTGCTGCAGATTAATCTGCACCACTCTATGGCTGCCTCAGCAGAAAACATCATTCTCATCCAAGAACCTTGGATATCAAACGACAAGGTATGCGGCCTGAAAGATAGGCACTACACCTTGTTTCAAGGTGAGGCTAACGTTAGATCGCGCTCTTGTGTTCTCATTCGAAAACATATTAATGCTTTTCTTCTTCCCTTTAGCAATGCTGACACCACTGGCATAGAGATTGAAGCTGTCCACGGCCCGATCTGGATTGTGTCGGCTTACATGCCTTACGACGCAGCGGAGGCGCCTCCTCCTGAAGCAGTGAGAAGGCTCGTCAATACGGCGCATCTGAACCAGAAACGCATCATTATTGGAGCAAACGCTAATGCACATAATATTGTTTGGGCAGTATAAGCAACAACACACGAGGTGAGCAACTCTTTGATTATATTCTAGCGAATAAGCTTGATATATGTTATAGAGGTGATGTCCCTACGTTTCCTTACTCGTCTAGAAGAGAGGTACTCAATATTACTCTTGCTAGCGAATCATATACACAACTGGTGCAGGACTGGAGCGTTGATAAACAGCACTATTTTTCCGACCACCAATATATAACATTCACTTTAAAAGCCGAAACGGCAAAACCCATGAAGTACCTTAACAAAAAACGTATGAATTGGATCAAATATAAAGAACATCTTGCCAATGGACTTCCTGATATCAGGCAGTTTGAAATGGCAAATAAAAACGATATCAACAACGCTGTCAAAATGATAACGAAGACGTGTCAAAGCGCAGCACGAAAATCTTGTCCCCTGACAAAAACAGGAGGTAAGCATAAACCTTTTTGGTGGACTCTAGAAATCTCAGAACTTGGAAACTCGGAAACTCTTTAACCAATCTAAAATAACAGACGAACGGGAAGAATATCGACAATGTCTCAAAGACTTTAAGAAAACTGTCAGAAGTGCAAAACGCACATCCTGGTGATCATACACTCAAGAATTAGAGAACACTTCAGAAGTAAGCAGACTACGCAAGATTCTTGCATCAAACCCAGTCTCTCCCAGTTTTATCATGACTCAAGATGGAACTTGGACTACTTCAACTGACCACACTCTTAGAATACTTCTAGAATCTCACTTTCCAGGCTGTGTTGCCAACTTACCTGCACTTCCCAGCACTTTAAGAGTAATTATGGGAATAGATAAGATCTAATCAGCTCTAATAGCATCCCTACAGCAATACTAAGTTTTAAAAAATTTAAATCACCAGGTCGTGACAACATCATTCCAGCAGAACTTCAAGAAGGACTGGAAATTCTACTGCCTTGGTTAACCAGGATCTTTAACAAGTGTTTAAATCTCTCTTACCTTCCGACAATTTGGAAGAAATCGAAGGTAGTATTCATTCCGAAAACGGGGAGCCTTCACACTGCAAACCAAACGACTTCAGGCCCATTAGCCTAACCTCTTTTTGCTTAAAGGCTTTTGAAAAAGTCTTAGATGAGTAAATCAAAACCCAACTTGATACTAAGTTGATATCTGAGGCACAACATGCCTACACTAAAGGGAAATCGACTGAAATGGCACTTCATTCACTGGTGCAAACAGTGGAAACTTCCCTTCACAATAAAGAGTACTCTCTTGTCGCATTTATGGACATAGAAGGTGCTTTTAATAATATTGAACCCAACGCTATTTTGTCTGAAATTGCCAAATTGGGTATTAATTGCTCCATCCGAAAGATGATCGAACAAATGCTCCAAAATAGAATAATCACTTCAGAGCTTGGGTTAAGCCGCATGAGAATGTACGCCGTCAAAGGCACTCCTCAAGGCGGAGTACTTTCACCCCTTCTCTGGAATCTCGCTGTAAACAGTTTGCTTCAAAATCTCGAAAAAGCAGGCTGCAAGGTTGTAGCCTATGCAGATGATATTGCTCTCTGCGTGTCAGGCAAACATCTGAATACCCTCACTGAGCTCATGCAACGCTCAATCAATATTCTGTCAAAATGGTGCACCGAATGCGGACTAAATGCGAATCCAGCAAAGACAGATCTTGTTCGCTTCAATAGGAAACAACAATCTCCTCCACTGCAAACAATAACTTTAAAAGGGGAATCATTACTTCTATCTGATTCAGCTAAATATCTAGGAGTTATTCTAGATAGGAAGTTGAGTTGGACATCGAAAACAGATGTAAAAAAGCTTTCATAGCTCTTTATACCTGTAAGAAAGCTATAGGCAAAACCTGGGGTTTTTCACCTCGGATCATTTATTGGATATACACCTCGATCATCAAACCGATACTCTTCTACGGTGTGGTTGTATGGTGGACAGCACTCGAAAAACGGTGTAGAGTAGCCACAATTGATCGAGTCCAAAGAACAGCCTGCCTCCTGATAACAGGATGCCCTATCGATCTGGCTGGCAAAGCGATTGCAGCGAAAGCAGCGGCACGCATTAATACTATATCGAAATGGAATAAGTATCTTGGCCATTCGGCCATACTGAACAGGAACACTGTTATCTCTTCCGACATAGACTATAATGTAAGTCTTCCATCACCACCCTTGCTATTCTCCTGTTCACTCCCAACTAGGGAAGAATGGAAGACAAATCTAACCGAAATCGATGGCCCTCTGATTATATATACAGATGGTTCAAAACAAGACGGCAAAGTGGGATTTGGAATCCTTTCCAATTACCCTCACATCAATCTATCATTTAGATTACCCGAATACTGTAGCGTATTCCAAGCGGAAGTATGCGCTATCTGGTATGCTGCGAAAACTCTCTTAGAAAATAGAATATCACTAGAGGATATCCGCTTTTTCACCGACAGTCAAGCGGCCGTTCGAGCACTCAGCTCCTCTTATACCCACTCAGATGTGGTTCGATCCTGTCTCTTATCTCTTAACGAGATAAGTGTTCAGAATTCTGTCCAAGTTATCTGGATACCGGGTCACAGTGGATTCGAAGGTAACTGCAAAGCTGATAAGCTCGCAAGAGCTGGAGCTGCGCAATCAAATGTTAGTATCTTACCCACAATCCACATTCCGCTCTCAACATGTAAATTGCTCATTGATCGAGAATTTCACAGCATTGCTGATCGGAGGTGGCGAGTGGAAACTACTTGCGTTACGACCAGACAAATCTGGCCATCCTACAACCTGAAACAGACAAAAACCCTTATAAGTCTTTCGAAACACGAACTAAGGCATATAATATCTCTTATCACCGGCCACTGCCTCTTGGGCACTCACGCACGTCGGCTCGGGGTTCCTCAGAACGACCTGTGCAGATACTGCGAGGACGAAGATGAGGAAGTATCGATCAGACTTTTGCTGTGCAGTTGGCCCGGTCTAGCCAGAAGTCGACTCGCTCTTCTAGGCTCTCCAACAATTGACAATTTTTCAGTACTCTCGAGCCTGAAAATCGAATCTCTCATCAAATTCTCGAAACGAATTAATATCTTTGACCAAAATGTACAATAAAAATCTCGGTTAGGTGGGGAAATCATATAACATAATGAGCTCTAGGGCAACACAACGGACCCAACTTGCGGTCTATGTGGCACTCCGATGCGGGGTCACCCTTAAACCAACCAACCAACCCAATATATATAAAAACAAATAAAGAAATAAATAAGAATGTTTGTAACTCTGAGCTCTTAAATAAATTAATAATTGATAGCTATAAGGAGTTCTCTGTAGAGTGTATAAAACCAATTAGTGCTCTCCAATTTGGTAATAAGTAAGTATATTACTTCAGCGTTGTTTAACTTCTCTGCATTTAAGTATCTTTGTCTGATTTCCGTCAGTACAGGGCATCTTCCTAAGAAGTCATGTCTCCGTTTAAGTTGCATAGGGTGCAAATTTTCACTACATTTCCTTAGGCTATTGCATTCAGTTTTAGCAACCCACATCTTGGTTTAAATATTGTAAAATATCATTCTCCTTTTGAGTAATCTAAGTATATATCAATTCGTATCGTGTTTTAATGCGCTATTTGTTTTGCTATGTGTAAATTTTGTAATTTCATTTTTGATAAAAACTGGATACAGCGATCTTCCTAGTCCATATCAGTTATATTTTCCTCAAGTCGAACTCCATACCTAAGTCGTTGAGTTGCTTGTGCCAAAAAACGTAATATGCACTGTGTTAATTTGTACGGGAGCCTGCTGCTGTTTTCATAAATACAAAAGCTTCCCTAATGTATTTCATGAGTAATTCTAGTGACTATAAGAAAGATATCTTCCACGTTAGTTTAAATTGATATTTCTTTTAATTACAATAAATAACACTGAAGTTTATTTACTTCTTCAAATAGTATATAACCCCAGATCAGAGCCGCGTAACATATGTTTGTATAGCTCTACACACAGCTTGAAACAGCTCCATTTTACATTGTATGAAATGTTTAGTTAGGGTAAGAAATTGCTACATGCACAATTAATGCGAGGTTTTGCTGACTTCCACATATATACATATGTACTGATAAGATATATACATATGTACTGTCACCACTTGTATTTCATTGCCCTTGTACCACCATATTTCAGCCTTGGCTAGTTGACCACCTATTCTAAAGACCATCATCTCAGATTCATTGAATTTACTTGCATGATCCACTCAGCGCAATATTTCTCCAGTTTATTAATCATAGATTGCAGTAACTATTTTTGCATTACAGAGTCCTTCAGCCGTGATCTGGTTGCGATCCAGGTGCGGCTGCCGGTGGACGGGACCCGCAGGCACTTCGTAGTGGCGTCAGCATATTTTGCGGGGGATAACATCATCGCTCCTCGAAATGGCAAGCTACTGCAACAGATGGAAGCTACCAGTCCTGATGAGTTGCGATGCCAATACGCATTATGAGGCATGGGGAAGCAACAACTGTAACAGAAGGGGTGAGTCTCTATTTGTCTTTATTGTAAGCAATGATCTATACATATATATATACAAAATGTTGGGTGTACACCAACTTTCGTAACGAAGAATAGACAGGAAGTCCTTGATGTGACGCACAGTAACACACTGGCTGAAAACCTGGTGTCAGTTTGGAAAGTTTCCTCCGAGCCTTCCCTATCAGACCACAAGGTCACTCAGTTTGAACTGGAAACAGAGGTCTTAAGAAAATCTGAGAAAAACCCCCAGGAACACTGACTAAGACAAGTTTAGAAATATGCTAGGTATAAATTTACCCAGCATGAGTAAGCGGTCAAGTACCACGTGGTCGAAGGAGCTCTCAGCGCAAGCCAAACGCACCGGACGCTGGGATGAATACACTACCCATCTAACAGCATATAGACCCAGGGGGCTGATGGAATTCGGTAGTGCTGTAGTACTACCGCAGGACGGGGAGTTAATTACACCACATCTATTTAGGATAATGCAAGATAGTTTTGCGCTGGCATACAGAGGAGAGCACAAGTGGTTTTCATACCAAAAATCGGAAAAAAGTCCTTCAGATCAATCAGCCGCACCTTCTTTGTACTAAAAACAATGGAGAAAATTATTGATAATGAGAGCAAGGAAATCAAATACTCTGCATATAACACCTCTCCATCAAAAGCAACATTCGTACAGGACAGGAAGGTATACGGACATTGCGCTATATCAGCTATTTACGGAGATCCGGAATGCCTTTGGCTGTGCCTCCGGCTGTTAGGGATACGTGAATGATTCTGTAATTATAGCGGGGGCCGGTTCGAGAACACTCTTTGTGATATACTGCAAAGAGCTATATATATATATAATTGGCGCGTACACCCTTTTTAGGTGTTTGGCCGAGCTCCTCCTCCTATTTGTGGCGTGCGTCTTGATGTTGTTCCACAAATGGAGGGACCTACAGTTTCAAGCCGACTCCGAACGGCATATTTTCATGAGGAGTTTTTTCATGGCAGAAATACACTCGGAGGTTCGCTATTGCCTGCCGAGGGGCGACCGCTTATAGAAAAATGTTTTTCTTAATTTTGGTGTTTCACCAAGATTCGAACCTACGTTCTCTCTGTGAATCCCGAATGGTAGTCACGCACGAACCCATTCGGCTACGGCGGCCCCCGAGCTATAAACCTGGCAAAAAGATGGTGCGCTGGGGTGGGTCTGGATATAGTCCCGTCCAAAACAGCGATCATTCCTTTCACCAGGAAAAGCGCCTTACCAGGAATGGAAGAGATCAGCATAGACGGCGTTGTTATTGAGGCTAAGTATCTTGGCCTTGTCCTCGATACCAAGCATTACCTAGCTTGGCATATGGCGCGGTCGCTTGGGCATCGAGAGTCACTCTCTCGACGGTGGGAGCAGCGCTAACTAAGCATCAGCGTGCGTGTACATCAGGCTGCGGAAGAGGAAAAGTGATGTCATCTAAAAACATGGAAGAGCGGAGGCTGCAGCTTCCAGAGATGAAAGTAATCAAATTAAAAAAGAAGCTCAAAATTAAACTGAACCCTGCACTGTACTGGTACACAGATCGCTCGAAGACCGCAGAAGGCATAGGCGCTGGCACCTAAGACCCCAGAACTAAGCGTTCTGTGCCGATGCGTAGTTCTGTCTATATGCAGATAAGCTTGGGCAGAAATATCCGCTATGAGCCAATTGCCATTCAGAGCGACAATCAGATGGCACTCATGGTCCTATCATCCTGTGAGATCAAATCCTCCCTGCTCCTTCAGTGTATCAAGAATCTTAATATACTAGGAACGCACAATTGTGTCCGGCTAATTTGGGTCTCAGGACACAGGGGTACAACAGGGAATGAAAAAGCAGGAACGAGATTGGCGAAAGAGGTTGCGGCCTCGCAAGTAGTACGACTCGAGACCTTCCCTGCCATGGGACAACACAACATCAAGGAAAAGCTTAAGAGAGCTAGGGTTAAGGGAAGTTTGCTGGCACCAAACTACCAAAAGAGCTTTAAAAATCTCCTAACTCTCTCTAAAGATAAACTGAGAATGCTCACGGCTGTATAAAAGTAATGTCGTTGCCCGATTTGTGAAATTTTATCACATCTATTCCGTTTTCAGTTCTAAAACTACATTTGTCCTTATTATGTAATTCTGTATTACTACCGTACACACATCTTCCAGAAGCTCTTCCAAATTTCCTTATTGGAGACTATTTCAATAATAGACTGCTGCTCTACGATACTGCGGCTGACGTTAAACAATATAAGGTGTCGGGTGGCGTGCCGGAAGGCTCGGTACTTGGTCTAGCGCTACGGAACACAATGTATGACGGCGTGCTTGAAATGACCCTTCCCACAGATGCAGAACTTGTTGGATACACTGATGACATCATTTCGACACCGAAAAAGAAGATCTTTGCAGGATTTTGCTAAGCTCCCACAGAGGCAAACCTTACGATGCAAATGTGCGATAAACTTGGAAAATGGTGCAAGGCGAGCCTGCGTCAACTACAGCTTGATCTCCAAGCTGATAGAAACGCTGAGAGTCGTTGCAAGACGAATACCGAACAGATTCTCGTACTTACAGAGACTGACTAATTTGAGTTAACATATTCCATAAGGGCCCCGTGACGATTTACTTAACGGCATAGTTCTGAGAGGAGCAAACGTTCGGCCAAGAAGGGGTTTTAGTTCGCGTTAAAGTCCCACACTGAAGTCCCCTATGGTCATAGGCTTTCGATGCTGTCCTTCTCCACAACAGAAAAGCTCTTGGCTTAGCAGAAATTTGCGTTTTTAAAACCAGTCTCTTTAGGCATAAATTGTTTACGAAAGGGCACACAGTTTCAAGGTGCAAAAGAGATCAATGTCGTAACTGCAATCGTTCCCTCTATCGCACGTTCTATGTTTCCAACAACCCTGTGAACTTGGTGGATTGTATAAGATTTTTCCGAAAGCCAAATTGGTGCGTCGGAATAACTCTCTTGTTTTCCACAATTGACAACATTCGAGTCAGTAACATTCGTTCAAAAAGTTTGGACAGCACTCGCTTCTTCTTAATTGGCGCGATAACCGCTTACGCGATTTGGGCCGAGTTTACCAAAACGCGTCAATAGTTTGTTTCTCGTGCTAAGCGGCGCCAATTGGACACACACAGTGAAGCCAAGTCCTTCTCCCCCTGATCTTTCCTCTTCCTCTGCTACCACCAGCTGGTACCGCATTGAATGCTTTCAAAGGCGGAGCGTTTGTATAAGTTAATGCAACATTTATTCCTATTTCAATATTAGTCAGCATATTCATATTTCAATATTTAGTTATTTCATATCAGTTATCCTATTTCAATATTTAGTCAGCATATTTCATGACTGCTTACATTGCAGCTAAATGCTTATAACTCATTTATGCTTACTTTACTGTGCCAAATAATAAGAAATGCTAATCAATAAATAAACATGTAAACCAGCATAAGAAATGCTGATCAATAAATAAATATGTAAACCAGCATAAGAAATGCTGATCAACAAATAAATATGTAAACCAGCATAAGAAATGCTGATCAACAAATAAACATGTAAACCAGCATAAGAAATGCTGATCAACAAATAAATATGTAAACCAGCTTAAGACTATTTATAAGAGGCATCGTAATTTTAAGAGTTCAGTGTAAAAAGAGAATTGAATGAATAAAGAGCTCAGTTCTTAAATATTTTTCAATGAACTAAAATAAATTTATAATTTATTAACTGGCGCCCGAGCAGGGACCGGTCTCAAAGTTCGTGAAGTGAAGTGTTTTGTACAAAAAAAGAGTACGATTACAAGGACGCGAACAGTGAGCCGGTGCAGCGTTGGAATCCAGTAGGAAAAAAACGCTCGCTTCTAATAGTGCGAATTGGAGGTGCCCCAGTAGCAGAGACTAGCAAAAAGGAACCACACCCCACCGCCGGGAAGTACTAGTGTAAGGATATTAATATTAAGCAATATTAAGAATTATAAAGAAATTATTGAAAAAAAGGATATTAATATTAAGCAATATTAAGAATTATAAAGAAATTATTGAAAAAAATATAAGTTGAATATTACTATTAATTTGGAATTACAAAAAATTTTTATTGAGAAAAACAAATTTGTGAAAAATACAGAATTAAATATTACTATACAAATTAATCGAATTATTTAAAAAACCAAAAAAATATAAAGAAAGTTATAAAAAAAAAAAAAAAATTTTATAATAAAATCTGGCTTGTACAGCCAATAATATAATATAATTTAAAGCTGCGATTCACCACCTAACGGGGGACCCTCCAGCTTATAATAACAAACATTCTCTGCGATTCACCACCCAAGGGACCCTCCAGAGAACTGTTAAACAAAAACAAAAATAAAAAAAAAAATAAAAATAAAATAAAAAAAATAAATTAATTAAAATAATGTCTAACCCTAACAATATCATCCAGACCCCCACAAACTGACATTAATACTCTCACAGTTACAGACCATAGCGACGAAAGCTCCTCACACCTCCTCATTCCGGCCACCGAAGCCCCCATAAACGCTTTTAAAAACCAACTCTTCTTAATGATTGGCAACGAAGATAGCTACTTATTCCAGTTACCATTTCCAAGTTTCCACAGACACACTGTTACAAAGCAAAATTATTCTAATCAGGATATCATAGACATATTTAAACGCTACCTCGACCCTTCACTCGTCAACGGACTATACACCACAGAAACACTGATGGGTAAAATTCAGGAAATATTCCCTCTCCACTTTAGCAATGTAAAAATCCGCTACACACAAACTCTACTTCAGGACATCATATCAGAGACAGAGCAAGAACAAATTATCATCGAAGAACATCAACGAGCTCACAGAAACAGCCGCGAAAACAAAACCCAAATTCTACGAAAATTCTACTTTCCAAGAATGCATGGGAAAATTGAACAGTTTGTAAAAAAATTGTTCAACTTGTCGTGCTCAAAAATATGATAGACATCCAGCAAAACCACAAATCCAGCCTACTCCCATTCCTCACTCCCCAGGTGAAATAGTCCATGTTGACATATATTCCACTGAAAAAAAACTAATCCTTACAGCCATTGATAAATTTTCCAAATATGCTCAGGTAAAGATAATACCTTCTAGAGCAATAGAGCATATTAAAGACCCAATTAGAGAACTAATGATCGCATTTGGAATACCGAAACTTATAGTAGTTGATAACGAAAAATCTCTTAACTCTGCCTCAATATCATCCTTACTTAGGGATGAAATGTCTATTAACGTTTACACCACACCACCTTACAGTAGCACAAGTAACGGACAAGTAGAAAGATTCCATAGCACACTCTCCGAGATCATGAGATGCCTCAAAAGCAATCAAACGACAATAACATTCGAAGAACTTCTATTTAAATCAGTACAGGAATACAATTCATCAATTCACTCAACGACAAAAGATAAACCCATAGACACATTTTTTGGAAATAGAGTTTACAGTGACCCACAACAATTAGAAAAGCAAAGACGAGAAAACATTACCTTACTTAAGAAAAAACAAGAGCAAGACCTCTCATATCACAATAAAAATAGACCAGAAAATAAGGATTTCTCACCAGAAGAAATAATCTATATCAAGATAAACAAGAGACTAGGTTCTAAACTAACTCCAAGGTATAAAAAGGAGAAAGTTTTAGAAAACCACAGGACAACGATTAAAACAGTAACAGGAAGAACAATTCATAAATCCCTAATAAAAACTTAATTAAATTTGCAGGTAAAATGGACCATTACAAACTTTTTATCCTTCTCATCACGATCACTACTTCTTCATCAGACGTTCAAATTTTAGACTATAGTCAATCTCAACTTGTGACAATAGACGACGGACAAGCGAAAATACAAGACGGAACATTTAGACTTATTCACCTCATCGACTTAGGAAAATACGAACAATTTTTGACAGAAACATACGAAGAAATAAATCACCAAATCCCTAACAACCACTTCCTATATCCTCTCCTCAAACACGAAACCATTCAAACCTTTGAAATCCTAAATGCACTAAAACCTTCTAACACAAATTACAAAACGAAGAGATCAATTGATATACTGGGAACGGCATGGAAATACATAGCCGGATCTCCAGATCACGAGGATTTGAAAATAATTACAAATAATCTAAATAACTTAAATGAAAATAATAATGACCAAGTAGTAATTAATAAACTATTTGAAATACGAATAAATAATATAACCAGTATAGTTGATAGAATGGTAAATACCATTAGAAAGGAAGACAATGTAATAACAGAAATTATAATCAATTTGCAGAATAGGATTAGGTTAATTAAGGAAGAATTAATAAATATAAAATATGCCATCCAATGGGCGAAAGAAAATATATTGAATTCAGTAATATTAAGTAAAAAAGAAATAGAATTGTCAATTAATAAAAATGAAAAAGGAAAAAATACCATTCAAAAGTGCCGAAGAAGCATTAGAAATATCGAAAATAAACGTATTAAGTAAGGATATGGAAATTGTATATTATATATGGTAAAAATACCTCTAACATTAAATGAAATTTTTAAAAGAATTATAATACGACCAGAAAAAAAAAGCAAACAATATTATAATCAAAACTGAGTATAAAGAAATACTTAAAGGAAAAGATTCACTGTTCGGAATAAAAAATGAATGCGAAAGATATAATGATCTAACGATTTGTAAAGAAACTAATTTAATAGATTTAAGTAAAGATTTATGTATAACTAGGATTATTTATAGCTTGAATTCGACTTGTTCAACAACAAATGGCCATCACGTCCCTACATTAGAAGAAGTAAAACAAGGAGTTATATTGCTAAATCAATTTGACGGCGAACTAGTAGCTGACGAAATACCCCAAAAAAATCAATGGTACTCATGTCATCATATTTCACAATTCAACAATAAAAATAAACAGTCAATTATTCGAAAATTTGGAAACAAGACCGATCGAAGCCATACCCACAATACTACAGCCAACTCCATTAGAAAAAGAGCACATAGAAATACTTTCCTTAGAAGCTTTGAAAGACCTGCACATAAAAAACACGCATCAAATTAACTCTATCAACACGTAACGCTCGAGGACGATCGCTTTTAAGAGGGGAAGAGTTAATGCAACATTTATTCCTATTTCAATATTAGTCAGCATATTCATATTTCAATATTTAGTTATTTCATATCAGTTATCCTATTTCAATATTTAGTCAGCATATTTCATGACTGCTTACATTGCAGCTAAATGCTTATAACTCATTTATGCTTACTTTACTGTGCCAAATAATAAGAAATGCTAATCAATAAATAAACATGTAAACCAGCATAAGAAATGCTGATCAATAAATAAATATGTAAACCAGCATAAGAAATGCTGATCAACAAATAAATATGTAAACCAGCATAAGAAATGCTGATCAACAAATAAACATGTAAACCAGCATAAGAAATGCTGATCAACAAATAAATATGTAAACCAGCTTAAGACTATTTATAAGAGGCATCGTAATTTTAAGAGTTCAGTGTAAAAAGAGAATTGAATGAATAAAGAGCTCAGTTCTTAAATATTTTTCAATGAACTAAAATAAATTTATAATTTATTAACTTATACATTCGGACGACATGACTCAGCAAACGAAGCCGCTGGATCTTTATTCCCTGCGATATGTCTATGTCGTCGTAAAGCTCATATAGCTCATCGTTCCTTCGCCTGCGATATTCGCCGTTGCCAACGTGCAAAGGTCCAAAAATCTTACGCAGAATCTTTCTCTCAAACACTCGAAGCGTCGCTTCATCGGATGTTGGCATTGTCCAAGCTTTTGCGCCATACGTTCGTACGGGCATGATGAGAGCCTTGTTTAGTGTTAGTTTTGTTCGTCTAGAGGGGCTAAACTGCTCAGTTGCCTACTTAGTCCATAGTAGCACTTGTTGGCAAGAGAGATTCTACGTTGGATTTCAAGGCTGGCATTGTTATCGGTGTTAATGCTGGTTCCTAAGTATGCGAAATCTTTTACAACCTCGAAATTATAACTATCTACACTGACGTGGGTGCCGATACGAGAGTGCGCCGACTGTTTGTTTGAAGACAGGAGGTACTTCGTTTTGTCCTCGTTCACCACCAGACCCATTCGCTTTGCCTCTTTATCCAGTTTGGGGAAGGCAGATGATGTCGATATCATGTGCATACGCCAACAATTGTACGCTCTTATAAAATATTGTGCCTGAGCGATTATGTTCTGCGGCTCGTACGACGCTCTTCAACATCAGATTAAAGAAATCACACGACAGCGAGTCACCCTGCCTGGAACCTCGTTTGGTATCACACGGCTCGGAGAGGTCTTTCCCAATTTTGACGGCGCTGCTGATGTTGAGCAACGTCATCTTGCATAGCCGTATTAGTATGGCAAAGGTTAGTATGGCCAAAAGGTTGGCCTTTTTACACTAAGGTATCAGATTTGTAGACTTTACAGGTTCAACTTTTACTATGGTACTCAATATATTTTTAATTCCGTAACTTTTTTCACATCTCCAGATGGACCGAAAGTGATGAGAAAGATTTCAAGTATTTCCTTTGTTTTCCACTTGAGTTTGTTTATAGCGCTTAAAGCATTAAGCCCTTGTGATTTTAAGTCTTTCACTATTAAATCGCTGTCGCAGGAATGGTGAAGATGTTTAACTAATACCTTGATAGGTCTATATTGCTTATCCTCATAGCTGTGCCAAGGAATACTTTCATTTAGTAACTTTAATACAGACCGATAGTCGAACTTTAGTACTTTGCTTGCATCGTTGTTTAAAAGTTTGATGAAAAATGTATTTTTTGTTGTAGTAACAAGTTGACTATGAAGTATTTTTAAAATCATTACTACCATTGATAATTATTGGAGGAGGACGACGTATTTTACTAACTTGGTCCATTTTTGTTGGATCATTAACACTATTTTTAGATTTTGATGGTGTTACAGCTTCAGGAGAAGATTCAGCTGTCGGCGTTTTACATGGTCTTTTTTGCTTTGGAATCCAGTCGGTTTCTCTAGCAAGCTCTTCTTTATCAGTTTCATAAACTTCAAAACGTATTTTTTGTGATGTTTATATCAGTTTTATTATCATTAGCACATATAGCAGATTAAAGTTTGCCGTTTTCGAATTTAAGATGGGATATTTCATTTTGTAGAGCAGAGCATAATTTGTCTAAGTCGAAGATTTTTGCATTTGGTCTTTATTACATTGTTTGTGGTGGAGTGATTGGGCCCACCACCCTGTCGTGAAGAACCCATTCATTTCGGTATAAGCGGTATGGTAACACTCTTTTCGTGGGGTTGATAATGCAGTGCAAAATTAAGTTAAACTTATCGAACAGACGTGCTTTGTGAAAGTTTCGTAGTGAATCTACCAATCGTACAATATATAAAAACACACAGCGATATACATAGATGCTTTAATTTATACATATAGATGCTTTAATACTGCAACACAATACATCTTGTGCTATCTTAGCCCAACTTTTGTTTTGCAAATACAAATAAAAACATAAATATAATAATAACAACTAGTGAAAAAATGTAACTTTTAAAATGCCTGTGGGGCGCTGTCCTCCTAAAGAAAGGCCCGCTCACCAGCGCAAAAGCAACTAACAAGTGCTAACTCAAGCTACAATGTTCCGTTCTCGGCAAGTGAAATAAAGGGTAAGTCATCAGTGGCACAACCTCACCTCGCAACCGCCGTTAACTCTATACCCACAACTCCTCTCTCATGGAATGAGCAATGCCAAAGTCTAATTGAACTAATCAGCATTTCTCATCCCACCTCTGTCTGGTAGCTCTCACGATCGCAACAACATCACAACAGTTACAACATCAGCATCAAAAATCAGAACCGCTACTACAAACTCTTCAATTTTCTCATACTCGTCAATCATGTCTACATGCGCAAACATAGTTATGCAAGCAAAGAACTGTCTTTTCCAAAGAGAACACGTAATTCTGCAGATAAGAATACAGAAACTACAAACACCACAAAAAAACATTAAACACTAGCAAACCAAAAAACAATCACAACCTACTGGTTAAGTAAACCAACAAATAATAAATCAATCCCGCATACTCTAACATCACACAGATTTTATATACTCTCTCTTGATGATGAAAAAGTAACACAAAGCAGTGGGACAAACAACAATAATGAGCAGCAAAAATCTAAAGCTCCAAAATCACCACCTATATGTGTACAGAATGTTCAATACATTAAATATTTAACCGATGCGCTTCCGAATTACGTTTATGAACTGAAAGTCCTGCAAAACAATGAAGTAAAAATTCAACCCAAATATCTTACACGCTACTACCAAAGCACCAAAGCACCACTGTTTACACTCGAATTAAAAACCAAACTCAACAACAAAGCTATATACACTATTACACATCTACTACATGGCAAAATTAAATTTGAGCCTCCACATCTAAAACGCACTTTGCTTCAATGCACAAACTGCCAAAAATACGGTCACACAAAAAATTTTGGTTGTAAAACACCCGTGTGTGTCAAATGTGTTGGTAGTCATAAAACCATAGAATGTCCAGTAAAGGACATTAACGAAATAAAATGTGCTCTCTATGGTAAAAACCACACAGCCAATTACAAGGGCTGTATGATTTATAAATCATTAAAAATACAGCAATTTCCAAGTCTCAGACAGAAAATTCCCACCACAATTACAAACACAGAACAAAAAGTTGCATCACAAACTACACTAGACAATATGACAACCCAACACAGAACTACAACACCAAATTCATCTTATGCCCAAGTAACAGCCATAAACGCTAAAAATGATGCTCAATCTATTGGAGCAACTACAACGGAAAACAAAGAAATTTCAGAGTTGAAAGATATGATGAAACAATTAATCTCACAAATGTCTGCAATGATAAACATGATCACGTTACTTTTCGCAAAATTTAATGAACAAAGAAGATAAATTAAGAATTGTCCTGTGGAACGCTAATGGTCTAAGCCAACATGCACTGGAACTAAAAACATTACTAAAAAAAATAACATAGACGCAGCTCTAATATCTAAAATACATTTCTCAGATAGAAATTATTTAAACATTGCTAACTATACTATTTATCACACCAATCACCCTGATGAGAAGGCACGTGGTGGAACGGCAGTAATTATAAACAAATACATATGTTAAATGCATTGATGTAAACCACTATAGACAGGACTACTTGCGACCGACATCTATAAAAATTGAGGACCTTAGTGGAAGCGACCTTATTTAATTGACTTTTACATTATGAAAGATATTAAAAGTGAGCATCTGGAAATAACTCCAAGCTTTGACCTCACATCTGACCATTCTCCAATATTATTAAGCTATGAAACCAGTCCTATCCTAAACTACAAGACACATAAATTTTACAATAATTATACGAACTGGGAATATTTTCGTGAAACTATGAAGAAAGCCTTAACATTTAAGTCCCCCTAGAGAGCGAAAAAGAAATGGACTCCGCAATCGCATACTTCAATGACAGTCTAGTGTTCGCAACAACAACTTCCACACCTATAATCACGATGAGTAACAACAAATACAAATTACCCCATAAAATCTTGGAAAAAATCAGAGAAAAACGAAGACTAAGGCAACAATGGCAATCTACACGTTCACCAGATATTAAAAAAAGGCTGAATATAGCAACAAAAGAAATTAAAGATATATTAAAAGTGGACAGGGAGGAAAAATTTGAAAAATATATCGCATCACTGGGAGCTACTAGAGCTACAAACTATACACTATGGAAGGTCTGCAAAAAAATCGACAACGCAGTTATGCACCAACCCCTTCTAAGGACAAGGACAAATTCTTGGGCGAAAACACCAAAAGAAAAAGCAAAAATACTCGCTGATCATTTTAAAAAAACATTTACAAATTAACATAATAACCAAGACATTGACAATTCTGAATTTCATGCTCACCTCACAAATAACATAAATATACTAATCAAGAAAATAACTTCGAAAGAAATACGAATAGCAATTGAGACAAAAATTGACGTAAATAAATCCCCAGGATATATTCTAAAGGAGTTACCAGACAAAGCCACTCTCTAATTAAGAAATATATTTAACTCAGCATTACGAATGAAGTATTTTCCACCGCCTTGGAAGGTTGCTGAAATCATCGCAATTCCCAAACCTAATAAAGACGCCTCTGAAGATTCTTCATACAGACCAATTAGTTTATTACCATCATTATCCAAACTTTTTGAGAAGGTTATACTTGACCGCCTTGACCCCATACTACAGACGCGAAATTTATTTCCTTCACACCGATTCGGATTTCGTAGAAAACATTCAACAATAGAACAGATACATAGAGTAACAAATAAAATGTTGTCAGAAATTGCAAAGCAAGATACCTTGGAATGACTATTGACTCTAAACTTCTCTAGAAATAACATATCTGGTTGAAAAGAAATGAGGTAAGAAACAGATCCGGACAACTATACTGGCTTATTGGCAGGCGCTCGAAACTGTCTTTGCCGAATAAAACCCTTATATACAAAACTGTGATTGGGCCAATCTGGGCATACGGCATAGAAATCTGTGGAACTGCAAGTAAAAGTCATATTAACATTATTCAACGACTACAATCAAAAATACTCAGAACTATATTGAATGGACCTTGGTACGTCCCAAACGAACGCGACCTCAACATCGATACAGTAGCAGAAATCATCCGCAAACGCAGCACAAATCATATTGTCCGTTTAATGAACCATACAAATACTGACATGCGACAACTCCATCAGCGGCTCAAACGACCAACCTCAACTCAGCTGATAACTAGAATAATTTAAAGGGGAAGTTGTTTAGATTGTTCTATGTTGACTGTGAACACGAATCTATATTGATCCGAAAAGGAGCACTCCGGTGAAACATGCCAGTTGTCAATCTTTATTGAGCCTGAATTTGATACTAGGATTATATCAGTAACCTCCTCCTTGATCCTATTATATTAGGTGCGGAACTAAGTTCTCGCTGTTTTTTTGCTGAAATTACAACTTTATTCTAAAAAAAATGGTTACAAGTGAATCATTAAAAGTATTGCCCATCGATGGCTACTACTTTTTCCCATCTTTCTGGTAGATCTCTCACACCGTCGCGGTAAAACTCTTCCTCTTTTGAGACTTTCCACGGATCAAGCCATTTTTTGATGTCTTCATATGAATGGAACTGCTGGTCAGCTAGACCATGTGCCATCGATCGGAACAGGTGAAAATCGGACGGGGCATTTCTGGAGAATATGGCGGGTGAGGGAGGATTTCCCATATCAGTGTTGCCAGATAGGTTTTAACGGGTTTGGCAACGTGAGGCCGAGCGTTGTCTTGCTGTAGAATCACTTTTCATGCCTCTCCGCGTATTGCGGCCGCTTCTCTCGAAGTGCTCGGCTCAATCGCATCAATTGAAGTCGATACCGATCCCCAGTGATCGTTTCGCTTGGTTTTAACATTTCATAATAAATAACACCAACATGGACCGGGCAGTACCCATAACTTTATTTTCTTTGAATTGCTGTTGTTACGAACAGTCTGGCAGCACGGTCAGAATAGATCCCACTTTGGCTCAAAAGCAACACTGAAATACGTGTCGATCGGTGATTGGTCGATGAAAAAAAAAAAACGGGAGAAATATAGGAAATCGAAAGCCGTGTAGGAAAAAAGGCAGTACGCGAACAGACAGCAGGGCAGACAGAGCAACAAATTTTTTTAATTCATTATGTACAGCTTATTTAAATAAAGTTATTGAATTGCAAAAAATGTTTGCCAACAATTTAAAAATTTGTTCTGCCCAGAACGTACGTACGAAAAATTCCGATGTTGCAGGTTACTACATTGTCTTCGAATATAGCCGATGTGACCGCTGCGCCAGCTAATCACAACGCGGCGATGAGCTATCCAGTTGCATCCAATTTGGTCGCTCCGGGCAACAATTTGCTTATGCTGGAAAAGTGTGCCGCTAATAGTGCAGCTGCCCCACAACAAGCCTCGGTAGCGCATCGCGAAAACCTGAATGCTGGTATTGTATATGGAGCTCCCTCCGCGCCTAATACAGCGCACGCCATGCCATCCGGTCGACTACTGCTCCAGGGAAACGCGCCGATTAGCCCCGCTCACTCCATTAACTCGGTTGGCTCGCTAGGGCTTCGCCGACGAGCTGAGCTAATACAGGAGCGAAGCGAAATTTTACGACAGAGGGAGGATTTTTTAAGAGAAGAGCATAGGTTTCTGGATCGCATAGATGCAATGGGTTTTGACGATGACCTAGATGATGGGCAATGCGCTGTATCTAGGTTTTCAACTTCTGCACATGATTCAGGCCCACATTCAACGCAAATTATACAGCCACCCCCATTCAACATAGCTGCTTCGGGTGCCAATAATTTTACCAATACTGGCTCTGCCCCGGATGATGCAAATTTGATAAGTGGATTAAATGCTCAGCAGCCAGGAGGGGGTCTAACAGCATCTGTTCTTCAATGCCTATTAGACAGAATACAGTCACTCGAACAGCAAGTACACAAGTATTCGACACTCAATCGAGGAAGTTCCCCGCCACAACCACAACCAGCACAAACTACTTCGCCAACAGCTGGGCACGTTAATAATTTATCTTTCGGTGTCTCGACTTCTCGACGCTTGAGTAGAGACCATATTGCTTCTCGTAACTGCCTAGCTAAAGAGTTGCCGAAATATGATGGCAAGCCAACTGAGTGGCCGTTATTTTATGCCGCATGTAACCAATCGACTGAGGTTTGTGGATTCTCGGACGATGAGAATCTTATAAGACTACGGCAGGCATTGGAAGGGCCAGCGCGGAATGCAGTTAAAAATTTATTGTTGCATTCCTCTTGCGTGCCCCAAATTATTGCTACCCTTCAATTGCGATTTGGACGGCCAGAATAAATTATCAGTATTCTACAGCGACAAATTTGTGAGCTTCCATCACCGTCAGCTGGAATCGATCGTCGACTTCGTCGTAGAAGTACAGAACGTCTGCGCAACAATGTCTGCGTCAGGCCTGACCAGCCATTTGAATAATCCCGATCTCGAACAGAAGCTGGTTTCGAAATTGCCTGGGCTACTACCAGCTTATTGGGGAATGCAAAAGCAAAATTTACCGATCTGTAATTTACAACATTTTAGTGATTGGCTTTTCCTACGAGCACAAGGCGCCAACTGTGTTATGGTGCCAAAGGTGTCAACAAAGGTGCGCAAATGGGGCGCAATTAATTATTATTTTAATGCGGGAATGACACGTAGTCAAAAATGGGGAATTGTTCGCAAGTTGAAACTTTGTCACCGATGATTGAAGGGCCATTCTACAGCTGGTTGTAAATCGACTGCACTTTGCAATGTTAATAGTTGTACCCGTAATCATCATCCTCTGTTGCACAACGCAGAGTTAGGTGCTAAAGACGCTCCAAACAATGGCAAGGGCGTTACTAGAATGCGGGCTGTCAACGTTAACATGCACAATGTTGGCCAAGGCAGTACTCTTTTCCGTGTCCTTCCCGTAGTTCTACACTCAAACGAACGGAATGTATCAACATACGCTTTCATAGACGATGGCTCGTCGCTCACTCTTATCGACGAAGAGCTGCTGAATAAGCTAAATATAAAGGGCACACCACAACCACTGTGCCTGCGCTGGACTGGTGATACACATCGGTGATATCAGCTAAAAACGGTAATAAGAAATTCGGGCTTCGAGGCGTTCACAGAGTCAAAAAGCTTGACTTGCATCTTCAATCGATTAACGCTGCTAAACTGCAGTCCAAATTTTAATATTTGAAATTCAATTGCGGTACCACAACTTTTGATTGGTTTAAACAACGCTGCGCTTGGTTCTCCAATCAAATATTTATATGGCCGTGAAAATTAGCCAATAGCAGAGAAGTCCAAACTCGATTGGACATTGAAAGGACAAGCATCAAGTACAACTCATGATGCAGCGCACTCTGTCTTTCACATTTGCGACTGCTCCGCACACGCTGAACTCGGTAAAATTACTAAGTCGCACATTTGCCTCGATAATTTAGGCGTGTCAGCCAAATCTTCTGCTTTAATGTCTGAAGAGGACGAACTTGCTATGGTGCAGCTACAACAACACATTGTGCGAGCTGGCAATCGATATCGAACCAGCTTATTGTGGAATTTTGGTATCTTTTCTTCACCCTTTTTTTCAATTCTCTTTAACACAAATTGAATTTGTAACACTTTCACCCAATTGTTTGGCAATTGCCACAATTTCTGGGTTTTTCAAGTATCTTATTATGGGTTTTACAGGTATCTTAAAATTTTTTCACACTTTCGCACATGTCTATTATTTTAACGATTTTTTTATATTATTGCGACATTTCTTCACTTATTTCAACATTAATTTTGCAAAATTCACGCAGTCGAAAACACAACGACTACTTCTCACGACCACACGTTATTCGTATGCGAATGAAAACAATGAAAGAAGTTTAGCTTTGCGTAAGAACACCCAGCGGAGTTCATTATATATTTCTGCCCACTATATAATACGAGATATACCATATATAGTTTTATATGCTTTTACATTTTATATTTTATAACTTTGCATTAATTCATTAGGCATATACCTTTTTAATCTTCGTAAAGTAAAGTTGTTACTAAAAAACGTTGTTAACTGCTCTTCGTAAATTGCAGAAACATTTAGATCTTCGTGCAATGCCGCGTTTTGTAGAAACCATGGCGCATTAGCACACATGCGTTACAACTTTGACTGGAATCCCTGCATCATTTCCAGATTAGATTTTCTGAGCCACATATTTCGACTCCGTGCGTCCATATTGGTTTGGGAATTGTTCTGTACAATAAAGTCCTCGTATTTTGTCTAGTGACAACTCTGATTTGAAGTCTAGTAACCAGTAAAGTGAACAGCCCAAGTTGTTTTCGCTTTAAAAATATATGCGATCGACGTGAGACGATCTGTCTGAGGTATTAGGGCGTTGTTTAAAGACACGGCCGGGCATGAGCCATAGCGAAGCGTGAAAATAAACTGCATAGATTTGATTTCGTTAGCTTTTATACTCAGGTTTTCAACCAGGAACTAACACTGTTGATGTTTTCTTGTAGTAAGAAGCAATTGAGGCTTGATTGTTTTTGGACATTATGACCGTATCATCGAGATAAGTGGCTGTATATGTGATCTTCGTTAAGGGCAGGTCGGCTGCGAACAAAGTGTATGAAACGGGTCCTAGGCACTTCCTTGTGGTACCCCTGCTCTAATTTCGCAGGGAATGGTAGTTTAATCGTTTGGCAAGAAAATGTCTGCCATTCAGGTACGATTTTAGAAGCAAATATTAATTATGCGGTGGCTATTTTACGCTTGTATAGGCGTTCGCGCCATACCTTATCAAAGGTTTCCGTAATATCTAAAAAGACTGCTGTACACTGCTCCTTTTTTTCTAGCGCTTCACTAGCGAATTTGAACACATAATTAACCTGTGTTTGGAGTGGATAATTGCGGAATTCAAATTGGAGTGTTGGAATAAGTTTTCTTTGCTCAAATATCAGATTAATTCTTCTCAGAAGCAGCCTTTCAAAAAGATTAGAAACAATAGGCAGCAGACTTATTGGACTACAGTTGGAGACAACGTTTGGAGGTTTCTCAGGCTTTGTAATAAGTATGATTTTATCAATTTTCCACTGAATGGGAAAGTACTCATTTTTCATCATCTCATTAAATATGTACATAAGTGATGTATAATATTTATGGCCCCTCATGTGGGTAACTCTTTTAAAACCTTACTCGCTTTGAAGTCGTATCCCGGTGCCTTTTTTATCTTTAGATCTTTGCTTATTGTGTATTTTAGCTCTTTTCAAGTAATAGGGTGCAACTATGATACACTCTAACAATCATTGACGATAGCATTAAGACTTTAATAAATGAAAAACGCAAGCTACGCGCATATGAAAAAAAACAATCAGAAACAAAAATAACGATAAACAGCTTACAGTCTCACAAAACAATTAAATGCAAATAGTGCAGAATTTCAAGAATACTTATCCAACCTATCGCCTACGCAAGCTACGCACTCTTCGCTGTGAAAGGTGACGGTAACAACGTTACAGCCAATATCTCACATTTCACCGATAAAAACGTCCAACGGAAACAGGGCAAAAAGCTAGGAAAAAGGGCAAAGCAAAAGGTATGGAGCTTGGGAAAAGCCTTTCAAGGTTTTTGTACCATTTTCGAGTCAAAGTGCGGAAGGCGACCATAAATAGAAATTTTATTCTAAGTGCCAATGTAAATGGATTTCCCGATTTCAAAACTTACTTGAAAAGAGCTAAAATACACAATAAGCAAAGATCTAAAGATAAAAAAGGCACCGGGATACGACTTCAAAGCGAGTAAGGTTTTAAAAGAGTTACCCACATGAGGGGCCATAAATATTATACATCACTTATGTACATATTTAATGAGATGATGAAAAATGAGTACTTTCCCATTCAGTGGAAAATTGATAAAATCATACTTATTACAAAGCCTGAGAAACCTCCAAACATTGTCTCCAACTGTAGTCCAATAAGTCTGCTGCCTATAGTTTCTAATCTTTTTGAAAGGCTGCTTCTGAGAAGAATTAATCTGATATTTGAGCAAAGAAAACTTATTCCAACACTCCAATTTGAATTCCGCAATTATCCACTCCACACACAGGTTAATTATGTGTTCAAATTCGCTAGTGAAGCGCTAGAAAAAAAGGAGCACTGTACAGCAGTATTTTTAGATATTACGGAAACCTTTGATAAGGTATGGCGCGAACGCCTATACAAGCGTAAAATAGCCACCGAATAATTAATATTTGCTTCTAAAATCGTACCTGAATGGTAGACAATTTCTTGCCAAACGATTAAACTACCATTCCCTGCGAAATTAAAGCAGGGGTACCACAAGGAAGTGCCTAGGACCCGTTTCATACACTTTGTTCGCAGCCGACCTGCCCTTAACGAAGATCACATATACAGCCACTTATCTCGATGATACGGTCATAATGACCAAAAACAATCAAGCCTCAATTGCTTCTTACTACAAGAAAACATCAACAGTGTTAGTTCCTGGTTGAAAACCTGAGTATAAAAGCTAACGAAATCAAATCTATGCAGTTTACTTTCACGCTTCGCTATGGCTCATGCCCGGCCGTGTCTTTAAACAACGCCCTAATAAGTAGTAGGGTAATGCCGGTTCTACCCTAAATTATGCAAGGAAAATTATGCAAGGCGCGTGCCTGGCACGTGCCTGCGGCTGCGGTTTGCGGTTTTGGCACGTGCCTGCGGTTGCGGTTTGTGGTTTTGGGAGGTGGTTGCGGTGGTGGCACGTGTCTGCGGTTGCGGTTTGTGGTTTTGGCACGTGCCTGCGGTTGCGGTTTGTGGTTTTGGCACGTGCCTGCGGTTGCGGTTTGTGGTTTTGGGAGGTGGTTGCGGTGGTGGCACGTGTCTGCGGTTGCGGTTTGTGGTTTTGGCACGTGCCTGCGGTTGCGGTTTGTGGTTTTGTTGTGGTTGCGGTTGGCGTTTGTGGTTTTATCATTTGGCGGCGGTTTTGGGTTTTTTTTTTTTTTTTTTTTTGGAGATGGCAAAAAGCATTGAAAGCCGAAAAGTGTGAGACTTGTCTTTCGACTCACCCACTAAAAACCCCACCCCAGCTCCGTTTCCCTCCCGCGGGACGACCGTTAGGTAATACTTCACGGGAGGGGGAGCGGCCTATTGCCTCTTCATGAAAATCTGCGCTGATGTTCAGCACGTCGCAGTTTGGTATTTACTTATCGTTAAGTAATAATTCTGAGAGGGGAGCGGCCTATTGCCTCTACTTGAAAATCTACGCTGCTGTTGAGCGTGACGCAATTTGGTGATTCCTAATACCGTTAAGTATTACTAGGTACAACTTCACGGGAGGGGGTGTGGCCTATTGCCTCTACGTAACAATCTGCGCTGTTATTCATTGCGACGCAGCTTGGTAATTACTATCCTTGCCATGTTACTGACAGCGGACCAATGTTCTTCTGAGTCAAGCATGATATCTACTAGGTTGCTAACCATTATTAGCTTCCACAAAACATGTTCTACATCTTCAACTAGACTGTCGCAAAAGGTGCAGTACGGGTCATCTTCGTGCTTAAATCTATGCAGATAAGCCTTAAAGCATCCATGCCCACTAAGTACTTGGGTCAGGTAGAAATCTATCTGACCATGCTTTCGATTTATCCATCTTGCGATATTCGGGATCAATCGATATGTCCATCGTCCGTTCATGGAGTTCCTCCATTCCTCCTGCCAAGTACGGATGCTTCGCTCCCGTTCAGTCCTTCGGTTAGTCAGCTGTGCTGGATCCGCTCGATGTTTTTTTATTTCGGCGAATTCTAGTGCAGTCAGCTTAACTGGTAGCATACCCGCGAGGACTAATGCAGCATCTTCCGATAATGCGGCGGTTTTGGGTGTGCGTGTGCGTGTATGTGTGTGTGCCCGCGTGTGTGTTCGTGTGTGTGTTTGTTTGTGTTGTGCAAAACAAAACAAAACATGTTTATAACAACTATTATTTGTTTTTTTTTCTTTTAAAATGACTCAACTATTTTAGCGATTATGTGTATATATGTAAATATATATAAATATGAAGTTTAAATTCATACTAAATTTTTCTCTGAGAACAAATATTATGTGGTTTTATATAAATATGCCTTTTAAAACCAATAGATTGTTTCATTTCTCTTTGTATATGAGTGTGGGAATTGTATGAAAGCCACATTTAAAAGATTGTGCATTCCTCTATGTATATAAGTGTGGGAATGGTGAAAACCACATTAATATATTGTACATTCCTTTATGCATATGAGTGTGGGAAGTATTTTTCTTTGATAACAAATATGGGTATTGTATGAAAACTACATTAACAAATATTAAATAATATAATAATTTATCCTAGTAGGTGGACACTGCGACCTAAAAGATCTTTTGTGTCAAGCTACCTAATTTAATATGGATGATCCTTCTGATCATCCGCGAAAGTTACCCGACCACTACATCAGGTTCTAGTTTGTCTAGTTGTTCTCTGCCTTTGGAAAGGAGTTGGTTGAAAGCCATGTTCTTCCAACAATTTTTCTGCTATACGTATAAACCTTAGTATATCTGTAATAGGAGCTTTCTTTATTTCTTCCGGATCCAGTTGATCACGGTGGAAAATTTGCATTCTGGTTCTAGCCAGTGCAACGCACTCGCACAATAAGTGCTCCGTTGTTTCATCATCCTCAAAACAGAGTCTACACTCAGTGTCCCTGAGAAGTTGAATTCTGTTAAGATGATAGTTTAGATAGTAGTGGCCCGTAAGAAAGCCTACTATTTTCCTGATATCTACTTTCCGTAAGTTAATCAGTTCCTTTTTGTAGGTAAAAGGTCTAACCAACCTCTTGGCTTGACGAAGTTTCAGATTATCTTCCCAGTAAGCTATTCTGAGAGTATGTTCCCACTGGTCTACCCTAGATTTAGCTTCCGCCCAGTTGATACCACAATATGGTTCTGGTCCTAAAAGGTCTGATGTCGATCCAGCCCTTGCCAGTTCATCAGCAATTTCGTTACCCTCGATTCCAGAGTGACCTGGAACCCAGCAAAGTACAACCGTATTTTTTGTACTTAATTCTTGAAGATTGTTTACACATTCTTCCACTAGTCTCGACTCCAAAGAATGAGACATTAGTGCTTTCAGTGCCGCTTGGCTGTCCGAATATATAGTTATGTGGGCCCCTTTGATACCCCTTTTTAGATTTGTCAGTGCACAGATCGAAATCGCTTGGATTTCGGCCTGGAAGACACTGGGCCATTTGCCCATGGGTTCTGAAATTTTTGTGTTGGGTCCAAAGATCCCGGCACCAACTCCAGTATTTGTTTTTGAACCATTAGTGAACCATTTCAGACTTTTTGGGTTAACCCAAGGTCCTCCAATTTCCCATTCATCACGGTCTGAGATAATTATCTCATAATTTCTATTGAAGACCCGTTTCGGAATCATGTAGTCTGTTACTGAACAGCTAATATCCCTATTCGGTATTTTTCTTAGAATACTCATATGACCAAAGTCACTGTATTCCTTATTTGACAAGATTTGCATTTTTAGTGCATTTCTAGCTGCACATTTCCATATGAATATATGCAGTGGGGATAATCCTACTATCGCTTCAATTGCAGTTGTAGGACAACTTCGCATGGCACCTGTTATAGACAAACAGGCCTGCCTTTGAAGACTTGCCAGTAATTTCTTGGCTGTTTCTTGTGTGGTTTTGGGCCACCAAACAAGGGACGCATAGGTAATGATTGGTCGAATCATCATTGTATACATCCAATGAATCATTTTGGAGTCAATACCCCATGTTCTCCCCAGGAGACTGCGACATGCCCACATGGCTCTGGTGGCTTTATCTATCACCGATTTAAGGTGAGAGTTCCAATTTAATCTTTTATCCAGAACAACTCCTAAATATTTGACCTCATTGGAATAGTTTATATTTGTTCCTTCGACATTAATTGAACCAAGGTCCAACTTGTATCTGTTTGTGAAAGGTACAATAATAGTCTTGCTGGGATTTATAGAAAGTCCTTCTGCACGACACCAGTTTAGAATGAAATTTAATGTTTGATTCATAATGCTGGATATTGTTCTGTCGAATTTGCCAGGAATAATCACTGCAATATCGTCAGCATAGCCAATTACCTCCAAGCCTAACTCACTTAGTTTGACTAGGAGGTCGTCAATAACCAAGGACCATAATAAAGGTGACAAAACACCACCTTGGGGGCATCCTTTTAATGCTTTGACTGAGACTGATACATCTCCTAGAGATGAGCTGATTTCTCTGCTTTCCAGCATTGCCTTTACCCACCCTATGGTCGGCTTGTCAATGTTTTTATTTTGTAATGCTCTATCAATCGAGCGATAATCTGTATTATCAAATGCACCCTCGATATCTAAAAATGCGCATAAGGCGATTTCCTTAGAATAATGAGCTTTCTCTATCTTTGATACGAGAAAGTGAAGAGCTCCTTCTGTAGATTTCCCTTTATTATATGCGTATTGCGATTTATGCAAGGGTGTGTTCTTTTCTAGATTTTCTCTAATGTGAAGATCCACCAATCTTTCCATTGTTTTTAGGAGAAACGAAGTTAAACTAATAGGTCTATATGACTTTGGAAGTTCACTGGACCTCTTGCCCGTTTTTGGAATAAATATCACGTTGACCTTACGCCAAACGTTTGGTATGTATTCCATACTAAAGCTATTCCTAAAAATGGCAACAAGTGGTTTTATTAGTATTTCTATCCCTCGTAAGAGGAGGGCTGGAAAAATACCGTCTACCCCTGGTGCTTTAAATGATTGGAAGGACCCAACGGCCCACCGTACTTTGTTTGGGGTAAAGATACGTCCTGACAGACTCCAGGATTTTTTGTTAGCCACGACCCCTTGGTCTGGTGTTAACTGATCATCCCTCACTGTCGATGACGTATCTATAGATCCCGGGAAGTGTACTTGAAGCATATATTCCAAAGTATCTTTCCGATTTTTTGTATAAGACCCATCTGGTCTTTTTAAAGTTGTAACACCGTTTGAGTGTTCCTTGCACAAAGCTTTATGGAGCCTGGCGCCCTCTGGCGCCTCGATAATACTTTCACAGTATCTTCTCCATGACTCGCGTTTAGACTTTCTCAATTCTTTGTTGTAATTTGTTAGAGCAACCCTGTAGTCGTCCCATACCTTTGTATGTTTACAACGATTGAAAAGTTGTCTTGTTTCTTTACGCATTTTGGCAAGCTTATCATTCCACCATGGGACCTTTCTAGTCACATTACGTGTTTTGACTACGTTGCTTTCGTGGTATGCTGAAATTATTGTATCACTTAGTTGAAACGCTGCCTCATCTAGTTCACCAACAGAACTTATGTTGATAGGCAGTGAATCGACCTTTGATTCTAGTAATTCCTGATATCGTTTCCAATTTGTTCTTTTAGGATCGAAGACCTCATTTCTGAGATCACTTCTACCTGGTAGATCAAACCTTATGTGTAGATGGTCTGACAAAGAGGCTTCGTCAGACACATGCCAATTTCTCACAAAGTTAGCAATGTATGGGCTTGTTAGAGTAAGGTCTAGTACCTCCTCTCTAATAGCGTTAATAAACGTAGGTTTAGTACCTTTATTACTAATGTTTACGTTTTTGCTTAACAGATAATTTAAGAGAGACTCACCTCTATTGTTGACATCCGAGCTGCCCCAGATACAGTGATGCGCGTTTGCATCGCATCCGATCACGAACTGTATGTTCCGTGAGTGACAGTGCTCAATAAGCGCCTGCACCTCTACAGGAGGTATATCGTTGGAATCGCCCGGGAAGTAGGCAGACGCACAAACAATTTCCTGTGTCCCCTTTTCCGTTGCGATTTCTATTTGGATAGCTGCCAGATCCTGGCTGGCAAACTCTGAAAGTGGAAAGTAGTTAGTGTTATTGTCTACCATTATCGCAGCCCTTGGACGCGGATAGTGATAATAAACCAACTTACATTCCTTGCTAGATAGTCCTTTAACTTGACCACCAAATACCCACGGCTCTTGCAGTAGAGCTATGGATATTTTTTCTTCGGCGAATCTCTTGCACATGGTGGCTGATGCTCCTGTGGCATGGTGCAAGTTCGCCTGTAGCACCTTCAATGTGCTCATTTTTGGCTATTTTCTGCCACAAGGTGCTGGAGCCTTGCGCCCCGAGGTCCTTTGTTTTTGTGGTCCTTATGACCCCCCACCGGCCGTGGTTTTGCTTGCTTTGGCACCTGTGTGTGCCGAGCTGCAGCGGTAGCCTTTTTCACGACCCTTATCGCGTTTTGTCGCTCTAACGCCGCTTTGCTTGTTGATGGTTTCTCCACCTCTTTGGGTGCCGTTTCATCAGTATGCCCAACAGCACTACTTATGGATGTTGCGGCAGGTACTTCTTGCGCGCCCAGTGGCTCTGCTGTACCAACGCTTTCCTCTGCCTTTACCCCCGCTTTGTTGTTTTTGAGGATAAGGCGCACATGGCCGAAGCGATATGCAATTTTGCCTTTCAGCTCTGTTAGCTTACTCAGCGATTCGTCGTCAACCGTCATGACAAGGTGAAGTGAGGCACCTTCGGTCGACCTTTGGATCACTTTCCAGTGTTTGGCTGCCAGATTGTTCTGGACCCCAATGGTCGCAAGAATTTTCTCGTTAGAGAGTTCAATACTCTGTGGGAAGAAACCCCTCACGATGAACGTTTTAGGAAAATCATTTTCCTCCACGAGCATCATTTCTAACCCACATTTCTTCTTAATAAGATCGAAATTGCTTCGCATCCATTTGGCCGTGTCATTATTGGAGCAAAGAAACAGCAACCAACCGTTCCTGTGTATTGCACCCTCAAATACTGGCTTGTTATTGTCGTCGACCTCGATCATTACGTCAATAACCGTTTCTTGAATAAGAACCAATTGTTCTTTGTTAAAAGGTGACTTAGCTAGATCAGAAGGGACAATACCCAGCCGAACAATGCTAGCCACTTGGCTAAAAGTTGGCCTTCCCACGTGCGAAGACGTTTTGGGTTTTTTGCCACCTGGCGTTTCTTTGGCTGACTCTTCCGAGCGCACTCTTTTCGCCGTGGAGGCATTTCTTGCTATTTCCAGAGCTTTCTCTCTAGAGTGACCACTTGCCATCGCTAGCTTGAAACGCCTTTTCTCAGCTGACTTCATTTTGACGAAGCCAGATGTTAGGTTCAGTTTACCAAGGTCTGAACCAATGACCGTGCATCCAGATTTTTCTGAGACAACACTATTGTTGTCTCCACACAGGGTGTCGGTATCAGAGGAGTCCATTGACTCATGACCGGATTCTAAATGTTCCGACGTTGGCCTAGGAGCCAGGAAAGGTCGGTCTTCATTAGACTGTGTGGATGTTGATGCGGGGATTTTCTTATCAGCAGAACCTGCCAAAGTAGATGCTGTTGAAGGTTGACTAGGCGCATGTCCAACAACGCTGCGCGCAGCCGAAAGAGGGTTATTCAGCCCGATGGCTGATTCGGTCGAGTTGACCGACAACGATTGCCCAGCAGCAGATTCGTCGTGTTTGGTTTTTGTTTTTTCTTGTTTTGTGTTCATGTGATTCCCACGAGTGTTAGGGAAGGGAGGTCACCCACGGCAGAGCCCTTGTACCGCGGGAAGGCATTTAATTAAAACCGGAGGTCACCAGGTATCCGGAGTTCGCATATTCACGACTAAGCATCCTCTTAGCCACGCATCCCTCGGCATATGCTGTTCCGCCTTGGATTAGGAGTCTGTCTATCTTAGCCTTCTGCGTATTTATCGATTAAAGCATTTGTTAACAAAATAACAAACTACGTCCACCAACAAATACACAGAAGTTTCCAGCCGTTACCGCGTGGAGGTGATAGCTCAGGCTTCCATCAGAGAGTCAATTACGGCACGCTCCAAAAAAAGCATGTTATTCCCCTTAACTCACTGATGGCTCAACGGCCACAAATATTATGTGGTTGTGGTTTTAAACTACTCAACTATTTTTTGATAACTTAATATGAAAATGTATTGTATAAAAACCTAACACTCACTTAGTTTATCGTTCACAAGCAGTAGCTTTTAATAATAGCCCCCCACAGTGTGCATTTTTTTGTTTTTTTAAATTGATTAGAAAAATGACCAACCGTACACATATAAGTCTTCCAATTGATGAAAAAAATGTGGAAATAAAGGCAAGGATTGGAAGTGAACAAGAATTTGAACGTCGAATGCAAGTGGCGTGTGAACTTACAAAATCTAGCGGCGAGTTACTGGAGCAGAAGGATGTGTTCTTTAATCTTCTAGAGGAGATTGATGGGAGAAGGCTTAAACTACGCTACTTACAGCCACCAGACGTCTCACAGTTGATTTATTATGTTCGTTCTAATAAGACTGGACCAAAGCTCTCAACATTCAATATAATTGATGTAGAAGATCCTGTATTGCTTCAGGAGATTTTGAAAAAAAGTAATGGAATTAAAGGAATTTTAGAGAAAAAGAGATACTTATTTCTTTATGGACAAACTCGTATACATATGGATAAAGTGATAAATTTAGGCAACTTTATAGAATTTGAAGTTTGTCTGCGGCCAGATCAGACAGTAGAAGAGGGCCAGCGAATAGCTAACGAGTTGATGAAAATATTTGGTATAAGAGAGGAAGAGTTAATGGATGGGGCTTACTTTGATGAACTGTTGAATATTAATGTTTAAGTAGAATTTATAAATTTTCCTTTTGAAAAACTTACTTCAAACTGTACATTATATACATATATTCTCAAATATGAAATAAATAGACAAAATTTTAATTTTCTGTTTGTATTTTATTATTACTTCAAATTTATAATATTTGTACATTTATAAACATTCCACTTGTTATCATTAAATTTAACAAATGCAAATCAACTCTTTTTCAAGTGCTTAATACGACCAAAACCACCGACATATTTATACTTATATATAATTCCTAAAAGTTCTTGAAGAAGTTTATCTTCACGTATCCATTCAATGTCACAGCTAATATTATCCATTTGTGGTGAAGTTCGAGCGCATCCCAAATCAACATCATCTGCTTTCACTTCTTCATCGAGCCATTGATGTAATAAATATTTTAATTTATATACATCCCCTTCATTTTTTAAATTAACTTCAAATGAGGGAACTCTTTTCCCCTCTCCATTTAAACAAACTTTTCCAATTTTTAATAAACCGTTTGTGTCTATTACATCAGTTTTAGGAAGAGATGGAGATGTATATGTCGGTTGACAAATATCAATACAATTATTTTCAATTTTTGTTGTAGCTGTTTGGGAAGAAGCTTCACCTAGTATTTTATTTGAGGGTCCTTTTCGAGTAAAATCTTGTTTTCTTCGCTTCTTTTTTAAGGTTTGGGTGGACTCATCATCCAGTTTTGAAAGCTGCTTAGTGAATTCCTCTTCATTAAAATGTTGTAACATCTTTTCGAATTCATCCTGATTCACCTCAAAATCAGGTAAACTATTAAGCATTTGAGTTTCGCAATCAAAGTTGTTCAAATCCATTACATTAGTGCGCTTTCCATAAAAAATTTATTCTGAATAATTAAAACAAAATGACGCTCTTATTTATATATCACTTATTACATAAGTATGTATAACGCGTTATCGCTAAATTGTGGTTTTATGTAGAACATTTTTTTTTATTGTTTTTTTTTTTTCACACTGTGTACGACCATCTAGGTTCTTTAAAAATAATAGCATACAAATTATATATTTTTTTAAATGTTTGATATCGGGAATAAAGCGCAATACAATTACATATATCTGCTTCTGCTGTTTTCTTTTCGGAACTTTGTGCAAAGCAACAATCTTTCTTATGCAATCCATGGGGTGAATGGCTTTGTTAAACATGCTCGCAATTCATCAATCATAGAATAAAAAAATATTTTGTGGTCAGGATCAATTAATTCTCCATATTTTTGTAAAAAGTTATCTAAATTTTTCGAGTAAAGCATTTTTACTTCCTTGCTTTAATCCCTCTCTAATACTAAATTTTTCAGATACTTCCCACCACACATTTATTTCACGAAGATAAGAAACCGCAAAATACACACAAGACAACAAACCACAAAAATACATACATATGTAAATATATATACGAGTACTATATATTAAATATGAGTAGATGATAAGAAATTTATTAACGCGTTAGAAAGAGAAAGACTACTTCTTTAAATTTATATAAATTAACCTCCTTTTCGGAGAAAACTTATAGTAAAAATTTAACCACTGCTTAAACAGCATTTGTTCTTATTTCAAATATATTTCGGTAAGTATTTTCAACAAATGGAAAACAATATTTCGACCTATCCATTGATGATATTTAATATCCCCCTATTACAGTCATCCTCAACATTATGAATCAAGCACAAAAGGATTTAAAATCGGTTCCCCAGCTAAAAGTGAAAAAGCAACCATTGAAGGCCCATGAAATACCATTACAAAAAAAATTGAGGATATTAAAAGCATCGAGGGTAAACACGAAGTTTGGTGAGAAGATAATGTTAGAATTAGAGGATAATGTAAATACTTTTTCTTCCGAAATCCTTCAACACGATAAAAGACTCAACAATTGAAGCAATAAATAGCAGCACCTTTTATATAGAAAATATTAAACCGGGTGAAAAATATACCTCTCCATTATTCGAATTTCACACTGAAGAGTAATCATAAAATTATAGAAAAAAAATGTATCCGTGTAGTTTTTGTGAAAAGACATATACTCGTAAAAGGAGTTTGGACCATCATACTAAATTGAAACACCAAGTTTCTAAAAAAATAATTTATTGTGAGCAGTGTAAAATTCAAGTGAAAGAAAACGAATGGAGAGCACATGCGAGGACAAACATACATAAAAAAAATTGTATGTATACTATAAATGATAAGGTAAAATGTATTAATTCCATATTTAGTAACCGAATTGAAACATACGTTTTTGAAAACGAAAACCCAAATGATTTAATTGTTGAAATTTTTTTTTTAAAAATTTTAAATGAATTATCTACGCTCTTACTAAAATTTCTAGAAAAACATATAAACATAAAATTTAACTTTGAATTATTTTGTAAATATATTCAAATAAAAGAAAACGTTAATGAATTTGCTATAAAATCTCACCAAACATTAATGACTGAAGCGTTCATAGAGAAATTAAATATTGGTGATATAGTTCAAGAAAAGTTTAGTACTTTGAAAGAGAAAATGAGTACATTCCAAGAGCGAGATAGTGGTTGGAGCCTAAGTGAAATTGTTCACCTAGAAGTAAACATAAATAAATATCATCATATATAGCACTCCCAAAAAAAGTAATAGATAAAAGAGCGTGTATTAATATTGTTAACGATGCATGTTTAATACATTTTGATAAGGAAGAAAAATTAACCACCCATAAAATGCATTGTAAAAAAATTGTAACACGTATGCCTGCACCTGAAAAGAGTGTATTAAAATTTGAAAATTTAAAAAAGCAATTAGATGTTGCATTTACTATATATGCAGATTTTGAGTGTATTCTTAAGCCAATAGATATCCAAAATTCTAGTAGGACCCAATGTGTTCAAGAACATATTGCTTATGCCTATTCTTATTTTATTAAGTGCACATATAATAACCAACTGAATCGTTTTAAAATATATAGCGGTAGTGATGCTCCAAAATTTTTTTTCCAAAGTATTGTGAACGATGTTCTAGATATTTACAACCTATATTTAAGTAAACCCATTGCAATGCATCCTTTAAATCTCGAACAAAGTAAACGACAAAAAGAGGATATAGTTTGTTATATTTGTGGTAATGAATTATCTTTAAATGAAAGAGTAGCAGACCATTGCCATTTAACTGGTGAATATAGAGGCCCGGCCCATAACGATTGCAACCTCCAATACCAACTTCCTCATTTTATTCCAATACTATTTCATAATCTATCTAAATATGATTGTCATTTATTCGTGAAAGAGTTGTCATCTGTTAAGGGAGATATAAATATCATTCCTCTTAATAAGGAGTTATACATTTCAATATCAAAGAGAATATATTGCACCCTAAATACAAAAGGGTCACAACTCAAAATGTACTTCTGCTCAAATATGAACGAGACGTTATCAATAAAACGGTCCGCGGATGACATATGGCAAAAATAAATTTTTTGTTTTTTGGTAGGACTGTTATAAGCTTACATGGCAAATTTCAGCGTGATATGTCACATAGTTTGTTTTCTGTGCTACTGTAAACAAGTCAAGCTCGAGTGTGGAAAATTTTGAGTTGTGACCCTTTTGTATTTAGGGTGCGATATGTTAATGATAAAGATACTATTGAACTTCGTTTTTAAGATTCATTTCGGTTTATGCCTTCTAGTTTAGACAGTTTAGCTAAGAATTTAAATAATAATGATTTAGAAATAACGAAATCATTTTTCCAAAACGAACTACACTTTAATTTAATGAAACGAAAAGGTATTTTCCCATGCGACTACTTAGTTTCAGAAGAACGTCTCATGGAAACACAATTACCTCTACAATCATATTTCTTCAATAAATTATCGAATGAACCATGTATATTAGTATCAATGATTACACCCACGCTCAAAATGTTTGGAAAACATTCAATTGTTCTAATCTATTAGATTATTTGCTATTATATCTGAAAGTAGTCGTGCTACTCCTAACTGACGTTTTTGAAAATTTTAGAAAATTGTGTAAAAGAATTTATCAGTTAGATCCATGTCAATATAATACATCTCCTGGATTATCTTGGGATGCAATGCTAAAACTAACTAGAATTGAACTAGAATTATTTACTGATGAAAACAAACATAATTTTATTTTGAGAGGGATTAGAGGAGGTATTGTTCAATGTTGCAAACGGCGTTCAGTTGCAAACAATAAATATTTAAGTGACTATGATGCTCTCACCCCTTCAAATTATTTAATTTATTTAGACGTTAATAACTTATATGGACTAGCCATGTCTCAATATCTTCCCCATAATAATTTTGAATGGGTTGAAAACGTAGATGGGTTTAACGTTTTTAATATACAAGAAGATTCTCTAGTTGGCTACATATTAGAGGTAGATTTAGATTACCCTATTTCTATTCACAATCTTCATAATGACTTGCCATTTTGTTTTGAAAATAAAAAAATTGGACCAATGAAAAATTCAAAGTTGATTGGGGACTTAGGAAATAAAACAAAATATATAATTCATTATAAAAATCTACAACAGTGCCTAAGGAATGGCCTTGTACTAAGAAAAATACATCGAATACTTAAATTTAACCAATCAGATTGGTTAAAAAAAGATATTGATTTAAATAATTATCATAGAACACTAGCGACAAATAAGTTTGAAGAGAATTTTTTTAAATTATTAAATAATGCAGTGTATGGGAAGACAATGGAAAATGTTGATAAAAGAGTAAATGTCAAATTAGTACAAAATTGGGAGAATATTAGTATTGGGGGTAAAGGAAGGAAAAAAATAGGTGCTAGAGCTTTAATAGCGAAACCAAATTTCCATAGTCTCAGCAAATTTTCCGATAATTTAATAGCGATTCAATTGAAAAAACTATCAACTCTATACAATAAACCAATACATATAGGGTTTACCGTTTTAGAACTTTCAAAATTTAAGATGTATGATTTCCACTATGATTATATGAAAGAGAAATATCAACATAATATTGATTTAAATTATATGGATACTGATTCTTTCATATATGATATTCAAACAGAAGACTTTTATAATGATATTCGCGATGATATTCCTAAATTTTTTGATACTTCTTCATATCCAACTGAAAATATTTATAATTTTCCACGGTTGAATAAGAAGGTTCTTGGTATGATGAAGGATGAATGCAATGGAAAAATTGTGAAGGAATTCATTGGCGTGCGAGCAAAGATGTATTCATTTAGAATTGATAACGATGAAAATGAAATAAAAAAGATAAAAGGAATAAAAAAATGTGTAACCTCTAAATTAAGTGTTAATGATTTTAAAAAATGTCTTTTAGAAAATAAGTTATATACTGATTCAATGTATATATTTAGATCTAAATTACATACGCTTTATACACAAAATATTTCTAAAGTATCCCTAAGCAATATAGATGATAAGCGAATTGTACGAGAAAATCATATTAATACTTATGCTTATAATCATTTTGAAATACTATAAATAAAAGGAAAAAACATTTTATGTTTTCAGTTGTTTATTTTTTTTTTATATTTAATATAATTTTTTCATAACCTATATACCATAATATTTATCAAATAAAAAGTTTAAACATAATTGACCACATATTACTGTGTTATATTTTTGTTTCCGCTCATAATTGTAATGTATTGGAGACTTTAAGTATTTAATAAGTTCTATTGGGGGTTGTAGATTTCCAAAACTATTAAAATATTCTTTATAATTTTTACTTTTAAAATAAGCTACCCAATGAGTACCAGGACCATCAGCATCATCTAAATTAAGGATTCCACATTCTTTTGATTTCGGTTTATTCGGTAAGGCATTTCGCATAAAAATTCCTCTGAAATGTTTAAGATGCTTACAATATTTCATTAAATCAACATCTGTCAATGGTCTTTTGGGTAGGTTTTTTATTAGTTTTTTGGATAAGGGTTTAAAAACAATCCGTAGCCCTGTTTATATGGCTTGAGGTATAGCCCCTTCCCCATAGCGATTGATTCCATATATCTATTATGACGACTGGCCTCAGCCAATTGTTCTTTTCCATTCCTAATATCATTTAAAAGTTTTCCTATAGCTGAGCCACCAGATGCTATACCCCCAAGTGCACCTAATGCAGTTAAAATAGGAAGTATTGGTAAAATTCCTCCAATTTTTGGGACCGGGATTATTCGCGGTATTTTAATTTTTTTATTTTTTAAGTTAGATTTTATTATTGTACATTCTTTGAAATGTTATAAGCCTCATTAAATGATTCCGGCTTCTTTTTCTTTTGCATGTTAATGCCTTTTTTAACTGCTAGGAAAAAACTTTTGTCGGTTGTCATTTTTCTTTTTTTCATCTTTTTTCGTTTATTACGTTTGAATGTTTTTCTTTTCTTATTCTTAATGCCCATTCCTAATTTAACTTTCGCTTTCATTGCATTCGTAACAAACCAAGCGGTTGTTCGTTCTTTTAAATCACTGTCTCTAGATGTAACACGCTGCCAGGCTTTCTCAGATAAAACTTTATCAGCTTGGTGTCTCTTATTTATATCTTTCGATTGGGAATATGCAATATCATGCTCTCTACATGCTGCATCTAAAGGATTTATACCTTTATCTTCTCTTTCTAAGCGTTGATGGAGCTTTGTTCCAGGACCACAAAATTGATATCCAGGTATATGAAGTTGAACAGGTAAAGAATTAATTAAATTATTTAGAAAACCCTGTCCAATCTTTTTATGTATAAGTCCCATAAGCGATTTTGAAATAATGATATGGGTTTATTGAGCAATAGTGAAATGATGTCTTTATTATAAAAGCGGTGGTTTATATTGTCATAAATCTAGTTAACAAAATGAAATTAGTTAAACAACGCCTCCAAATTAAGGTGAAAAATTCAGATATTTATACAAATTTAAAAAACAATAAAAGCCATAGCCCTCTTTTACCAAATTCTATAGGAGCGATAATTGTGGGTCCTTCAAATTGTGGGAAAACCAACGTCATGCTCAGTTTAATTGAAAGTCCAAACGGGCTTAATTTCCAAAACATATACATTTACTCAAAATCATTATACCAACCGAAATATATCTACCTAAGAAAGCTTATTGACCCGATAAAAGGAATAAATCTTTATACATTTAGTGAAAACGATGATGTTATCAGCCCGACTGAAGCCAAGCCGCACTCAATTTTTATATTTGATGATGTAATATGTGAGAAACAAAGTACAATACGAAACTATTTTTGTATGGGCCGCCATAAAAACATTGATTCTTTTTATTTATATCAAACTTATACAAAAATTCCAAAACACTTAATTCGTGATAATGCAAACATGATTATTGCGTTCAAACAAGATGAAATGAACCTTAAGCATATCTATAATGATCATGTTATTGGAGATATGTTGTATAAAACATTTTTAAAGATTTGTTCCGAGTCCTGGAAAGATAAATATGGATTTATTGTTATAAGTAAAGATGACCCTTTAAATAAAGGTCGATATCGAAAGGGATTTGATAATTTTTTTCAATTATAAAACCATCTATAATAACATATGCTAGATCAGATTGAAAGCAGATATATAGCTGATCGGAAGTAGATTTTTTCAATCATGTTAAACAATAATATGGCCGTATTAGCAAATCTTGCTAGAACTAGAAAAATACTAAAAGAAAAAGTAAAAAGAATGAAATTGGGTGAATTGGATAGAGTTAACTTGTTGGAGAATACATTTAAGCCCATTTCAAAACCACTAAACGAATTAGTTGATAATTTGAAAAACACAAATGTAAAAAATAATGTTAATAATTTTAATAATGATAATTGTGATGAAGGTAATAGCTTGTCTTGGGAGGATGAAATTTCAGAAGTACCGTACGGGGTAAAAGAAACTGAAAAGAGTGAAGTTAGTACTTTACCAACTATTGAAAATGAAGTAAATGGACCTGAAAATAAATCAAATAGTGAAAATATTAAGAAGCAAGTGTTGAAGAAATCATTGAAATATAAAAGTAAATACCCTCTTAAATGTAAAGCTGTTTCAAATAATATAATTGATAAAAATGAGATAAATGGAATGCCAGTTAGTAGGGAGGTTGAACACAGAAATAAACCTAATAAGCGAAAGCCTATTGATACCATTCATACCCAATGTTTTGGAAAGAAACAAAAATTAGATAATATTGTTAGCGTTAGACGAAAAGTAAATTTTATGAATAATTGTGAAAGACCAGCTCCATATTTTCCAAGTAAGGCAAATGATGATGAATTGCTAAACAGGGCTGCACAAAGTGAAATGATGATAATTCCAACAAACCAAAATCAACCTGAAACGGATAAGGGTAATACAACTAAACTGGATATTTTAAGAAGAATTAAGGAATATCCTGTATTGTGGGAAAAAAATAAACATGAAAACCGAAAAAGCAAAAATCAATTAAATGAAGACTCTAAACGGGTTAAGATTACACCAACGATTACGCCCTCAAAAAATCCACTATTACAAAAGATGCTTAAACGAAAAAGCAAAAATCAATTAAATGAAGACTTTAAACGGGTTAAGATTACACCAACGATTACTCCCTCAAAAAATCCACTATTACAAAATATAAAATTGCTTAAAGATCTTAAAGTGCTTGACACATTGTATGGAATGAATATAGACCGAAAGGGTAGGTGGCGATTTGGTCTCAAACCATTAAAATTAATTCAAAAAATGTTATACAGATTGGGAATGAAAAATGGAAAATGACCCCGGGTCTTTTTGAGTTACTTTTTCATATAAAACCGCAGCATTATAAAAATTATGACTTAGAGGCTTATCGGCAAATTTTATTAGATACAAACGTTCACAAACATAACTATAACCCAAATAGCCAAATTAAGGGAACAAAATCGTTTAAATATCGGTACATCATCAAGAAGTTGTTCAATTATATTCCAAACTTTCTCATAAGGGGAAGAGGTCTATTGAAATCAACCAATTTTCGAAAAAATATTTATCAATATTGGGATAATCCAAATGAGTTAGTGGATAGGTTGAAATTGCTTTTATCTTCAACTAGTGCCGGTCATAATAACCATCAAAACGAGATAATATCAATTATTGAAGAGTTGCGAGAAGCGAATATTATTAAATAATATGAGTATAAATAAGTTTGGTCATTCATCCCTTAATGATAGTGGTTCATTTTCTAATAGTAGGTCGAAAATAATTCTCGACCGAAATAAGAATCTTAATCTAAATAAGAAAAGAATAATTAATTTAGCCCATCCTATAGATGACAATGATGCCATTTCAAAAGTATCCTTTTTCGAAACGATAAACAAGATGAAAAATAAATTAGAACATGAAATCAGAGAAATAAATACAATCCTGAATAACAGCATTAAAAATGATGTATCAATTTTAGAGGATCTAATAGACCGGCGAATAAAAGGCGCATTGGAGGAAAAATTAGCTAATATAAGCGACTATTTAACAACTATTGAGGATTATTTGATGCGTTTCGTTGTGTCGAAGCAACACCCTTCAAATAAAGATGTTGAAGTATTAAAAATAAAATTCCCTACTATAAAAGGTTTAACAAAATGAATAACAAAAGGGATATAGTACAAGAATTACATAAGCAAGCTAGAAAAAATTTTATACGGAGACGTGTTATTATTAAAGGAATCGATGATTTATGGCAAGCTGACTTAGTGGTAATGACACAGTATTCAAATAGCAATAATCGGTATCAATATCTTTTAACTGTTATCGATACATTTTCTAAAAAAGCATGGGCTGAAGCAGTTAAAGACAAAACTAAAGAAAATGTTACAAATGCAATGGTTAAAATTTTAAATTCAAGTAATCGAATACCGAAAAACCTCCAAACAGACGATGGAAAGGAGTTTTACAATACACACTTTAAAAGATTATTATTGAGGAAAAAAATTAACCATTATTCAACATTCTCATCACTAAAAGCATCTATAATTGAACGATTTAATAGAACATTAAAAGGAATGATGTGGAAGGAATTTAGTTTTCGGGGAAAATATAAATGGATTGATATCTATAAAAATTTAGTTAATGATTACAACAACACTATTCACAAGACTATTAAAATGAGACCAAATGAAGTGAATTCTACTAATGAACAACATTTACTAGACACCGCATACAATAATTTAAAAGTTTTTCGTAGACCGAAATTTAAAATAAATGATAATGTAAGAATAAGTAAATATAAACATATATTTGAAAAGGGGTATACACCAAATTGGTCAACAGAAGTTTTTAAAATAAAATCAATTAAAAACACACACCCAACAACATACATACTTGAAGACTATCAAGGTAATGATATTAAGGGTGGATTCTATGAATATGAACTAATGAAAACTAAATTTCCTAATGTATATTTAGTGGAAAAAGTTTTAAAACGTAAAAACAATAGAGTTTATATTAAATGGTTAGGATTCTCTTCTTCCCACAATTCATGGGTGAATGAAAATGATTTAAATTAATTACATCTAATAAGTAAATATATGTATTATAAATAGAATAGTGTTCAACATACTCTTTTAGTTAAGTATTTTATGATAACCTATCAACATGTCGATTACATTAGCAATAAATGGTAATTCATCTTCACTGGTTGCAAATTATTTCCCACCTATAGAACTTAAACAAGATTATGTTTGTGGATTAATTAGTTTTGACTCATACCATACAATTCCAAATGTGGATAAAGAAAACAATTTATTTCACATCGGATCGAATGTTATTGAAATACCTGTTGGAACATATGAACTGAGTGATATAGCTGAGAAAATTTGTGAAATATATGAACCTATGAACAAGGGTTTTATTGACATAAAAGCCAATACTAATACATTTCAAACTGAAATTTTAAGTTCGAGGGAAGAAGTGAATTTTGAAAAAGAATACTCAATAGGATCATTACTAGGATTCACAAAAAGAATATTGAAGCCAGGGATTGTACATTACTCTAACAATCCCGTGGATATAACAAAGGTAAACACAATATCTGTTGAATGTAATATTATCAACGATTCATATATAAATGGAATATCTATGCATACAATACATCAGTTTTCTCTTAGAATTAGCCCAGGTTATAAAATTTCTGAAATACCCATTAATGTTATATATTTACCAGTTAATACGCGACAAATAAGCACTCTAGTTCTAAAAGTCGTTGATCAAGCTGGGAGGCTGGTTAATTTTCGCGGAGAGAATATATCAATAAGACTACATTTGAAGCCTATCTAAAAAATGATTATTTTTAATAAAAAACAATTACATACAGATTTTGTAAATAGTTTTCAATCGGACACAAAAGCATTGGGTACAAAGGAAAATTAACGCTTAAAAGAGAGAAAATCTACTGTTCAACATAAAATTGGTTTAACCCTTCCCAATAAGGAGTTCTTAAAAAGTCTAGGATTTCATTTCGTTTTGTACAAGCCCCGTTTTGATAATAGTATAATAAAAAAGGAATACCATAGCTATATACCATATTTACAGTCATTTAAAAACAATGATGAAATTCGTATCCCCATACAAAATCAAGACCTGTATGTGCTACTAAGTGAGAGTATTTTATACATTGAGGGATTCATATCAAATGCTGATTCAACAATTTCGAAAACTGTAAAGCTCTTAAATAATTGTATGGCTCATTTATTCGAGGAGATACGATATGAAATGAATGGAATAGAAATTGACCGCACTAGAAAGTTGGGAATTGCAACAGAAATGAAAAATTATGTTTCGTTTAACGAATCTGAAAGTATAAATCTTAAAAATGCAGGGTGGTGCCCCTTTGAAAATATAAACCTTAAGACTGGACATTTTAATTTTTGTATACCGTTAAAAATCCTACTTGGATTTTTTGAAGATTTCGATAAAATTATTATTAGTTGTAAACATGAATTAATCTTAATGCGAGCAAAAGAAGATGATGCTGTGATGATGTCAACTACACCAACAGATAAACTAACATTAAAACTTTTAAATATTACATGGAAAGTGCCACACATTCAACTTTCAGACTCGTATCGGTTAAATGTCTTGCGAACAATTAATAGTAAACAACCATTAAGCATTACGTTTAGAAGTTGGGATGTTTATCATAACCCCTCCCTACAGGAAATCACGAATATTTTATGGAATGTTAAAGTAGCTGGTGAAAATGAAAGGCCCCGATATATTCTTTTAGGATTTCAAAATGAAAAGAAATTTAAACATTGTGACTTATTGGATGTTAAAGTTCACCTTAACTCCACTTCATATCCATATGATGACCTTAATATTAGATTTGATCGAAATCGCTATGCTTTATTATATGATATGTATTTAAAATTTCAACAAAGTTACTATGGACGCACTCCTCAACCACTTTTATCTCCTCAACAATTTGAAGAAACTGCACCAATAATTGTTTTAGATGTTTCACATCAAAATGAATCTATAAAAAGCGGGCCCATCGATATTCGTATTGAATTAAAATTTCACAAGGCGATTCCTACTAACACCGCTGCTTATTGTATACTTATCCATGATAAAATGTATGAATATATTCCACTTTCAAATGTGGTTAAAAAAATAATTTAAACTAATAGAGAAAACCACAATAATAGATTGTACATGCTTAACAATTTTTTCCCATTTGTTCTGTTATAAAAGCTCAATTTTCGTCGTTTAAATTTATTCAAGTTAAAGTGCAAAGATGTTCGTGAACATAAAGAGCGCAGTAAAAAGTGTATTCGTCGAGGCGAAAGTCTTTAAAGAAGATCTTTCTAGTTGGCAAAGTATCTTACAATCAAGATGTCAGAGAACGGAAGTGATTGACGAAATCAAGGCGAAGTTCTTGGAGTTTCTCTTGTCAGCTCCAGATTTCATCGGACAAGAGATCCGGATTGAATTTGCAGACCCGGAGCTGAATGATATTGAGGGGGGGGAATATGTGCGTTCAATTCCAGGTTTTTGAAACAAAGCCTGAAAGAATATGGATGATAGGGAAGGGTGAAATGAATTTTATGAAGGGGGACATACTCTTCTCCATGGTGTTTTAATCTAAAATAAAAAAATAAAAAAAAAGAACATATTGTTATTATTTTTAAAATGGTTTATTAAAAAAAATATTAAAGCATTATTTACAATGTTTACAGCGCAGTTTTCTATAAATATTAATATAAGTGTCCATAACTTTACATGCTTCGTCATCCAAGCGGTCTAAATATGGACAATCGCAAGTGTCTGGACCGGCCTTACAATTCGAATTCGACCAGACACAGTCTTCGTAATGATCACCGAAACGGGATGTTACTTTTTTTAAATTACTTCTATATTCAATTTTTGATTGAATATTAATAAGTCTATTCTTCTCGTCTTCAGGCAAAATATGTCCTAATTTTTTTTGAAAATTGTATCTGTCTGTAGCTGTCAACATCTCTTTTATTACTGAATCCGCATATGTAATGTTTGTGAAAAACGATCGACATGAATAATTGTTGGATTTGTATTGTATGAGTTGCGCTCCATTAATGCTCCCCGTTCTCCTCCCCTACTATTGTTTTCAAACAATTCGAAGCAATAGATATTCAGAGTACGCTTTGAATAATTGCTATAATAAGAACATTTTATTCGTATTTCACAATTATCGTAAACTAAATTGAAATGGCGATGAAAAACGCCTGGACTTTCAAGAATACCACCAATTCTCTTTTCTTTTTCAACTAAGTCTCTTTTAAAGGCATCAATAGCATCGAGAACAGTATATTGAATTCTCCTCTCACTACGGGGCTTAGTCCCTTCGTCGGTGGAAGTTGCAATCCTATAAGGTACCCAAGGGTCCCGCGTTGTTGTTGTTGTTGTTGTCAGCTCAGGCAAACTTTGATCTATCAATTGAATTGTAATATTTATTTTTAAACGTAATGAAGTATTTGGTATATTGTATTCAAAACTAGCTTGTTTACTATTTTCAAAATTTTGAAAGCTGCTTATATTTAGGTATTGACTTCTTCCACAATGTAAATAAAAGCTGAATAGTAGAGTTGTTATTAAATTAGTTAGTTTCATATCGGTTTCCATCTACTATACACATGAAACACTCGTTATACAATAACCATTTTATATGTTTGCCTATAGTTTTTAACATCAATTATTTCTACATTTGGCCTCTTATATGACGTATCTTGGACTCGAACCTTTTCAATTTCACCATTACTTAGAATTCGATCAGTTTCAATCTCACGATATTCAAAACACTTGATGCTCAACATTTTTTCCTTATATCTACTATCATATGTGCAACGAATTGGTATATCAAAAGTGTTATATTCCAGTTTGAAATGACGGTAAAATGCTTGTTTTGCTTCAATAATTCCTCCAATATCATGTTCTCTTTCAATAAGCTCTTTACGAAATGCCTCTATAGCTTCATCTATAGTAAAAACTCTGAAAGGCTTCCCTTCAGTTGAAAACTCCACTATAGACGGTGTTGTGATTGTTGTAGATGGTTTAGTTGTGTCTGAAGGGGGTAAGGACGTCGTTGACAATACACCAATTTCTTCTTCATCATTTAAGAGAAGATCACTCGGTTTTAACAATAATAATGAAATATTTATTTTTAGTATTTCATTACTATTGGGTACTGTTAAATTAAATTCAATAGTTTTAGAGTTTTCGTTTATCGCAACAGGGGTAATTATTTATTTTTTTCCAAAACGGAACCCCATAAGTAGTGGTAGTTTTTGAAATAAATAATAATAAAAAATAAAAAATAAACTCCATTGTAAGTGAAATAGCCCTTTTCGCTCATCAATGTAAAATGAGGGTGAAACAAGAAAAATATACATTTATATACTTACCTTTTCGCACCCTTCGAAATAAAAGCATTGAGCTTAATACTTTTTTATTTAAAAATAGTTTGTTTTATTATTATTCAATATGTGTTGGTACAAAATAAGTGCTGTCTTTAAAGCGCAACGAATTTGACGTTGGGTGCTTTTTTCATGACATCCATTGTTAAAATGATATTGACACCATACAGTATCTGGATATAAATTATATAACCTAGATTGGTTTACTGCATCACATTCCAGAGTTTCTTCAATGTTGAATACAGGCATTTGGAGGAACTCTGCTATCCACCTTTGTTTCTCTCCGCCTTTTACATAAACTTTTAGGTGTTTTAAGGTTGATATAAAATAATTTCTAACGGTTTTATAACTGTCACTGCCATAAGTCCATGTTAAATTATGGTGGTGTAGTTTTAACCAATTAGCCTGCCGTTGATTATCCTTACTTAGGTCGGAAAATTCAAAAGGAGGTTTAATGTGAAAACAATGAAATTCTTCACTATTTAAAACAACAGCTATTTCCTTTACAATGAATCGATTATCACATGCTTTAAAGCCTTGTACATCTACTGTCGCAAACATTATGAAATTAAAAACTATCTTTTAATGGTGAGCTATTTATATGTTCTTAAAACAAACACACACACGAACACACACGCGGGCACACACACATACACGCACACGCACACGCACACGCACGGTCGTTGTTCATTCCATCTGGCTGAACGACAAAGCTGGGCTCTAAGCAACCGTGGGGGTCGGCAGGTTGCGGATAGCCGGAAGGCCTGTAGTAGCAGGTTAGTTGCGAAATAAGTTTAAACGAATAAGCAATCCCCGACAATGAGCGGCCAGAAGCGGAGGAGGCGGCTAAATGACAGCCCATCCGATGAGGCTTCCGGTGACAGAAAAAAAAAAAAAAAAAAAATCCAGGCGCGGCGGCTTCCATAGTGGACGGCTTCCTGGTCAGCGTCTGTTCACCATGTTAGGTGCGGCTGCTAACTGACCGGTATATGCCGTGGCGCACTGGGAGTCTCTCATCACTTCAAGAACCATCTCTGTTGTTGAAGTGAGGGGAGTGATGTGAGCTTGCTCTGCCGAGGTGTTAGCTGCGGGGTGTATCAGTGACCAGCCCCTTCGGGCCCTAGTCAGGGAGTGTGTATTGGACGCAGAGGTAGTAGTATGCGTTGCCCCGGGTGAGCTCCGGTCCGTTCGTGTTTTCCGGGACCGGTAAAGCGAAGAACAGGCCTCAGGGAACTGGGGTAGGGGCACCGTCCCCAAGGGTATACCCGTTCCTGTTTATTTCGGCCCGCCCCCCTACACACGATGCGCTGGTAAACAAAAAAGAATGGAAAACAAAATGAGAATTACAAACACAACAAACAACAGCAGTAACATCTATGGAGCCATTATGGGCAGTGGCAGTGAAAGCCGGGAAGAGGCTAACAGAAAGGTACCAGGTGCAAGTGGATCGAGTGATCTACTAGTGGACCTAACTGAGGAGTACAAGACCCCCAAAGGCCGTATAACAACGGGGGCTGATCCCTTTAAGCGTGCACCAAAGCTGGGACGGAGTCCTATCAAGACGCTCAGTGTAGAAAGGCCTGAGAGAGCAAAATCGTCGCCACCTGCGCTGCAAGATAGCAATGAGAAAGCAGCACAATCGAGTAATGATACCTTAACGCTTCTTGGTGAGACGATTGGGAAGTTGACAGAAGCAATGCGTCTACCGCAACGCTCAATTAACAACAACATAAGGGAACTCCTTGAAACGATCACCAAGCTGCACTCGAAAGCTCAGGAAGAAGCAAAAAGCAAGGAAGCCACGCGAAACGTTCTTGGAAGTGTAATGAAGGAAGGAACACCAAAAAGACCACGCGACGATAAACAGCCGGGCAGAAAAACGCCACCTAAGAAAAGTAAAACCACACGCGAAGAAGAACACAAAGTGTCAGCAAGTGCAGACAAGAAAGTCAAAGGAGAGGGAAATGTTAAGAGGACAAACGGGGTTGTGGAAAATGGCAGGATTAGTGTCAAGCGCAAACCAGCCAAGAAGAAAGTGACAAATAAACCACCCCCGAGGCCGGATGCGATTGTCATTGCGCGTGCCGGAACAATGACATACAGTGACATTCTCAGGGCGGTTAAAAAAGATGATGCCCTGCAGGAACTCGGCGAAAACGTTACGCGTATAAGAAAGACGGCCAAAGGCGAAATCCTGCTTCAATTGAAAAAAGAGCAGATGGCCAATACAGGAGTCTACCAGAAGAAGATTGGTAAGGTGCTAGGTGACCAGGCGCAAATCAAGGTTCTAACCCACGAGATGTTGGTGGAGATCCGTGATTTAGATGAAATCACAACCAAAGAGGACATAGGTGAGGCAATACGAACGCAAGTTAAGGAGCTTAACCTATTTAGTGCAAACGCAATAAAAAGCGTTAGAGCGGCGTATGCAGGCACGCAAACAGCGGTGATAAGCCTACCAGCACTGGACGCAAGGCGACTGCTTGAGAAACAAAAACTCAAAATCGGCTGGACGGTATGCCGAATAAGAGAAAAGCCTGACTTGAGGAGGTGCTACAGATGCCTGGAGTATGGACACCTAGCGAGGACGTGTACAAACGAAGACGACAGAAGCCAGAACTGTCTCAAATGTGGAGAAAAGGGTCACCAAGCAAAAGTATGCGAAAAAAAGCCCTTCTGCGGAGCTTGTAAAAGGAATGGAAGAGAAGATACAAGCCATCAGATTGGAAGCAGAAAATGTCCCCTGTATCAAGCGGCGTATATTAAAACCAAAAAATGAGGATTGAGCAGATCAATCTAAACCATTGCGAGGCTGCACAAGAGCTCTTAAAACAAAGGGTATACGAAAATAAGGTGGACGTTGTGCTAGTCAGCGACCAGCATAAAATCCTAAACGTCGGAATGTGGGTCTCGGACAGGAAAAGTAAAGCTGCTATTTGGGCCTGTGGTGGAAATACCCTGCAGGACAAACCGCACACCCACAGTGATTACTATACCCGAGCAAAAATACGTGGCATCTATTTCTACAGTTGCTACGCGCCACCGAAACTGACGCAAGTAGAGTTCGAAAACCTACTGGATGAACTTGTGCAAAACGCTCGCGGCACCACACCAAACGTGATTGCGGGTGATTTCAATGCGTGGGCCTTGGAATGGGATAGCAGATACACCAATAAAAGGGGAGATGCCTTGATTAAGGCATTCTCACTGCTTGATGTGGTTCTGCTAAACACTGGGGGAAAAACCACCTTCGAAGTGAATGGTCGTGCATCAATAATCGACATCACTTACGCCAGCAGGGCTCTAGTACGATCAGCAAGCTGGCAAGTGAGTGACTTTTACACAGGCAGTGACCACCTCGCCATTAAGGTGGACTTTTTGCATGCAAAGGAAACCGCACAGAGAAAACAGAATAAGGGTTGGAGGGTGGAGACGCTTGATGAAGAAATGTTCCAAATCATGCTAGAAAAGACCCCACCTAGCACCAACGATGTGGAGCTTCAGGCGGAGCTGCTAGTAAAACATGTTAGCAGAGCGTGCGATGCCGCTATGTGCAGGAGAAGACAGAGCGCTCCCAGAAAGCCTGTATACTGGTGGAACGAGGAGATCAGCACCCTAAGAAGTGAATGCAAAAAAGCAAGGCGCCTTTCCCAAAGGAGTTATGGGCTGGCAGAACACTACAGGCTCCGCGAGAACTATAAAAAGAAGCGGAAACAATTAAAGAAAGCCATTAAAAGCAGCAAGGCAGCCAGCTTTAAAGAACTGTGCCAGAATGTGGACGAAAACCTGTGGGGTGATGGCTACAAACTCGTTATGGCCAAGGTCAAAGGAGGTAGAGGGCAGGCGCCAACTTGCCCCATTCTCTTAGAAAAGATTGTACAGACACTCTTTCCAAAGCAAGACATACAACCAAGCCAGACCCAGTTCCACGCAGCTGGAAATAGTGTCACAATCAGTGAAGCAGAGTTGATTATGGCAACGGAAACTTTCGGCAATGCTAAGGCTCCAGGACCTGACGGCATTCCGAACAAGGCGCTGAAGATCGCTATCGGGCGCAACGCAAAGCCATTTGCAGAACACTTCACCAAGTGTATAAATGAAGGCATGTTTCCGAAAGTATGGAAGAAACAACAACTAGTCCTACTTCAGAAACCAAATAAACCAGCGGGTGACCCAAGTTCTTATCGGCCACTCTGCATGATAGATACTATGGGCAAAATCCTGGAGAAACTAATCTGCACGCGCCTGGAACAGCACCTGGAGAAAGTGCCGGCTGAACTATCCGAACATCAGTTTGGTTTCCGAAAAGGTCGTTCAACCATCGATGCCGTCAGGAGGGTGACAAACATTGCAAGTAAGGCTATTGAGGGTGACAGGTGGATGCATGGTAATAAGGAATACTGTGCAGTTGTCACTCTGGATGTTAAGAACGCCTTCAACTCGGCATACTGGCCCCATATTATAAAGGCTCTTGAAGAGAAAAAAACACCAGCATACTTAGTACGGGTTATAAACAGTTATCTGTCGGAAAGAGTACTTCTGTACAATACAGATGAAGGTCCAAAGAGATACGCAGTGACGGGCGGAGTACCGCAGGGTTCTGTACTGGGCCCGATGCTATGGAATGTATTATATGATGGGGTACTGCAACTCCCAATGCCGAGGGGAGTTCAAATAATAGGATACGCAGACGACATTGCGTTGACCATAGTCGCCAAAACAATCCCCCAGATCCAGAGTATCTGCAGCGAGGCAACAACAAAGGTCAAACAATGGCTAACGGCGGTTAAACTCCAGCTAGCCGGGCAAAAAACAGAAGCAGTTCTCATTACGAGTAGAAAAAAATTAGAAACGACCACACTAAACATTGATGGGTTCAACGTCACAACACAGGCGGCACTACGATATTTGGGTGTAATGATCGATGCTCGACTAAGCTTCAGGGAGCACATCAAAAAAGCATGCGGAAAGGCAGCCATGGTAACGGCGGCACTGTCATGGATTATGGCCAACATCGGTGGTCCCACTCAGAGTAGAAGAGCGCTCCTGGCTAGAGTTACCCAGTCTACACTCATGTATGCAGCACCCATATGGGGCAAAGCCCTGATACAGAAAACGTACGCGAAGAAGGCGGAAATAGTTTTTAGACTTATTTCCCTTAGAGTTGCCTGTGCTTTCAGGACAGTGTCGTTCGAAGCAGTATGTGTCATATCGGGTATCATGCCACCAGATATAATGGCCTCTGAACTGGGTAGAGTGTACGACAAAGCCAAAAGCCTAAACAGGCGATTAACGGCGGAAGAGCGTAAAGAAGAAAGACGGGGGAGCATAAGTGAGTGGCAAAATCGCTGGGACCAAGCGACAAAAGGGAGATGGACGCATAAACTTATCAGAAGCGTACAGGCCTGGGTTGAGAGAGGACATGGAGACACAGATTACTATCTCACACAGTTCCTGACGGGGCATGGATACTATAGAGAGTATCTCCAAAGACTCGGCCACGAGGACGCAGCTGACTGCTCGTTCTGTGGCAACGGTAGTGAGAACGTGGAACATGTCTTCTTCTCCTGCCCGAGATACGCATCTGAGAGAATGTGCATTGAAGAAATCATAAAAGAAAAAATAACCCCGGGCAACATTGTAGATCACATGCTGCAGTCGAAATTGGTGTGGGCCAAGATGAAAGAATGGTCCGCAAATGCGTTACAGGAACTGCGGAAAAAGGAATGGGAACGCAGTAAGGAACGAAGACAAAGAAGTAGTGAAGGGTAGACGGAGAGAGAAATACAAATGAAGAGCCATAATGGCTAGCTTGGCCCTGCGATGCAATGCTTAAATGGCGGTACCGCAGGGCAAACGAAAGCTACAGAGGTCGGAGTTAGGGTTTAGTACGTAGGTGTACTGTTTCGCAAGTCCAGTTTAGTAGTAATACTGACTGTGCGTGGTCCCGAATGAGGTGCACCTTTAGCGATCAGTATGAATCGTGCATGCCGTCTGTATTGACGGTATCTATGTAAGATTCCCCCTTCGGATAAAAAAAAAAAAAAAAAAAAAAAAAAAAAAAAAAAAAAAAAAAAAAAACGCACGCGCGCACACGTCCACACACCCAAAACCGCCGCCAAATGATAAAACCACAAACGCCAACCGCAACCACAACAAAACCACAAACCGCAACCGCAGACACGTGCCAAAACCACAAACCGCAACCGCAGACACGTGCCACCACCGCAACCACCTCCCAAAACCACAAACCGCAACCGCAGGCACGTGCCAAAACCGCAAACCGCAGCCGCAGGCACGTGCCAGGCACGCGTCAAAACCGCACGCACGTGCCACAAAACCGCAGGCACGTGCCAGGCACGCGCCTTGCATAATTTTCCTTGCATAATTTGGGGTAGAACCGGCATTACCCTATTACTTATTAGGGCGTTGTTTAAAGACACGGCCGGGCATGAGCCATAGCGAAGCGTGAAAGTAAACTGCATAGATTTGATTTCGTTAGCTTTTATACTCAGGTTTTCAACCAGGAACTAACACTGTTGATGTTTTCTTGTAGTAAGAAGCAATTGAGGCTTGATTGTTTTTGGACATTATGACCGTATCATCGAGATAAGTGGCTGTATATTAGACCGGAGTGAAATACGTAAATTTTTTCAAATCATATCGTAATAGCAGGGAAAAGTTGCTACATACCAATACAAATTCAGGAAAAAAAGAAATTTCAAATCGGTTAATATCTTCCGTTCGCGCATTGCATTTAAAATTTACAAATTTTATCCCAAATCTTGCTGATTTACGAAAACTTGTAGAAGTTGTAAATGATTAAAGATCGAGCTCACTTTTTATACATAGCACTTTCAGCATTGAGTAGTAGATTTTTAATTTTCTAATATATCCATTTCTGTGGTTCTGAGCGATCAACTTTCACCAATTTTACACCAAATCTACTAAGGAAACCTATGCCACATGAGGCTTGCGTGAGAGCGGCTTACGACTACTATAACGCGTCTGTGCTTTAGATCGTCTTCCACTTGGTTACTTGTATTCCATCGTCTTTCTTTTCATTTTGCTTTTGATTCTAGCATACCGATAAACGAAGTGCACAGAAGAGCCTGTACTCTCTGGTCGTTACCAGTTCTGCTTTCACTCTTGTCGAACAGTACTGTTTGGTAAAAAAAAATTCTATTCGATATTCTTTTAAATTACATAGTTTACACAATTACTTAACATTAAATCGCTTCAAACATTTTAATCATGTCTCTTACTCGTAAGGACATACACTGCCCATTTTTTGGTGCACCTAAACCACTGCTGTCATCGGTCCTTCCCACTAATACCGATATTATACAATGTTGGCAAGAAGTGCGGTACAAAATGACAGTAGAATCTTCTGCTGCCAGTTCTGGTCAGAAGTTAAGCTTCACAGTTGTAGCAGATACTGTAGCTCATCAGACTGGGTCCCTTTATTCTATGGCTTCGATTCCAAAGTTTCCCACACAAGAGTTGTACAAAAGATCAAACATCTACATGATCGATACTACACTCTTCGTAAATCTTATTCAAGAGAAAAAGACACACCTGAGAAACAAAAGAAGTACAATGATTTTATTGAACAATCTTCAAGTACATTATTTGACATATCGTCCTGCAAGTGCGAGATGACACTCAATTGCTTTTGTCAAAGAAGCTTTGACAAGTGTATTTGTCCCAGGCCGGTAACTATCAACTGCACATGCCCTAAAGATAGAAAGTTACCGCCATTAGAAATCAAATTTCTATATGCTCAAAGATATCTCGGATAAGGTAAGATTGGGACAGGAGATACCAAAGAAACTCAAAAGCTTACATTAAAGTTGCAGAGAAAAGCTCGTCACTTAAGTCAGACCAACTTACTTGGACCTTCTTGTAGTAGCATTGATTCTGAAACAGAGATAACTCCTGAAGTTGACAATGATAAGAATGATCCCGATTTTCAGACCTCACGCTCTATTTCCTCTCAGTCAGCAAGTTCAAAAAATGCACAGATGCGCTTATCACTTCCAGCAACGGCTTGAACAAGTGATCGTTTTGGAGTATCTGATAGAGCAGCAGCATCTATTGTGTCTAGTGCATTTAAGGGGTAACACCACTGTAGAAATTTCAAAAAATTGATTTTTTTTTTATAAGCTTAAAAAATTCTTTGAACCTTTTAAAGTACAGAACAAAAAGTTTTATACGTTACCGAAGTTTATTTCATAAATATTTTAAGCTTTTAATCAAGCGTTAGTGACTGCTACCTAACGACTTCTCCAAATTTCCAAACTTTAAACGCGTTTTTCTCAAAACACGTTTTCTGAAATTGGCACGCAGCATAACTCAAACAATTTTTAATATTTTTAATCATGTTTTTCACTACGTCTGTATAATAACCTTCTTAAGAGAACAGCGTAGGGGTTTTTCGATAGATTAATTTAAACGATTGTTATAATTATTTAAATGCCGTTTTTTTAGTCCAAAATAGAGTTTTTTCCTTCAAATCCTTGCTAATTCCACAAAAATAAATATTTTTTAAATCCCCTATGTGTTTCTCTAGCTATTTTTATCTAGATTAAGAAAAAACATGTTTCTTTGTTCCAGATTAAAATTTGCACCCTCTGTGCTGCGTGCCGCGGAGCTCCTTCAAGAGAAACCACATTACAAAAATGTCTCCAATGCCGCCATTTTGTAAAATTTGTCGATCAAACTTTGTAGTTTTGTATTTTAGTATATAAGTAATAACTTCCCAAATCAGAGTGATTCCTTTCCCTTTCCTTCTGTACAAAAAAATTCTTTAAAAATCGTGTTTATTTTACGCGTGTACAGTGGTGTTACCCCTTAAAGACGTTGGTCTTATAACGGACAAAGATACTTCTTTTGTTGTTGATCGAAGCAAAATTAGAAGAGAAAAAGAAAAATGTAGACTAAAACTTCTCGAATCGGAGAATGCATTAGAGCAATTAAACGATCCGATGTGTGTGTATTTTGATGGCAGGATGGATGACACTTTAGTTTTAGTTGGATGTGATGGTACGCCAACAAATACTGGGTGGAAGAATGGTGCAATAAAATTCATTGAAACGCGTTTAAAAAGACCAGTACAATGGGCTATCTGTCTCCTCCATTTTAATGAATTACCTCTGAGGCATCTAGTTGAAATACTTGATGGTAAAACATGGGGAATAAATTATTCTACTTATATACTCAAGAAGACTTATACAAAAATTAAAATAGAGAAACTAACCACCCGCAATTACGTAAATTTATACAAAAAATTACATTTCCCACTTCTTTTCAGGGGCTGTAGGGGCTTTGATAGAGCGGTAGACGTTTCTCTTTTCAAACTGTACCTGATGTTGTAATAGTCTACAAAAAATGAACTTTATCTAACATCATTTCCACCTCTTACAATTTTTCGAATATTTGTTCAATTTATTTTAAAATTTGTAAATTTTAAATGCAATGCGCGAACGGAAGATATTAACCGATTTGAAATTTCTTTTCTTTCCTGAATTTGTATTGATATGTAGCAACTTTTCCCTGCTATTACGATATGATTTGAAAAAAATTACTTATTTCACTCCGGTCTACTGTATATGTGATCTTCGTTAAGGGCAGGTCGGCTGCGAACAAAGTGTATGAAACGGGTCCTAGGCACTTCCTTGTGGTACCCCTGCTTTAATTTCGCAGGGAATGGTAGTTTAATCGTTTGGCAAGAAAATGTCTACCATTTAGGTACGATTTTAGAAGCAAATATTAATTATGCGGTGGCTATTTTACGCTTGTATAGGCGTTCGCGCCATACCTTATCAAAGGTTTCCGTAATATCTAAAAAGACTGCTGTACAGTGCTCCTTTTTTTCTAGCGCTTCACTAGCGAATTTGAACACATAATTAACCTGTGTGTGGAGTGGATAATTGCGGAATTCAAATTGGAATGTTGGAATAAGTTTTCTTTGCTCAAATATCAGATTAATTCTTCTCAGAAGCAGCCTTTCAAAAAGATTAGAAACTATAGGCAGCAGACTTATTGGACTACAGTTGGAGACAACGTTTGGAGGTTTCTCAGGCTTTGTAATAAGTATGATTTTATCAATTTTCCACTGAATGGGAAAGTACTCATTTTTCATCATCTCATTAAATATGTACATAAGTGATGTATAATATTTATGGCCCCTCATGTGGGTAACTCTTTTAAAACCTTACTCGCTTTGAAGTCGTATCCCGGTGCCTTTTTTATCTTTAGATCTTTGCTTATTGTGTATTTTAGCTCTTTTCAAGTAAGTTTTGAAATCGGGAAATCCATTTACATTGGCACTTAGAATAAAATTTCTATTTATGGTCGCCTTCCGCACTTTGACTCGAAAATGGTACAAAAACCTTGAAAGGCTTTTCCCAAGCTCCATACCTTTTGCTTTGCCCTTTTTCCTAGCTTTTTGCCCTGTTTCCGTTGGACGTTTTTATCGGTGAAATGTGAGATATTGGCTGTAACGTTGTTACCGTCACCTTTCACAGCGAAGAGTGCGTAGCTTGCGTAGGCGATAGGTTGGATAAGTATTCTTGAAATTCTGCACTATTTGCATTTAATTGTTTTGTGAGACTGTAAGCTGTTTATCGTTATTTTTGTTTCTGATTGTTTTTTTTCATATGCGCGTAGCTTGCGTTTTTCATTTATTAAAGTCTTAATGCTATCGTCAATGATTGTTAGAGTGTATCATAGTTGCACTCTATTTCCGGTGTAGCCGTCCAGGCAGCTCTTAGAATGTATTTGTTGAAAAGCTCGACGGTGTTGGTTTTTAGCGATCTCTGATGAGAGATCGGGACACATATCTATGGTGACTCAAGTTTTTGATAACCTTCTCTTATGCAGAAATTGATGACGCCTGATATTTTATTTAGGTCGCTAGACCAGAAGATAGGATGCCCTGAAGAAAAATGATGCAAGTTATTCGCCTGCAAGGCTCTGAAGAGTTCCCGTTCTCTTGAAATTGTTAGGCGTTGGCCCCACTGGATATGTTTCGCATTGTAGTCGCCGCCTATCTTGGTGTTTTAAAATAAGTTTGATATTCTTCGCTTTTAACTGAATGATTTGGAGGGCAATACATGGCTGCAATAACTAAAGAACCCATTCCATCTGTAACTGTTAAAGCAGTGGCTTGTGCATTATATCCATTGCTGCTTCCAATAACTACACACATATAAAGCGTTTTTCAGTAAGAGCGCTTCAACTTTTTTTTTGAATAAAACACAAACGGTTTGACTTTTTTAACTAATTTTTTTTTTATTATCGAGTTTGAACATATACATTTAAGTATGAAATTCGATTTCTTTTGCATGATCACCGCGTGCACGTTTTACGAAGTCCAATCGTTGAACCCAATTTTCGACCACTCTTTTGCATAAATCGGCCGAAATTCCAGCAATTTCTCGTTCAATATTGGCTCTGAGCTCACAAATCGTCGCCGGCTTGTTACTGTAGACCAATGACTTCACATAACCCCAAAGAAAATAGCCTAGAGGGGTCAAATCTCACGAGCGCGGCGGCCATTCGTCCGGTCCATTTCTGGAAATAATGCGCTCATCGAACTTACTCTTCAACAAATCAATTGTAGCGTGTGCTGTGTGGCTTGTGGCCCCGTCCTGTTGAAACCACATGTCGTCTAAGTCCATACCATTCAATTGCGGCCAAAAATAATCGTTTATCATGTCGCGGTATCGATTTCCATTCACAGTAACGTGGCGATCGTTCTCGTCAACGAAAAAATATGGGCCAATTACGCCGCCGGCATGTAAACCGCACCAAACAGTGATTTTTTCGGGATGCAACGGTGCCTCATGAATCACGTGTGGATTGCTTTCTGCCCAGTAACACATATTTTGCTTGTTGACAAAGCCATCGAGCCAAAAGTGAGCTTCATCACTGAAGATGATTTTTTGGATTTTTTTCATAAAAAATTTGCACGATTTGCAATCGTTGCTCAAGTATGTAGTGTTCCATGATAAAATGTATACTAATGAAGTTTACAAATGACAAGCGAAAAATAAAAAATATTGCGTCACTCGCCCTCCCTATTGGAAAAAAGTTGAAGCGCACCTATTGAAAAACGCCTTATGTGCAATATAATTTTTGAAGTGAAACTTCTTAGGCGTCGATGGACGAGCGAAAATGGAGAGTAAAATTTCAAGACCATGCAACGTTTCGGGCATTTTCGTTCCGCGAGAGAGAAAAAAGATATAACGTAGAAGAAAAGGAGAGAGAGAGCTATACCTTATATAGTTATATCTTAAATACACTTTAGGTTTTTCACATCTCCCTCTTTTTTGTTTTTGTACCATATAATATTCTAAATTGTTCAGCGCAGTCGCGACTAAGAGAATCATAGCCGCTGCGACTGCGTGCGACTACGAATGTATTTTGTTTTTGTAGTCGCTAGGCTTGGATTTTGAGCTTGGACGACATACGCATATTGAGGCATGAGAATGCGCTGTGTTTTTGTTGTGTTCTATAACATTTAGGAATGCGTGGTGCCAAACTGGCCCTCGCGTTGCCCTCGCTGCTGCTTTTGCGTCAATCAAGGTATTTTGTTTTTGTGAGTGCAATATTCGGAATATCGACTGGTGGAAGACAAAAGTACACGGAAGCAAGAAGGGAGCGCTGTACTCGCGCATATATGCATGTATGTTTGAACGTGCATGGATGTAGTTACATATGAATACAATTATTTTGTAGGAAGTTAAGAAGGCAAGTAGGTATGTTACGTATGCTGGGATTTAAAATGGGTATGTATACATACACACCTAAATAGGCTTGTTGAAATTAGTCAAGTGAAGTCATAAGTGAATAAATAAGGCAAGGTTATTTGGGCATACATGCATACATGCATATGTACATATGAAAGGAAGATGATGTTCTTGCGCTTGTGCATTATTGTTTCTCATATACAAATGTACATAGATACATAATATATGCAATTCGCCGTCGAATACATAAACTATAAATTGAAATACAACATAAAATAAGTGTCGATTTATCTTAAATTTTATATTTATCTTATTATTTTATTGTTGTAAATTTTGACAATTTGTATTCTCTGCAAATGTTGTGAATCTATTTAGATATGTAGTCTTTCTCTCTCTCTCATTCTCTCTCGGGTCTCTCCCTCTTTCTTTGTCTGTCTTTGTGTACTACGCTACACGCACTTTTTTTATTATGATTGCTGTTCCTCCTCTTGCTGTACCTGCAGGATGATTTGTGTGGTATATTTTATAGTATGATATTTTAATGTAATATTTGTCTGTCAGATGAGTTCCAGTTCCAATATATTTCCATTTCGTAGCTGGGCTGGATGAGCCCATTGGCGGCTTATTACATTTAAGAGCAATGCTGTTAACAGATTAAGTACAGTGCCCCCCTCTTCGACTAGAGTTTTTACCATTCTTATAAGTTTAATTTCACTATTATTTTGTTTATCAATAGTTGGATGTGGTTGTTACTGTACAGGTAAGCTGCACAAGGCGTAAGATATCGAATTCTTAACCACTGCAGGGTGGGAGACAGTGGTATGCGTTTTTCGTTGCAGGTCTTTGTAAACACAACAACTCCTGTAATTGGCGGGATGGCAGCGGTTAAATAATTGCCAACGCATTTTACACATCTTGGGCTGCGACTGCAAATAGGCTTGGTATGTCCATAACGTTTACATCTGGTACACTATGGGATTGCGCGCCGTTTTTTTGAAATTTAATTTTTGAGCAGAGCAACTTATCACAAGTGTAACTGTCCCGAGCCTAACACATAGATGTCAACAATGGATAAAAAATAACTTCGTGTTTTAGTTTTACACTCCTTCTTGATTGAGAAAAATACCGTTCAAGAGAAACAATGGATTGAAAAGTGTTATGGTTACTCCGCTTCATCAAAAACAGCAGTAAAACTATAGTTTGCTGACTTCAAATGTGGTCGTGAGACACCGATGATGCACAAGACAGTGGCCTTCCAAATGACGCTGTAACACCACGAAACATCAAAAAGCCCAAAAATCGTTTTCTTCTTCTTAATTGGCGCGATAACCGGTTACGCGATTTCGGTCGAGTTTAACAAAGCGCGCCAGTCGTTTCTTTCTCGTGCTAACCGGCGTTAATTGGACACACCAAATGAACCCAAGTCCTTCTCCACCTGATCTTTCCAACGCATAGGAGGCCTTTCTCTTCCTCTGCCACCACCAGCTGGTACCGCATCAAATACTTTCAAAGCCGGAGCGTTTGTATCCATTTGGACAACATGGCCCAGCCAACGTAGCCGCTGGATCTTAGAAGCGCAACTGGATGTAAAGGAGCGCAAATTCGGTGTGGGATTTGTTGTGGGAGAGAGACTTCGTCGCCAAGTACTGTCGTTCACTCCGGTGGACGAGCGTCTCGTAATAATCCGCATCAAAGCGCGATTTTTCAACATCCCGCTCATTAGCGCCCACACCCCGACGGAAGAGAAGGACGTTGCGACCAAAGATTCCTTCTATGAGCGCTTGGAACGTTCCTATGAGCGCTGCCCCCGCCACGACATAAAAATCATGCTTTGTATCCATTTGGACGACATGGCCCAGCCAACGTAGCCGCTGGAACATTTAGGAGCGCAACTGGATGTAAAGGAGCGCAAATTCGGTGTGGGATTTGTTGTGGGAGAGAGACTTCGTCGCCAAGTACTGTCGTTCATTCCGGTGGACGAGCGTCTCGTAATAATCCGCATCAAAGCGCGATTTTTTAACATCTAGCTAATTAGCGCCCACACCCCGACGGAAGAGAAGGACAATGCGACCAAAGATTCCTTCTATGAGCGTTCCAGTTCGTATGAGCGCTGCCCCCGCCACGACATAAAAATCGTGCTTGGCGACTTCAACGCCAGGGTGGGCAAGGAGGGAATTTTTGGTCCCACAGTCGGAAAATTCAACCTGCAAAACGAAACATCCGGTAACGGACAGAGACTGATCGACTTCGCCGGGGCCCGAAACATGGTAGTCTGCAGTACCAGATTCCAGCATGAAAAGATACACCAAGCTACCTGGCTGTCTCCTCATCGAAAAACGCGAAACCAGATCGATCATGTTGTGATAGATGGAAGACACGCTTCTAGTGTATTAGATGTACGTACGATCCGAGGACCCAACATGGACTCGGATCATTACCTTGTCGCAGCCAAACTGTGCAGACGCCTCTGTGCAGCAAAAAACGTACATCTACCTACGCAAAGAATATTCACAACAGACAGCCAGAAGATTCGCCACTCGACTCTCACTCCTGCTCTCAGAGAGCACTGCCAAAATCGTTTTGGATGAACAAAAAATGAATATGCGTGATAAGTATATCGAAAGTACGTGTTGACTTTTTATTGCGTAAGCATTTGACTATGAGAAAGTTCTGTTAAAAGTGGGTGCCTCGTTGGCTCACTGTTTTATTTCATAAAGACAACAAACTGAATCACGAGTCAATCAAAAGAATGACAAAACTACATTATTTGAATTTCGAATTGCCTTCACATTCACCGTATATGCCATATTTGGCTCGTTTCAAAAAAGTGGTATTGAAATATTAGGTTGCCGCTGGAATGATTAAGTTGTTCTTAATTTAAATTACGTTGATGAAAAGAGCTAATTTAGAACAAACAAAAAATAGTTTCCTTTGTTAGACCTAGGACTTTTTAGCCCCTGTGTTATGTCTTTATATTTGCAGTCTGCTTTGAGACTAACGTAAAACACAGGGAACGTTTTTTTTTTGTTATGTCTCTGTTTGTCTTATTGTCTCTATCATCTACAGATGTTGAAGGATGCAATCCTCTAAAAGGACGTTCTCATATGCATTAATTACCAATAAATCCGCAAAATTAATCTACCCGATCACATATGGCGGATTACCTGCAAAATTAACAATCAGTTGTCAATACTGTTGAGAAAGATTTTTCTTCATAGAAATTATTTTGGTGGAATATTTCGGTGTTTTTGGTTTGTTGAATTACACCGCGTTACACACATACACGTGTATCGGCGATTTTCATGTACACGTCACAGTTTTTTTTTTGTATTTTATAACTTGAAACGAGCAATTCTTGTATGCATATCTGTATAGCCACACGATCTCAGGATTAGCTTAACGGATTTGAATGAAATTGGGCGCACAGATAGTGTATCACATTTCTAGACTTTTCCCCTAGGTGTTGCCGCTGACAATGTTTCACAGGGTTGCCACCTGTTCGAAATTTAAAAGAAAAAATTGCATGAGATATGCCGATGTGGGTATCAAAAGAAAGGTATTTCACTCCACATTACAATAAAGATATAAACCCCGAATTTTTTATTAATTTTATTATGGAAATGGATCTTTAGCGACATTAATATGCCCATTTCGCCATATGCCAAAATCATTTCTGCAACAATATTTTTATAACTCTCAGCTCATTTGTTGCCAAGAAACTGCTCAATAACGGCAACTGTGCCTTTCCTTGCACGTTGTTCGATAGCATTCAACTTTGATGAAAATTCATAACTTGCAACTATTTTTTTTATCTGCGGACCACTGAAAAGACCTTAAATTATACACATCATTAAAAAAATAAGGTTACTAAAAGCCTTCGTAAAAAAAATACCTGCATGAATCTTTGCGCCGCTCAGTTTCGGAAAAATATTGCGCAAACTTGCAATCGCCTCGCCCTCACGATCGGGTTTTTAAACAAAATTTGATACGACACCGAGCTTAATGTGTAGTGACGGCAAAATGATTTGAGATGGCTGCACTAATGGTAGATTTTCTATACTTTCTACGCCTACTTTGTAGCACTTAAATTCAGTGTAATGCTGATCTCTTTTGCGACCGTCCCATGTACACAAAAAGTACTGGTGGGTTGGAAATCCACGCTTAACACCCATGAGTAATCCGACCACTTTTAGATCGCAGCATATTTTCCAATTATGCTCTTGGTAGTTTATCAGCTGTAATATTAATGCCATGCCTTCGTATGTTTCTTTGAGGTTGGTGGCATGTGCGATCGGGACAGCTGGATGTTTGTTACCGATATGAAGCAGCACTACTTTAAGGCTGTTGACCGATGCGTCGATGAAAAGTCGCCACTCCTCTGAAATATGAGGGTAACCAATTTTTTCAAACATTGAATCAATATCACAACAATAAGCCAGGTTTTTTTCCCCGATCTAAATTTAAATTCACCCGCCACTATATTCCACTGCTTAAAGCGTGATGCAAAGAGTTCGGCTGTTCTCTTTGACAAATTTCCTTCTCGTACAAGGTCATTGAAGTCGGCTTGCGTTACTAAATGCGGCACTGCAGTCCCAAGTTCACTGGGTGTTGGTACAAATTCCGATACTTCAGGTTCCCCGCATCTCGCATTCGATGCAAGAAATGTTGATAGCATTGTTGGTGCTACTGTTGGTTCTCCATACCTTAATTCGGGAACATCATCAAAAATCTCCATTGAAGCCGCTATACGTTCTTCTGGTGAGTACAGAACCGCTGGAATAACCGATTCTACATTAGCGTAGCGAATTTTGTTGCGGCGAAAGTATTGGTACCCTTTAGTTTGAGTAAAAGTTACGCAAAAGTAGCACAGTTCACTGCAGTGCTCCGTACGTGGTAGCTAAATTGTTGGTACAGAGTAATTTATTGTTGACCTTCCATCAGTAAACTTACTTAAATTTCTATAGCAATAGTCGCACACGACTTCCGGAGTATACCACAAGTAAGGAACATAAGCAGTCTTGAATATTTTCTGAAACGAATTAACCACTGTTTTCGTAATATTTTTTTAAATTTTACTTGGTACAAATAAGCCGCAAGTAAGCCACATTTTTCGTAAGATGAAATATACAGAAAGACGTTTTCGCGCAACAGAACTTAAAACAATTGTCAAAGTATATGTCTCCCAGTAGCGCAACTGTCAGATGATCGGAACTTCCGGAACTGTAACAAACACACAAACGGCACAGAGTGTGTTGTATGAAACAATAAATTAAAGGTTAATAAGTGGTTTAAAAATTTTGAGTCACTTCAAGTTATGCCGAAAATTTAGAAAAAAAATTTTTTTTTAGAAAAAAAAAATTCAAGAAAATCTGAGAATTGATAAATTTTTTTTTTTAATTTCACATAATAAAAACATTTCCAAAAGTCTGCCTGCAGAAATTCAGCGCGACTGGATCTACGAGCTCTATATTTTATACATAAAAAAAAATTCTGACGTGTACATGAAAATCGCCGATACACGTGTATTTTTATTTTTTCTCCCCTTTCCGAAAAAGTATATTTGGTTCATAGGACAGAAAAAAAGTTCGTTTTTGTAACGCAGTGTTATTACTAACGATATGAAGAAATGACAAGGAGAAGGTATAGCTAATTTAATTGCGCAATTGGCTGCTAATAGCAGTTGGAGGAAATCCGTAAGCAAAATATTATGGCAGGAAGACGCATAGGAAATTCTATATTACATTTTATAATAAGTATTAAGAGGACAAAACGTATATAGACACACGCTTTTTTCTGTAAAATTAATACATAATTAATTATATTTAACAACAATTTGTTTATAATTATTTTTACAGACCTATTTTCTTTGTCGGCGTCCATTTCATTTAGTTTTTATTTCGATTTTTCTCCTTACATTCGTAATGATAATTATCGATAACACAGGGTTGTATGTCAAAAAATATAGTTACTATCTAGGATTTTTTGATAATCTCAGATTTTAGGAGAGAAATTTTGTATGCGAAATCTCGCTTTTTAATTACGGATTGGGAGTTAAGCACGAAAAAGTAGATCATCTACTTCTATGTGGACGTATTATAAGAACAATATTGAAGCTTCTCTCTAGCTCTAATTTGTACATACATATGAAACGCTGTTTTCTTTTCTGCTAATGCTGTTATTGGTGCTGGACCCAGCAAAACCTGCGTGACCGAAACTCTAACACAATTACACTTTTTTATATGTTACAAACACATATGCACGCAGGTTTTGCTGGGGCGTCACCGAAACTCTAACACAATCGACTTTTTTTTGATTCTCCGTCACCTTTGGAAAATGTGTAAGCAGTAAGCAAACTTCATTCATATATTTTTTCTCATTTTTGCATCAATAGAAAAAAAAACAAAAAAAACGGCAAGTGGCTGTCAAAGCAATAAGTCAAAAAGATATCTTTTCTCTCTTTTTGATATCAAAGTAGGCCGAGAATTAAATTGTTAACCTTTGGCAAATGTGTAAGCAGTAAGCAAACTTCATTCAAATATTTTTCCTCATTTTTGCATCAGTCAAAGTAAACAAACGCCGTAGCCGAATGGGTTGGTGCGTGACTACTATTCAGAATTCACAGAGAGAACGTCAGTTCGAATCTCGGTGAAAGCAAAATTAATAAAAACATTTTTCTAATAGCGGCCGCCCATCAGCAGGCAATGGCAAAACACCAAGTGTATTTCTGCCATGAAAAAATTCTCCTCATAAACATATCATAAAACAAAATAAAATAAATGTATAAAAAAATTTTGTTTTCGTGATTCGAACCAAGGATTTTGGATCGGAAGCCCACATTGCTAGCCGCTAGGCTATCGCGCTGTGCTGCCGCCGCTGGCCTAAAAGTTATTTTGTTCGTCGCTACGTTTGTATGAAACTGGCACTGGCAAACGAATCCATATGTATGAAAGGGGTAGAAAATCACACGTACACAAAGTTTTTGGCACGATTTTCCCAACGCCTTTAACAACGTGATTGTAAAGGGGCGTGGTAAGTGACCGCTTAACGGTCACGCGTGCAGGTTACGTGATGGGTAACGTGACCGGCACTCTTCTTGCTGGGGCCTCCACGATTACATCGGTAACAACAAACACGCAAGTACTACATACATATATGTAGATAGCTTAAATCATTGAGTAAATAATAAGAAAGAGCCACAATCACTAAATAACGGCAACGGGCATATTGATGCGGTCGATCGAAGAGGAAGGGCGCACCGGTGCAAGAAGTTCCAGACGCGAGAAACGATGTCTTCGCTCGTATACACAAAAAGATATCGACACGAAGTACATACATTAGAATTCGTCGATTTGTCTTTGACTAAGCACTGAGCAAGCGTACCGTAAACGTATGTACATATGTACATTTGTATGCCCGCACTAATGTATCATATCACCCCGCGGGTTAGGGGACTAGAATTCGTCCGAGATAACGGATGCCTGTCGTAAGTGGCAACTAAAAACCACACTTCAGCCTGTTATTTATGAGTTAACTCAACGATAGGGGGCTAAGCGAATCAGAACCGGCTTGGTGACGATGGGAACACTGTCGTCATTGGAGCGTTCAGCGGAGGTTCGATGGTTAAACTTGACGAGAGCGGACGTGTGCTTAAGCGAAGAAAATAAATAAGTAAAATAAAAACCTTATTGACTAAATCAACCAAAAACATTATGAGTGAAAAAGATAATAGCAAAAATCCGTATGGATTATTGGAAAATGATTGAAATGAAAATTATTTTTCCCTAAATAAAAACAATTCTGTCCAGAATACAGAACAAGAAATGTGTACAAATATTACTTATTTAAAGCTAAGTGAACCACAAGGTGACCTTAACTTACAAAACACAATCCCCAACACCAATGCTAGTGATAACTCTCGCTCTAAAAGCAATGTAACCCAAGCAATAAAAAGAAGAAAAGAGCAAACAGACGAACGACGCGATACTGAAGACGGTAATGATGAAATCCAAACAAAAAATCTTTGTCGGCCCTACTGCATGCACTTACTGCACAGGTTGCTGAACTAAAAAGCATAATAGTGAATCTTAACTCTGAGAAAGCCTCTCTCATAGAGGAAAACAAACAAATGAAAAAATACGAAAACGTCAATCAAAACAAAGATAATCCAGATATCACTATGTCAGAAGAAGTATCATAAGCAATCAGAATGAAAGGGAGCACAATTTTCCCTCTCTTTCCACAGTAGAGAGCCGCATACAAACAATGGAAAGTTGTCCAAAAACAACGCTTAAGTCGACAAAATCCATCCTACCAAAACGTGAAATTAAAAAAAAGGAAGAGAACCCGCCTGTGCTTCTTTGCTACAATATCAATCAAAACAGAAATGCCCCTAACCTACAGCAGTTATTAAAACACAAAAGCTTTGTGTTTAATATTATCAACAAAAAAGTAACACACAAAAGTTCACGTGTCACAAATGACTACAAAAATATTAAAACTTATTTAATAGATAGCAAAGTAAATTTTCATAGTTACACCCCCAATGAAGAAAACCCCTAATCAATAATTATTAAGAAACTATCAAATATTTACGAACATGTTGAAATACATAGTTAGTTATCTTAATGACTGAAACCTTGATATTGTAATTGTAAAATTATCGAAATTCAAAAATAATAATTGGCTAATTCAACTTTGCCATACATCTAACCTGTCGGAATTCTATAATATTAGATATATTCCTAATTGTAAGGTTACTTTTGAAAAATTAAAACCAATGATACCCTCACAATGTAAAAACTGTCAACGTTATACACATGTGGAAAGTATCAGGTCAGTCCATAAGTTCGCGCGTTTTTTATAGGTGGTTTTAAAATGAATAAAAAAGATGTTTAAGTTTTTATTTATCATTAATAAATTTTCCTTCATTATTTATAATGTCTTCCCAACGCTTAGGCAAATTTTTACAATAATTCCCTGCTCAAACAATTTTTTGTCAACACCCTTCGATATCCCTTTTTATAGCTTCTTTTGAGGAGTAGTTCTTGTTACTCATATGGGATTGAAGTCCACGGAAAAGTTGATAATCACAAGGTGCAATACCCGAAGAGTATGGGGGATGCGGCATTAGCTCCCATCCGAGCTCGTTCAGCTTGCCTAATGTTTGCCTTGCGGTATGAGGTCTTGCGTTGTCGTGGTGTAACAAAACTTCGCGTATATTCACTAAAGACGGTCGATTTTTTCTAATTGCCTCATTCAGGTTTGATAGCTTATGGGAATAATAATCAGCAGTTATCGTCTGGTTTGATTCCAGAAGTTCATAATAAACAATACCGGTCATATCCCGCCAAATAGACAGGAGAATCTTCTTGGGGTGAAGGCCATCTCTAGGGGTCGGTTCTGGTGTTTCATTTTTATCTAACCATTGGCGTTTGCGAACAGGATAATTGTAAAGGACCCATTTTTCATCACCAGTAACAATACGTTTCAAAAAACTTTCATTTTCAAGCCGTTGCAGCAGCTGAGAACATACATTCACTCTCTGCTGAAGGTTGGCGACGGAAAGTCTATGCGGAACCCAGCATTAACCTTTGAAACCTTTCCCAACCTTGAAACCTTTCTCAACTGAACCAGGTGCATGTGAACTGTTCCATGCGATGCATTTAACTTCTGAGCTATCATATCGACTTTCAAATGTGGCTCAACTTCAACGAGTTCGAGAAAGGCTTTGCAGTACTATCCCGAAAATTTTGCTAATAATGACTAAATCAGTGGACCTAATTTAAAAACTATTGCACATAAATGTAGTCAATATATCAGCATTTTGATTTATGATACTTTTTATAAATTATCATTAAGAATCAATAGGAATATTTTACGTTAAAAATGTTTATTTTGGCTCGAGCTATCGTGCGCGCGGATAGACGGACGAACATACAGGGGTAAATCGACTCCTCTATGTCTATCTCCAATCGTTTTGGGCTGTTACCTACAACTGTTATGTAAACAAAATTAGAATGCTATTGTGAAAATTACAGTTTTTCTTATTAAAAGTGAGTAAAAACATATTTTTTGAGTAGGTTGAGCTACTGATTTAGTTTACACGTTCGCTGTAGTTCATCAACAAGGATTGCTCATTTCTGGAGGCCAGTTATCTAAATACTGCTCGGTGTTCACAGCGGAAGCAATGGCCATATACAAAGCAGCAGATTTCGCGCAGGATAATAAAGGAAAATTCCTCATTTGTACGGATAGCATGTTGTCTATTAAAGCCATACAAAACATGTATAGTAGTAGCAAATTAGTTGATAAAATAAGAGGCCTTTGTGTTCGGAACTTAAAAAAGATCAACATTATGTGGGTACCAGGCCATAAAGGCATCCGAGGCAACGAGCGAGCCGACGAAACAGCTCGACTTACGCCAGCAACAGGCTCATTGTGTCCAGTTTATTCAGAGAATGATTTACATAGGCATATAAAAAAACATATTGACTCGATTAATCTGACAGAATGGTATACGTTTAGGCATCGGTATACTGAATTCAACGACAGGCGCAAACCATCTCTGTACCCAAGCAATACACCTCGATATTTATCAAGCCAGTTCGCCAGACTCAGAATCGGACATACTACACTCACACACTAACACCTCCTCACAGGAGGTACCCAACAACAATGTCCATTTTGTGATAATAACTCATCAGCTGACTATCTTTTAAACGATTGTCGTACCTTAGAAAGTTTCAGGAAAAAACACTTCGGATCCACTAAACCTTCTGCTCTGCTGGCTACGGTTTCTACCACCAATATAACTGCTTTAAATAATTTTTTGAAAGATTGTAACTTAACTACTATGATTTAATATGATTTGCTAATAATAACACAGACTGTTCTATCTAACTATCGAGTTGTAGGCCCTGACAGCTAGTACTCGTTCTTCTATTAGTTTTAGTTTTATATATTAATTCTAATAAATATAATTAATTGGCGCATACACCCTTTTTTGGTGTTTGGCCGAGCAGCTGCTCTTATTTATGGTGTGCGTCTGGATGTTGTTCCACAAATGGATCACTCCCTTAATATAGGCGATTTCCCACTGGAATGGAAAACATCAAAAATAAAATGCATTCCAAATCCAAACACTGACCGTAGTTCTCTTCTTAATTACCGCAAAATAACTCTTCTTTCAAATATTAGTAAATTATTTGGGTTCCGACCATACCATTCAACATGCCACGCACTAACATTACTCTCTGATTTTAGTAGTGTGTAATGACTAATTTAAATCGACGACAGGTGACGATCTTAGTCAGTCTAGATTTGGAAAAAGCATTCGATACTGCTTGGGTGGAAGGAATCATATTTAAAATGTACAGGAAATCATATTTAATGTGTTCGAAAAAAATCTTTGCATAATGTTGTATAGTTATTTAAAAGAACGATAATTTTATGTTAATGAAGGTATATTTAATTCTTTGACAAGAGACGTTAGCTCAGGTGTGCCACAAGGCTCTTTGTTGGGGCCAATTCTCTATAACATCTTCTTAGCCGATTTCCCTGACCCACCATTAAGCTCCGAAATTAATAATTGCGATATTAAAGTTCACATATACCCAGATGATATAATAATAACCAAAGCCAACGAAGCGGTTAGCTCATACTTAAATGAATTAAATACATACTTTCCAGAATGGAAGCTACAAATAAATTTGTTAAAGGAATACGCAAAAACTTATATCCAAATGCTCGTAAATATGAGCCCGAAGTTAAAATAAATGAACTCAACATAAAAAACAAAGAAGAAATTAAATATTTGGGCGTATTTCCACAACCTTTGTAAGACATATATGTAGATGTCACTTTGACAAAAGCAAAAAAAAATGTTCTTTAGCTATTGTAATTTAGTAAGAAGGCAGGGTGGCCAATCTAACTGCATTAAAATAAATATTTACAAACAAATAATTAGACCAATCATATCTTATGCTCATCCAATATGGTTCAACATTTCGTCGAACCAAATGGAGCGACTAAGACGATTTGAACAATATGTCTTAAGAATTTGTAGCGGTCTCAACCGCCAACCTACAGAAGTGGTACTTTTCGGAAAAGAATTTCTAATAAAAGTTTATATCAAAAATGTAAAATATCACGCATAGACTTTTTCTTAATGAAATCGTCAGTAAGATTTGTTGATAAAATGACACTCCTAGAAAATGAGTTGGTAAATAAATATCTGTCAAAGACAAGGGAAATATCACCTCTAGCAGAAAAATATATTTCACCAAATTACTTAAAAATACTAAAAAATAATAATATGTTACATAAAAATAGTAAAGCAATCTATTATCATAGGCGATACAATACTTTTAACTTCAACGAAGAAAATTTAGTTTATAACATTGGTAAATTTATAGCCAAATCAATTTTAGAAGTTTAATATAGGTTATCTCTTTTTTAAGCCCTTTTTGGGAGAGTATAAATAAGGTTTAAAAATTATGACAAATATGTACATACAAAAAATAATCAAAACCTATTGTATATATCAAAAGAAAAATAAGTTTTAAACTCCTAGATAAATAGAAATGTATGTTAGGATAACGCTAAACAATCTAATTTTATCATAACTTTGTCAACTCCTCTCAAATGATTTTGGGCAATGAATGAAATAAAATGAAAAATGGAGCGTTCAGCCACCTAACAGTGCATAATTTTACATTTGCTTGTCGTGCTTGTGTGTCATTCCGCATTTGGAGTTCGGTCCCACGTGCAAGTTATTGTAACATAACAGAGACTCAATCTGCTCTTATGCATATTTTTTTTGAATTTCAACTAAAACGCCCTGTCGACCGAGTCAAGGCGGTAAAACCTTGTCAGCACTTTAAGCTAAGGTGTTGATGTACCCGTATGGAGAGCTGCACGACTGGTAGTGCCTAAATTACCAGTCGTCAACGGTTCCCTCCGCAAGGTTGGTTGTATCAAGTGCCTTACCGCGGTATGCCGGTTCTATCGCGGTGGACCATTTCCTTCCGTGCATACTTGTGGAATCAAAATATAGATAAATGAAAATAAAACAAAAAACATATCAAAAAACACAACAATAACTACCAGCACACTTTCGGAAGACGAGCTGCTGGCTTATAGCCCTGACACAGGGGTCGGACCCAGCACGTCGAGTGCTCACCATAGCACTCCATTGCTGAAACCCAGCCGTCTACAGCCAATAACTCAACAAACGCAATCTTCTTCTCTGGCGACCTCTGGTAGGGATTCTGGCTAAGACAGCTAAGAATAAATTGGCCGGTGAACCAGATGATCGAGATGCAGGGGACAAGGACAAATATGAGATCGTAGTTTCGGAGTACGAAACCATGGCCACTAGGAAACCTTCCGACCTCCAATCTCATGAAAATCTTCAGAACCAACTAGCGGCTAAGCCTAATCGATCGAAGAAAAGAAAATAAAAAATGTCTCGACACAGGGAGTTAAGGGTCCTACAACAAGTGCGGTGGTTGCGGCTGCGAGGGTTGTTTATAGCGAGGTGGCCAGGGATTACCTCCAAGTGACCGTAGACGCAAGATCCCATAGTGGTAGGGAGGTGCTGGCTAATTAGAGTGCCACTGAGGGACAGCGGTCAGAAATGATCGTCGACTACCTGTTGGAAAACAAAGGTCAAGTACCTCTTCTCGACTCCTGAGACATGTGCCATGGCTGTAGGGTGATTAAGTGTGCGGAAAAGTTCTCCAGGGGGTTTCTGGAGAAGTGCGTTGCTGAGGTCAGCAATGCCTGGAAGGAGCTCTTACTTAAGCTCATCCCAGTTTTGGAGATCCCGAGAAGACCCAGAGCCCGCATTTGGCTACTGAAAGTGAAGCTGGAGGGTCGGAAGATCCTCCACGGTTTCAAGCTTCAAAACCCTGAGGTTTCTATAGACAACAGGTCTATGATGAAGTTGGAGGAACCTCAGATAAACAGCTCCATTGCCCTGCTGCTTATTTCTAAAGAGTCCCTGACGATACTCTAGGAAAAGAAGCATAAACTGCGTTTTGGCCTCTTGACGGCCAAACTTAAGATCTTCTCTGCGTCTGGTGCTCCGTATAGCGGACTGGACGGAATAGAGGAAGAAGCTAATCAGCCCGACGAACTACGGCCGTCTACGACGGAAGCCAAGAGCTCCATGAAATCCTCGGAGCTCGGCTATAAAACAGGCTCAGGTGAGCATCCTTTAACAAAGAAATGTTAAGGGTAGCTCAAATGAATTTTCGCCGCGCTAGTTTAGACACCGATAACCCTGAGTCATCCTCACGGAGGAAGGCATAGATATCTGCCTGATCAAATAACCCTGGGTTCTGCAGTCTAAGATAATGGGCCTCCAGAGCAGATAATATGATATTTTTTATGTCCAGTCGGAAAATAAGCCTAGGGCTTGTATCCTAGTTAGGAATAATATTAATGCCTTTCTGACTTCTAATTTTAGCTCACCAGACGTGACAGTAGTCCGTGTAGAAGCACCTAGTGGCCGCAGTTATTATTCGGTTTCTGCATACATGGGCGACGAAAATGCAGCACCTCCTGAGGTAGTGGGGCGTTTGGTGGACTCAACTTCATTTAATAAAGAGGACATCCTCATCGGCTGTGACGCCAATGCGGGACACACCGTTTTCGGATCACAGGTTGATCCTTTTAGAAATCAATTTCGCCAAATCAACCATATCTCCCAACAGGAACCCTAAAAGAACCGACTGGTCTCTGTCCAATAGGGTTTTCAATAATAAATTGAACAGGCAAACTTTTTCTTATTGATCCACTGATCAACTGGACAAGCAGGTGGAACACTTAGAGCGATCCTATCAGACGACCTTCAAAGTGGCTTGTTCAGTATCTTTTAGCAGGAAATACTTTCGTCCCTGGTGAAGCAAGACGCTGACCGACTTCAAAAAGAAGGTAAGTAGAGGCTTTAACGAATGCTACGAAACTAAAAACTTTGGAATTTGAAGTGCAATTTTGAATGAATACAAAAAAGCTGTTAAATATGCGAAACGCAACACCTGGAAGGCGTACTGCCAATCCATTGAATTCGTCAGAGTCAACTCTGACAAAACGGCGCTAGTGCTATTTATCAGAAAATATATACCTCCCCCCTTTCGACTTCCCAAATTAAACAACCACGTGCTCCCGCTCTCATCGGAAGTTAGATATCTTGGAGTGATACTTAACTCCAAACTCCATTGGGAGCTACACCTTGAAACTAGGGTAAAAAAGGCAAATACAGCCTTCTACTCCTGCTAATCTATGTTCGGTAAAAATGGGGACTCAAGTCGTGCTGTGGATGAACAACGCAGTGGTTTTGCCAATTTTAACGTATGGATGCTTAGTTTGGTGGGAAGCTCTTCGGAAGGGCTATAATATCACTACACTCGGAAGGGTGCAAAGGACTGCATGTATTGTCATCATCGGAGCATGTAAAACTTGTCCCAGTGCTGCCCTAAGTGTCCTTTTGCACTTACTTCCCATCGACTTTTACGTTATTGCCATCGCAGCTCAAGGTGCAATCAGTTTAAAGGAGATTGACCTCTGGAGGCAATCTTTCAAGGGACATGGTAGCATTTTCGGGCAGTTAACACCGTATTTCTCCGAACTCAGAAAGCTAGGGTTTGAGGGTTGTGCTAGAGCAATCTTTCCAAATAGGGAGGATTGGATCGAGGGGAAAATCTGTACTGAAGCTTGCACCTTTGTCTTCAGTGACGATTTCAAGATGGAATCGGGAGTCAGAGCAGGGGTTTTCCCTAAATCAACCAATTTATCTATCTCCTTTAAACTGCCGAATACTCCTGGTCTTTTTCAAGCAGAAGTCTTTGTGATCCTGCAGGCATGCAAAATGCCTAGGGAACGCAGAAGCGATGGAGATATTAACATTTTCTCCGATCGTCAAGCCGCGATCAAGGCTCTGATAACGCCATGGTGCAGAACGAAAATAGTAAACTCCTGTAAGGAGGAGATCAAATCTCTTGGGTGTGCAGATAACAATTCTATGATCTGGGTTCCAGGTCGTACGAGCATAGAGGGAAATGAAACTGCTGATGAGCTTGCCACGAAGAGGACTGAATTGGACTCAGAGACCTCCTACCCGGTGATCGGCATCCCCTTGACAGTTGTTAAAGGGGAACTGCACAAATTATTTCTCAGGAAAGCGCAGAAAAAAAGGAGCTCCATATCTTCATGTGCTATTTCGAAAACTCTTTGGCCCCAATATACGAAGGACTCAGAAAGTCCTTTGGACTTCTCGCCATTCAATTTCCAAACTCTTAGCTATGTTGACCGGTCACTGGCTAACAGCACACACGCGGAAAAGCTAGGGTTACCATTTAACTCACATTGCAGAAGCTCTGGGAACCTTTCAGAGAAGGATACTGTAGAGCACTTTCTCTGTAAATGTCCGGGCTTGGCAGCTAGACGATTAAGGTCACTGGGCACCTTTCTTCGACAGTCTGGGGCAGTGCACCAACCTTAACCCAATCAATCTCTTTCATTATATCAACAGCTCTGGCTGGCTGTAGATATCTGCCTGTTAATGTATCATATTTGATACTATGGCAAAATTTTGAATTGCCTAGTTTTGATTTTTGTAGAATATTTACATAAAATATTTTATTCAAACCACCAAGGTAATATTTTATCAGACTTTGTACCTATGTAAAATAAGCGTGTAATCAAATATCCTTACATCAGTTATAAATACGTTTTTCTGTACTAAATATTATTACTTAAATATATGTACTAATGTTTTTACCTAGCCGACGACCCTGGCAGCCAGTGCTTTAGATTTAAATCTTTCTTTCTTTATTTGCAAGTTCTTAATACAGAATGTAAGCTGTCACAGTAATAAATTGCTCATTAATTTTAATACAAATGTGATAAATAATGCTTTCTTCTTTTTTACATTTACCAAAACTATAAAATATTAGATAAAATACTCTGGTAATTGTTTCTGCTTCGGGCTGCTTCAACCAATTGCCCAATAGTTCTTAATCCTGTCCACTGCCTAATGTTACGTAGCCAAGACATTTGCTTCCTTACAATTCCACGTTTGCCTTCGATTTTATCTTGCATTATCAGTTGCAACAATTCATATTTAGGACCACGCATAATATGACCAAAAACTGCGGTTTTGCCGCGCTTTATCCTTAATAACAGCTCCCTATCCTTTCCAAGTTTCGTTAAGACTTCTTTGTTCCTAAATTTGTCTGTCCACGATATTTTCACCATCCGCCGTTAGCACCACATTTCAAACGCCTCTAATTTATTCATACTCGTAACCTTTAGTGTCCATGCCTCCACAGTACAACAAAACAGACCAAACGAAACATTTAAGGTACCGAAGACCTAATTTTATGTATTTTTTTGTTTGTCCGAAAAAATTTTTTTTAAGATTTATCGGCGATTTTGTATTTCGGCACAAAATCGATTTTTTTTAATTATATAAGAAAAAAAATTTTTTTAATTGCTCATAACTTAGTCAAAAATGAACCCATTTCAATGATTCTGGGTTCAAAATGATCGTAATTACTTGCACGAGCGACTTCATGTCCAAACAATAGCAAAAAAATAGTTGAAAATATTTCAAAAAGTGTATTTTTTTTTAACTTTTTCCAAATCAAGAGGACACCTCAAACTTCAATGGAGCTGAATGTCTAGTAGCAAAAATCGGTTGTTTTTGAGTAAAGAATTTTTGAATAAAAAACAGGTTTTTTGTTTTTTGCAAAATAATACATTTTCAACTACTTTTTTGCTATTGTTTGTGCATGGAATCGCTCGTGCAAGTAATGACGATAATTTTGAACCCAGAATCATTCAAACCAGTTCATTTTTGACTAAGGTATGAGCAATGAAAAAAAAAATCGTATATAGATGCTTTCCATTTCAATTCAACTGGGCTATTCGGGACATGTTCTTCGTTTTCGATGTAACTCAAATATGTTGCTCTCTGGTCAAAACAATGAGACATGTATATTTTTGTTTGCCCGAAAAAAAATGTTTTCAAGATTTATCGGCAATTTTGTTTTTCGGCTCAAACTCGTTTTTTTTAATTATATAAGAAATTGTTTTTTTTTTAATTGCTCATAACCTAGTCAAAAACGAACCTGGGATAAAACTCATCTTTGGCGAACTCCTCTTTTGATTAAAACATCACTCGTCATATCATTTTGTAGTCTCACGTTCGCATTTTGGCCCCAATGCAAGTTAGAAATGCACCTTATGTATTTCTTTTTCATTAATGTCCATTTGCCTTAAAATGTCATCCTCCCGGTGGAGCAATGAGCTCTCGAAATTAAGGGAAGAAGCCAGAAAAAATGTTAATCTCAGCTACTCTACAGGTAATTGGCAACTGTACAGAGATAGTCGGATACTGGAGAGGAGCTGGAGAGATTTTTTTTCTTCGATCGAATCTTCCAGAGATTCTGCGAGGCTCAGCCGTATCTTGTCCAAAGATCATTCAAAGGCTTCTTGGGTCAAGAAACAAGATGGCACTTGGACTTCTACGGCAGAAAAGTCTCTAGAACTTCTCTTAAATACTCATTTTCCGGGATGTAGTGCTTACGATAGCGATGTTGGGAGAATTCGGCGGAACCGCTATGATCCAAAGTATCTTGCGGATGCAATAGTCACAAAACAGAAGGTTGCATGGACACTCAAATCATTTTCACCTTCATCTCCAAGCCCTGACGGGATTTTTCCCAAGATGTTACAGGAAACTCTTGATAATATCCTACCATGGCTAAGGGAAACTTTCAAAACGTGTCTACACCTAGGTTATATTCAAAATAGCTGGAAACCTGTTAGAGTCATCTTCATACCGAAGGTAGGCAGAAGGGAACATGAATCAGCGAAGGACTTTAGGCCAATTAGTCTTTCGTCCTTCCTTTTAAATACATATACACATTAGAAGCTTGCTGGAGAGCTCTAGTATATCAATTGCACAACATGCTTACTTCAAAGCAAATCGCGCTTCACGAGGTAATCCGAACAATAGAGGGGTCTCTAGCAAGCAAACAGTACACCATGGCAGCTTTTCTTGACATAGAAGGCGCATTTAATAACGTTTACACTGATGCTATCCAACGGGCGTTAATAAACTTAGGGGTGGAAAATTTTATCAGCAATTGGATCACCTCTATGCTAGAAACCAGGATAAATAGAGCTAATATGGGTAATATCAACATAAATAAGAGTGCCCACAGGGGCACTCCACAGGGAGGAGTATTATCTTAACTGCTCTGGTTACGTGTTATTAGTGAAATCTTAATAAAACTTAATGGAGGTAGGATAAAAATGGTCGCGTACGCTGATGATGTGGTGTTAATGTCATCAGGACTGTGTCCCAATACGATCAGTGGGATCATTCAAAGGGCGCTAGGCGAGCTTGACTCTCTGGCTAAAGGCTGTGGCTTAAGTTTAAACGCGCGTAAAACAGAACTCATGCTATTTACGACCAGATATATGGTACCAATTTTTACTCTACCAAATATCAACGGGCAAACTCTCTCACTTTAGGCCAGTGCAAAGTACTTAGGGGTAATTCTGGACTCCAAACTTAGTTGGAAATTAAACATTGAAGAACGGGTTAAGAAAGCAGAAATCGCTTTATATGGCTGTAAATGTATGCTAGGAAGAAGATGGGGTCTTCAACCCAAGTATACATTATGGTTGTATAAGGCGGTAAAACGACCAATTTTAACGTATGGCTCGGAAGTTTGGACCAAAGCTCTCGAAAGAGAATACAACATCAAATTACTTGGCAGAATACAAAGATCAGCCTGTTCAATAACAGTCGGTGCAATCAGATCATGCCCTAGGGAGGCTTTGAACGCTCTGACACACGTTATTCCGGTAGAAATACATATCGAGGAGATGGCAACAATGAGTGGATTTAGGTTAAATGAAGCGGGTCACTGAAGGGAAAAAGCTCATGGCCATGCCAGTCTATTACTTCGACGAACCCAGTATACCTCGAAGAGGACTGACTACATCGTCCCAACGGTAACATTCAGTATAAAGTTTGTCACTCTCTTTCCATCTAGGAAAGGATGGAATAAGGGTTTCTCACTAAACAACTTCGACACTATAGTCTATACAGATGGCAGTAAAATGGATTGTGGTGTTGGAGCTGGTATATATTCTCATAGACTTAAAGTTGAAAAATCTGTGCGTCTCCCTAATGCTTTCAGTGTCTTTCAGGCAGTACTGGCAATTGGGGAAGCTTATCGCAGATCCCTCTTTTACGGGCAATATCGCTACTCTTTCGGACCTTGAACGAAAATCATAAGGTTACCTTAAGCTGGGTCCCGGGACATCGGAGCATTGAAAGTAATGAAAAAGCGGATGAACTGGCAATAAGGGGATCTGCTATGAATAACGCTCTTGCAGAATCGGTATTCACACCATGTGGTGCAGTCAAGAGTGCAATTTCCCTAATGAAGAGGCCAGACGAAATGCCAAATTAGCAGAACGTTTTGGCCCACCTACAACCCTAAGCAATCGTCAACATTGATAAACATGAAACGACGGAACACCTGGAGACTGACGGCAGTCATAACTGGCTTTTTGTCTATGGGAGAACAAGCAGCCAAAATGGGCATCCCTCACAACACATACTGTCACAGTTGTAAACAACCGGAGAAAAAGGAAACAATATTCCATTTCCTCTTCGAATGCCGTGCCCTATGGAAGGACAGAATGTTAACCCTAGTAAACCGCTGTTCGAGAGTCTGGCTGCCTGGCTTAGATATCAACAACCTGATAAGGTTCCTGAACCGCACAGACTGGATATAGTCATGCTGTAAACAACTGGTAAGCAAGTTGGTAACGAGGATGTGGCAACAAAATGGTGCGGAAGCCCTAGTTGGATTCTGGAAGAGTCACCACTTAAACCAACCAAACAACCATCGAACTTTTTCAACGGCGCAGGAGCAGTGCTTTCGCAGAAACACTAGGACGAAAAAGTCTAATAATTGAATCCTATGCTTTTTACACTCACAAGTAAACCAACTAGGTGTAGATAAAATTTATCAATTAAACGGTGTAACAGTGAATCAGAACTTTTGAAGTGACATGATGAGCTCTGTAGATCTAGCAGAGAACGACGCGGAACCGTGTTCAAAAAAATTTTAACATCCTCAAATTTTTTATTTACCGTTAAAAACCGATTTTGGGTGTTTTCCGACACATAAAAAATTCGTAGCTCGTCTGCATTGTATCCGATTTCCAATCTTGAAACAGTTTTGTTGAGGTAAATGTTAGTCCTTCTGACGTTTGTCTTCTATTTTTTCACGCTAAGCAAAAATAACCACTGATTTTTCAACACAAAACTTAAATTGTAGTCAATTTTTCCAATTTTTGCGAGTATAACGAGATGTTGTCGATAATATTAAAATGAAAGGTTTATTTATTAGTAAAAAGTCTTATAGCTGTGTTTATTCCGAATGTAAAAAGCGATTAGTTTCAAAAATCGATCAAAATGTGTCGAAGTCACGGATTTTTTTGTAAAACACAAAAATCAGTAAACTGAAAGTTTTGTTCACCACTTTCATATCTGCAAATTTTATGCGGTTCTCCGTTATTATTCGCGAAATACGTGTAGAATTACGTGTGTCCATTCCGAATCAAGCAAGCATAATTTCATGAAAATTGGTAAGAAATTTTCCAAGTGAAGAACGCTTTTGTAGAAATAAAATAAAAACAGAACATTCTCGAGTTGAAGATAGACCATAGAAGAATATTATAACGTCAAAAAAAAAAAACCTCACCTAACCTAATGTTATCGAAATCAATCCAACCGCACACAATGTGAGACAATCGAACCCATTCTGCTGCTTTTCTGCATTGCAAAAGGAAGTTATTTTGATTAGTTTGCAATGCCAACTTATCCAAACTCGAAGTAACCTTAAATAACTTATCCTAATCTCACTTCACTAAATAGAACCCTACGTAACACAATTGAACCGATTGCATTGTACTTCTATGTGTACTCGATTCAAAACATCTACAAATAAACGTAACGTGTCTTTACCTAGCATAACACAAAATAACATAACCTTACATTAACCTGAACGAATCTAACGCAACCTAAGCTGAATTTGTTCCATGTAGGTAATACAAGAGTGGCTAATTTGAACACAAAATACTGTTAAAAAATTCTGATTTATGTTTACTTAATACACTTAGGTAAGGTTAGGTCAGATGCACTTATGCTAAGTTTTAATAGGTCTTGATCATTCAAGAGTGATCATTTTTCACACTCATTAAATTGTACATGCTTACCAGCAAATTGCAAACGGTTCTGCTGTGTCATGTAAGCTTCCGTTGGTCAGTTTGGATTAGGTAAGCTTGGGTTATAATGAATTTTGATATGTTAGATGTATTCATAGTTATGTAATGAGCAATAAAGCACTAAAGAACAATGAGCAGTAAAGCTTCGGTCATGCGGTATTCTCTCGCAGTCTCGGTTCAGCTGGATTTTTTAAAATGAGGAAAAAAACTTTTTTTTTTAATTGTAACTTTTACAGTTTTCAATGTATGAAGAAGAAAAATAGCTTATTTCGAACACATTTTATTGGAGTTTATAAATATGTAAATCACAAATCTTGTGATGCCCGTTGGTGAATAGTGGCCAAAAATTGCATCACATTGAAAAAAACGTGGAAAAATTGCAAAAATCAGAGCTCGTTATTAAAAATTTCTTTTGAACGTCAATCGTTCAATCTTAGAATTATATACATTCATAACGCACATATACTTTCCTTCCCAAGACCATATTGAAATAAAAAATCGGTTGAAAAATTGGTTAGTTATGTGTTTTTACTTCATCAAAAACTCCATAAATCGGGTTTTTAACAATAAATAAAAAAATTTAGCGTGTTTTGAATTTTCTGAACATAGTTTTGTGTTGCACTGGTCTTGACCTAAAACGTGCACTATATCACTTGAAGAGTTCTTTCAATTTTTTTTATTTATTTTGTAGCACCGTGTTATCAGTATCTTAATTCCAAGTTGCTCTGATTTAGATTTAAATAAATTTGATAATTTTCAGCATTTCGCAGTTTTGTTCGTATAAATAGATGTGTATGTATGTATGTACTTGTATACTAAATATCATCATTCTTACCTGAGCACAGACGGAAAACAAATCCAAGCAATCAGTTGAAATTTCAACATATTAATGCGTGTGTGGCCGATTGACGGTTTTTCCTATTTCTTTCGAAATTTCAAGGTGTGTACATCAGCGGACAAATGACAACATTAAGCAATTCTGCCCCCAAATTGATCACTTTGTATTGTAAAATTTGTTTCCCGCGTTTTTGTTTTATAAAAATTTGTTTTCCGCGTTCCATGTTTACTCATCGACGATCAGACTGAAACTAGAAATATCAACAAATCCCCGCGCGTGTGGCAAAATGAGTTTCAAGCGATTGTTTGGATGAGTTTTCCGTTTGTAGCCTGCATTATGGGACTGTAGAAAAACAAACGCAGATACACAAACCATACACTATTCCCTGCGATAATAGTTCCCCATCCCTAATCCATACATACATACGTACGTACAAATAAGTCGGCATATATATATATAATTGGCGCGGACACCCTCTTTGGGTGTTTGGCCGAGCTCCTCCTCCTATTTGTGGTGTGCGTCTTGATGTTGTTCCACAAATAAGTCGGCATACATATAAAGGGTGATTTTTTAAGAGCTATAGGAAAGTTTTTCATAAAAAACACACGTAAAATTCAGAAAAATGCATGCAATTTTTATTTAAATCGATAGTAAAGTCCATATAATTTAATGTTTGAAGATTATTTCATGCAACTGTTGACCGCGACTGCGCTTCAAATGGTCCATCCGCTTAGTCCAAGTTTGGCATACTCTTTCCAATGTTTCGGCCGATATCTCACATATAAATGCTTTAATGTTGTCTTCCAATGTCTTAACTGAAAAAGGCTTGTCTGAATAGATATGAGCTTTAACATAGCCGCACAAAAAATAATTTGAAGGCGTTATATCGCACGATCTGGGTGGCTAATTGACAGGTCCCGAACGAGAAATAAAATGTTCATGGAACTCGCCTCTCAACAAGTCCATTGTTACGCGTGCTGTATGGCATGTGGCACCGTCTTGGTGAAACCACATGTAATGCAAGTCAAGCTCTTGCATTTTGGGCAAAAAAAAGTTGGATATCATTTCACGGTAGCGCTTACCATTCACAGTTACGTTACGACTCGCCGAATCTTTGAAGAACTACGGTCCTATGATACCTCCAGCCAATAAACCGCACCAAACCGTGACCTTTTCTGGATACATTGGTAGCTCTTGCAATTCTTCTGGCATCGACAATTCTTCTTATTTACGTACCCATTGATCCAAAAATGAGCTTCGTCGCTGAACACAATTTTTCGATAAAAAAGTTGATCTTCGGCTAACTTTCCAAGAGCCCATTCACCAAAATTCTGCGTTGCGGATGGTCGTTTGGCTTCAATTCTGGCACCAGCTGTATTTTGAAAGGCTTCAGACCTGAATCCTTTCGCAAAATTTTCCACGTTGTTGAGTAACAGAGGCCCAATTGCTGCGAACGGCGATGAATCGATAATTGATGGTCATCATTAACACTGGCCGATATTTTCTTCAGTTCGCACTCTACGTGAGCGTGTTGATGGTTTGATGTCTAATAATGTAAATTTGGTTCTAAATTTAGTCACAATAGCTCGAATAGCCGCTTCAGTGGGTCGATTAAACTGACCATAAAATGGAAGAAGCGCGCGATAAACTTTCTTAAAAGAACACGCATTTTTATAGTAAAATTTAATGATTTGCAAGCGTTGTTCGTTTGTAAGACGATTCATGGTTATATTATAAACCAAACTGAAGATGTTTGACAGTGAAACAAAACACGAAACGTGCGTCAGCTGCTTAAACCAACTGGTTAAAAAGATAATAGCTAAAAAATCACACGTTACCTATATGCACCGGCCCGCACTCGCCCAGCAAAAATACCACCATTATCCGAATTCGGCACAATTCTATATAGCGAAGTTAGCAATATATATCTACGTACATATGTATAGCGTTTTTCACTAAGAGCGCTTCAACTTTTTTTGAATAAAACACAAACGGTTTGACTTTTTTAACAAATTTTTTTTTATTATCGAGTTTGAACATATACATTTAAGTATGAAATTCGATTTTTTTTGCATGACCACCGCGTGCACGTTTTACGATGTCCAATCGTTGAACCCAATTTTCGACCACTCTTTTGCATAAATCGGCCGAAATTCCAGCAATTTCTCGTTCAATATTGGCTCTGAGCTCACAAATCGTCGCCGGCTTGTTACTGTAGACCAATGACTTAACATAACCCCAAAGAAAATAGTCTAGAGGCGTCAAATCACACGAGCGCGGCGGCCATTCGACCGGTTCATTTCTGGAAATAATGCGCTCATCGAACTTACTCTTCAACAAATCAATTGTAGCGTGTGCTGTGTGGCTTGTGGCCCCGTCCTGTTGAAACCACATGTCGTCTAAGTCCATACCATTCAATTGCGGCCAAAAATAATCGTTTATCATGTCGCGGTATCGATTTCCATTCACAGTAACGTGGCGATCGTTCTCGTCAACGAAAAAATATGGGCCAATTACGCCGCCGGCATGTAAACCGCACCAAACAGTGATTTTTTCGGGATGCAACGGTGCCTCATGAATCACGTGTGGATTGCTTTCTGCCCAGTAACGCATATTTTGCTTGTTGACAAAGCCATTGAGCCAAAAGTGAGCTTCATCACTGAAGATGATTTTTTGGATTTTTTTCATAAAAAATTTGCACGATTTGCAATCGTTGCTCAAGTATGTAGTGTTCCCTGATGAAATGTATACTAATGAAGTTTACAAATGACAAGCGAAAAATAAAAAATATTGCGTCGTTCGCCCTCCCTATCGGAAAAAAGTTGAAGCGCACCTATTGAAAAACGCCTTATATGTATGTATGTGATCTATCTAAAAGCGTATATTTTAATAAATTTTAATATAATTTAAATAAAAAAGGTGCGTGTAGCGTAGTACACATAACAGAAGTGAAACTTTCAAGGCAGACAGAGGGAGAGACCCGAGAGAGAATGAGAGAGAGAGAGAGAGAGATAAAAAGAATGTATATCTTAATAAAGTCAGAACATTTGCAGAGAATACAAATAGACAAAATTTACAAAAAACGGAGAAGGGTCGACCGGTGTAGGTAAACACCGGACACAAACCGTAGCAACAACGCGCACTACTCCGAGCGTGTATCTGCTCTGGATAGGCTGGGGGTCGGAGCCGATCTTTCCAGGTTTATCTACAGAATGCTCAGCGACAGAACGGTCGTGGCAGAGTGGGGCGGCTTCTCTCTCCGCCGGCAGGTGAGCAGAGGCACGCCGCAAGGCGGGGTCCTCTCACCATTCCTCTGGATCATTGTTATCAATGACTTGCTGGAGGAGCTGGCGAGGAGGGGCTGTAGGGTGATTGCCTACGCGGATGATGTGGCATTAATTGTTAGAGGAAAGTTTATAGATACCCTGTACGATTTAATGCAGGGATATCTGAACGTAGTTGTTCGATGGGCAGCAGATTGCGGCTTATCGGTGAATCCTCTTAAGACGGAGCTCGTCCTATTTACGAGGAAATATAAAATACCCAGAGCTCAACTCCCCTCGATGGGGGGCGCTCCGCTGGTGCTTTCTGACAAGGTGAAGTACCTAGGTCTAATCCTTGACAGCAAGCTGACGTGGAAGCCCAACATTGAGGAGAGAGTAAGGAAGGCAACAATCGCCTTGTATGGGTGCAAAGGCGCAATTGGCAAAAGGTGGGGCCTCTCGCCCAGAGTTGTATTCTGTCTCTACAATACCATAATAAAGCCAATTTTGTTATATGGAGTCACTGTCTGGTGGAACTCACTGGAGAGGACGACATCAGTTAAAAAGCTAGAGAGAGTCCAGAGGTCTGCTCTCATTGGGATCAGTGGGGCGCTTCGAACTACTCCTACTCTGGCGCTTAATGTAATGTTAAATGTGGTACCTATAGACATCGCAGGCAGAATTGCCGCTGCTCGTACCGCAATCAGACTGAGGGGCTTGGGCTATAAGCTCAACCTCACATATGGGCACTCAAGCATCCTCAGAAACTTTGAGTTCATCCCCTCGTCGACGGACCAGTGTGTGCCTTCGCTAAGTCCAATCGGAACTTTCTCCACCTATATTCCACCAAGGGAGGAGTGGAGCGGGGGCAACACCTGGGGACAGGGCCTCGTTAACCTGTTCACGGATGGCTCGAAGTTGGATGGTAGGGTTGGAGGAGGAGTATTCTGCAAAGAGCTCCCCATCAAACTCAAATTCAGGCTACCGGATCACTGTAGTGTGTTCCAAGCAGAGGTGGCCGCAATTAAAGAAGCAGCTGACTGGCTACTTACTTGCGTAATAACTGCAAAAAAGGTAAATATTTACTCCGATAGCCAAGCGGCCATTAGGGCTCTAGGCTCTATTATGGTGCACTCGAAGCTGGTTAGGGAATGCCTGGTCTCACTCTCGATTGCATCAGAATTCTTCGGTATTAAGATAATTTGGGTACCTGGTCACAGTGACATTGCAGGAAACTGCGAAGCCGACGAGCTGGCCAGACAGGGGACCTGTGAGGCAATGTGTCCGCGAAAGGAGAGGATCGGGATCCCCTTGACAACCTGCGCTCTACTCCTGGAAGGATGGGCTATGCACCAACTCAGCGAACGCTGGGCAAGTACACGAACGTGTAGGGTCGCGAAGTCCTTCTGGCCACGTTTGGATAGGAGGCGCTCGAGGGATATCCTGGGGATGACAAAATGTCATCTCTCAAATTTCGTGGGCATCATCACAGGGCACTGTCCGCGAGGTACACATGCCGTGAGACTCGGAATTACTTCGAGTCCTTTTTGCGTCAGCTGTATGGAGGATGAGGTGGAATCATCTCAGCACCTGCTCCTAAGCTGCCCAGCCTTCGCGGGACTAAGATTCAAATATCTTGGTTCTCACTTCTTTTCTGCGCCTGCTGATATAGCAGGCGTTGATAACAAAAATCTGATGAACTACATCAGCAGCATAATGAGGTTAACACAACCGCGGACTAGTCACCGTTCGTAGTCCACAAGCACTCACCACTCCCCATCCCTTCCCTTCCTCCCCCCTCTTTGTCCTTCAATGGTATCACAAAGGACGAACCAAACTATTTCGTCCAAGTGGGCCCTATTGGGCAACCATTACAACCTAACCTAACCTAACCGAGCGTGTATCACCCGCACAAACGCAGCGATTCCAAGAACGCAGCATCGGAACAAGTTACCGCCAGGCAAAACCAATAAATCCGACGCCGGAATGGATAGCACTTTATGGTACACACAAACACTTGTCAGGAAACGGAAATAAGCGCCAAAAAGTAGGCACCAAATAAAAACGCCAAAAAAATGGGACCAAAAAACGCCCCAAACAGTAGATACCATGGAAATATAACGGCAAAAAGCAGTCACTACAAATGTATTTCCTACAAACAAGCGCCAAAAAGTAGGCAGTGTTATTTCTCACTGGAAATAGGCAACCACAAGGAAAAATCACCTAAAGTGCATCTAAGACATCTTTCTCTCATTTTCCTCTATGTTATATCTTTTTTCTCTCTCGCGGAACGCAAATGCCCAAAACGTTGTATGGCCTTGAAATTTTACTCTCCATTCTCGCTCGTCCATCGACGCCTAAGAAGTTTCACTTCAAACATAAAAAGTGTATGTACGGATATGCCGGTCACAAGATTTGAATACTTTTGGGTTCGATATTTTTAATGAACAAAAAAAAAAAAAACAAATTTGTGTTCAATTAAACTCAAACTTTGCTTCATTGAATTTATCTTAAGACTGCCTTAAAATTACCGTTACAGTGTTATTTATTGTTTAAGTTCTGTCTATGGTATGTTGCCTATGAGCACGGTGAATAATTCTGTGGAATTGATTACCGTTTATTTGACAAGTGACGGAAATGCAAATTCGGCTTTGTTAAAAAAAGGTGAATTTGTGTTCAATAAAAGTGGTATTTTACTTCAGTTTCTTTGCAGTCTTCCATATCGCAGTATGCTTCTTTAAAATTGATAATATTTAATAAACATTTGTCTGTTAATCTTACTAAGTTTCTTTCTAGGTTTCCCTTAACGTAAGTGTCAAGAACGTTATTATTATAATCTACAAGTATTTCATATATGTTTCATTTAATAGATTTGTTATTGATATTAGGCATTGCTTCAAATACGATTGCTGATAGGATTCTTTCAGAATATTGAGGTATTTGGAGAATTAAAACAATGTTGTCTTGTAATACGACGGCTATTTAAATACGATTGCTGATAGGATTCTTTTTGAATATTGAGGAGAAGTAAAATAAAGTCGTTGTCTTGTAATGCGACGGCTACTTTAATGTTAGTGTAACTGTCGAAGCCGTGTATTAAATCTAATTTTGCTTTAACTAGTAAGTATGTCGGAAGGGATTATTCCAAGTTTACAGGAGAATATTATTTGTCCAATGTCGTCAATGCGGTCACGTAAAAGGGATATATCGTTATTTTTTTGATAGATATTCTCTAAAAATGTTATTTCGTCTTCTATTGTAGCTATTTTATTTTGTAAGAAGTTCTTGAAGTTGTTTATGTAGTTTCCTATTAGAATTTGCTTCCGACTTATATGATTGGTGATATTTTGTATTTGAGAGGAAATTGTATTATTTATGCTTGTGAGATTGTTCAAATTATTCTTTAAAATCTTTTCGTTCTTGTATATAGTGTTCAATGAATTTTTAATAAATAATAAAATAAAATTTTTATTTACTGTATACAATAATGTTTTGCTTTCTGTGGTGGTAGATCTTAGCAAAAGTACCTATGTTTTCATGTATAGTGATAAAGTATCGGTGTATGCTGTAACTTTAATGATTACTATTTCGTTGTAATGTCCTTTTCTTTCCAGTTTTCATTTAACTTCTGGATATATTTTTATTTCTATATATATATACTCTCATGTTCTTGCCATTTACAAAATCAATCGGCTTGATAACGGTCGTGCTATGCGTTGTGTTGTATATCGGTATAGCCTTAAATCTTAATTCTTTATCCACAATAATTTTATTTATTTTCCCATAAGTATTGATTATCAGCAATAGTTTTGTATTGAATTCCGTCCAACTTCTACCGTTTTTTTGAAATACTAAAACGTATTTTGAGAATTTATCGATTGATGTCATAAAGAGTTTCTTATATAATGTATAAAATACATCTATATGTAACATTTCGAGGGGTTTACATGGGTTTTCCGTAATTTTATAAGGGATCTTTGGATGTTTCCTGTCATATTTTTTTAAGTTACAAATTTTACAATTATTTTTGAACTGAGTTATCTTTTGCTTCAATTTCGGATTGTAAATTCGCATAATTGATTCCTTATATACCGCCTGAATTCCTCTATGGTTTTTGTTAAGGTGTTCGTTGTTGATATTTTCGGTTAACCGATTTCCATCTTCATCTTCTCTCTGTCATGAGTGTAGATCTAAGTACCTTTAAATTTGTGTTATTTGAAAATAGTTCTTCATAAACATTTTTAAACATTGTATAAAATTCATCTTCGATAAAAACAGCGTTCAGCTATGTTGGATTAAAAGGGTTCTTTAGTATTGTAATGGCTGTTTCCCTGTCCATTTCTTTCTAAAAATTATTTCCGGATCATTTATGTTTATTTTTGAATCTCTCTTTAAGTATTTAGTCATTGGTTTAGCGATGGATGAGTATTATTTTATAAATTTCCTATAATAGCCTGTAAGTCCTTGAAATTCTTTGATCTGTTTTGTCGTTTTGGGTATTGGAAAGTTATTAACGCATTCTATATTTTTAGACTTGGGCTTGACTCCTTCCGTTGCGATTATGTGCCCAAGGAACTCTGTTTCCTTTTTTAGAAATTCTGATTTATCCAATTTGATTTTCAGGTTTGCTTCCCGTAACCTTGCGAATATAAGTTTAAGTGAATTTATGTGCTCCTGTAAGAATGTTGAAAATATGATCATGTCGTTAGCAGATTTTGTTGATGTAATCTTGAAGTATATTGTTCATTAATCTCTGGAATGTTGCGGGGGCTGTTTTCAGTACGAAAGGCATTCGTAGAAATTCATAGAGTCCTCCTTCAACACTAAATGCAGTTTTGTGAATATCTTCTTCCTCTATCTCAATTTGGTGAAAACCTTTTGCTAGATCGAGTGTAGTGAAATATTAGCTTCTTCCCAATTTGTCGAGTCTCTCGTCTATATTCGGGGTTTGATTGTTGCTTCGTTCAGTTTACGATAGTCGATTACAAGTCTCCATTTTGGGTTTTCCACTAGGATCGGCCTTCTTTAGCACGATCCAAATTGAGGCTGAATAGGGAGAGTTGCTATTTCTAATTATCTAATTTTTCTTGGCTCAGAATGATTTGCTAGCAGAAAATTTACAAACTTAAGCCACGAAAAACGATCTATTAATTAAAAGCCGGCCTCCGTAGCCGAATGGGTTGGTGCGTGACTAACATTCGGAATTCAAAGAGAGAACGTAGGTTCGAATCTCGGTGAAACACCAAAATTAAGAAAAACTCTTTTCTAATAGCGGTCGCCCCTCGGTAGGCAATGGCAAACCTCCAGGTGTATTTCGGCCAGGAAAAAGCTCCTCATAAAAATATCTGCCGTTCAGAGTCGGCTTGAAACTGTAGGTCCCTTCATTTGTGGAACAACATCAAGACGCCCACCACAAATAGGAGGAGGAGCTTGGCCAAACACACAAAAAGGGTGTACGCGCCAATTATATATTCATGTATATAATAAATTTGACGATACAAATCTGAATTCTAATAATTTAGTATTGAAAGTGAAAGCACATAAAGTAACCTAAAAAAATAAAATTTTTTGAATATGTGAAGTCTTTTGATATTTTCATATTACTCGAAACACACTTAAGTGCAGATAAAATTGAAAAGTATAACAAATATTTTGGGGGTTTTGAAACATTTTGGAAACCTTCGAGTCGCATTAGTCTTTTTGGAAGAGGTATAGGGGGAGTAGTATACGGTGTAAAAACAAACTTAAAAACGCTTAACTATCAATGGTTTTTTAAAACCCTGACTAGTGTAGATTAACTGCAAGTTAATAATTAAGAATTAAAAACGAAGTTGAGGAATTTACACTGATTCCCACATATATAAGATAATCTTAGTGGCGGAAAGAGATAAATAGTATTATTACACTTTTCCTAGAAGATAATATTATTAATCCCATTCTAATTGGTAATATGAGTGCGCGAATTGGGGAACAACAAAAACTCAAGACTTGATAGGGGGCGGTACATGGTTCGAAATAATAAATTCAGACGACAAGATAGAGAATGGAAGTGGTCAGATTTGCTTTTTGATTTGATCTCGAAGGAATCGACAATAGATTACTTTGTAGTCAACAAAGATGTATTACAACGATTAATTTTAGACTTTGAAGTTGATTCTAAAAGTTGGTCGGACCATTTGCCAATTAAATTGAAGTTGGGTGGAAGAGCCTGCAAAATGTTAAAATGTTGCTTATTGCCAAAATTGAATTGGAATATCCAAAATAAATAAATTAAATAAGAATATAGGAATTATAAGTAGAGTAAAAGATATTAATATTGAAGGTTAGGCAAGAATTAGTGGTTTAATGAAGAATGTGAAGAAGCAAGAATCTTGTAATTTCAATGTTTAAGTGCCCTTAGAGAAAGCTATAATGAAACGAATAAATTGTTATACTTAAAAGCAAATGAATATTTTAAAGAAGTATGTAAAAAGAATATAAAATATTGGTATAACAGGCTTACAGGAAATTGAACTGCATTATTAAAGTTATGATGGGCATAATTAATGAAAGAATAACCTCTTGGACTGAAAGGAACAAACGAGTATCAAGCCGGCTTCAGAAAGAATTACTCCACAGTCGACAATATATTCAATTTAGCATTTTGTCGACTTTAAGGCGGCATTTGATAGAGTATCAAGAAACGCCTTGATATATAAGCAATTTCACGAAACTAGTGAAGTTCATAGAAAATATATACAGCGATACAAAGACAATTATATGGAATGGCTCAGAAATTTCAGATACATTCAAAACAAGCTCAGGCGTCCAACAGGGATGCTTATCGTCGCCAATACTATTTGCTCTTTACATTAACGACTTACATGACAGCTTAGAAGGAGGATTAAACATAGAAGGAAAAATATTAAACTTCTAATGTATATTATTTTGTTAGCGGATCACCCAGGCAAACTACAAGTGATGATTAATAACCTTGAAAGCAGGGTGCAGTGAAATCTTGAAGTAAACCGCTCAAAGTCTCAAATAATGGTGTTCAGAAAAGGTGGGAAACTTAGTAAAAAGGAGAAGTGATATTATAGTAAGGAAAAAATACAGACTGTGTCTAGATATTCTTACTCAGGAGTGGAAATAACACCTCAGATGAATTTAAAAAAACATGTTGAAAACAGAACAGGTGCAACAAAAAATGGTAGTGATGCTTCGTGGACTTGTCTTTTAAAAAAAGAAAGAAATTTCAATTTAAGATAAATGGAAAATTTTTCTTGCAGTTTGTCGTTCATACGCAGCACAGGTGTGGGGTCTTGGGTGGTTTGAAGAAGTTGATATATTGCAAAAGTATCATATTTTGTAAAGCGAGTTCTGAAGCTACCATCACATATGCCTACACACATACTTTTTTTGGGAACCGGCATGCAAGAAAATCATTTGTTCACCTTAGAACTGTTCCTTAAATATATGCACAAAATTTCGTCTATGTACTCAGAAAATCGACTGCCACATTATCTGTCCAAAATTGCTAAAGGTAAAGAAGTCTTCCGGATTAGAGATCTAAAGAACTTGTTTAGTAAAAATGAATCAGAAAGCTGGATAGAAGGTGTAAAATTGCTTTTAACAAACCACAACCAGGCTAGTAGTCCAGTCATTATAGTAAGTTCACCTCGGACTTGGAGATACCCAGATGTAAGTCTATAAATACTTTTATATTGACACTCTAAAAGTTGTCTCAAAACCTACACATGGTACGGTGTACGCAACTATTAAATTTCAAGGTCAAAGGTCTCATTTCCAATGGGTTTTTTGCTATTTGTATTTGTTATCAATATTGTAGAATGCAAAATTCTCTACAAATTTTGTTGAAACATTTTTGTATACGGTGAACCGTTTTCGAGATAGAGGGCTGAGAGCGCGCGGTTACCGGATCACTTCAGGTCAACCGGTGCCTCCAGTCGAAAACGCGCCATACAGTCCTGTGCAAAAAAAACCGGACAGCTAATTTACCCTATTTAAATTTCTATAGCTTGAGTATAAAGCTTCTTGGCGGTAAGCAGCTTTTTTTGTGAATAAATAGAACAGTTTTGAATTAATTTGTATCATAATTTAACCAATAAGTGAAATAGTTAATACGTGGCAAGTGTTAATATCAAAAATATGCCAGGATCGAAGCAAATGGGAGCTGTCGTTAAGGCGAAAACTATTGCACTATCACAACAAAAATTGTCCGTACATCAAATTGCTGCTAAAGTAGGCTTCAGCAAATCATCTGTTGCCGGCTTCAACGGAGCGAAAGAAAGGATCGGGATGACGAAAAAAGACGTCGCCTGCTGAAGACCGGATGATTAAGCGGATGTGTATCCAGGACCGTTTCAAATCTTCAGCAGACATCAGGAAGGAGTTCTTGGATGCAACTGGCGTCGAAATAGATTCATCTACTGTGCGTAGGAGATTGATAAATGCCAGTTTTGTAGGAAGACATCCTGCAAAAAAGCCGTTTTTGAACGAAAAAATGCGTCAAAAACGATACCGATGGGCCAAAACTCATGAAAACTGGACTGTCGAGCACTGGAAGAATGTGATTTTTTCGGATGAATCCAAATTTAACCTCTTTGGATCGGATGGTATCCACCATGTGAAGCGCAGATCTGGCGAAAGATATAAAACTGGATGCATACTGCCTACTGTAAGACAGTCAGTTGGTAGAATGGTATGGGGCTGCTTCAGCTATGACGGAACGAAAGCACTGACTCTTATTGATGGTCGGGTGAACGGAGATGCTTACATTTCAATTTTAAATAAGCATTTAATACCTGTCATTGAGGAGCAGTATTCTCTAAGAACGGACGTTATATTTCAAGATGATTCTGCGCCATGCCACCGATCTCACAAAGTAAGTTATGATTTTTGTTAAATCTCCCGAGTGTTTTGTTTAAATGTCGAATCAAAAAACCAATGATTTATTCCTTACTTGTTGCAGGTAAAAGAATTTATGGAAAAAACGGAATTGTCCAATTGGAATGGCCGGGTAACAGTTCCGACCTAAACCCTATTGAGAACCTCTGGGCCATTGTAAAGAAGCAGGCAGCTGAAAAAAAGCCGAAGAACAAAACTGACCTGGATAACATTATAATGGACACTTGGCACAACGATATTTCGGAGGAATTGTTGCAAATCCTGGTTACATCAATGCCGAGACGTATTAAAGCGGTAATTAAGGCGAAAGGCGGTGCGACCAAGTATTAAAACTTCAAATTATAACATTTATAATGAAATAATTAATTTTGTTTTGAATTAATTAGCTGTAAGATTATATAATAAGGATAAACTAATAATAAAACATTCGTTATTGACTATGCTAAAACAAATAAAGTATGAAAATATTAAAAACACGTATGAAATTTATTGATTTTATTTCATACTTTTGTATTAAAAACACAATGGAATATAACCACATTCAAACATATTTGATAAAATCCATACTACTTCAAAAAATGGAGTTTTCAGACTGTCCGGTTTTTTTTGCACAGGACTGTATATATAATAGTTGATGAACTATCGATATATCAATGATTATAAATATTTGTAAATTTTTATTAACTATTATATTATATTTTATGAATTTTTCCTAACCTATCCACTTTTTATTCAGTATTAATTTACTTAACAACACTTACCTGCCCATGTAATTGCAGAATGGTTAATGAAAATATAGAAATTATATTTGAATTTTAACCTAATTAATATTAATAACTTCTTACATGATGAAAAAAAAATATATATATATATAAATTAATATTTTTATTAAAAAATATTATTTAATACATTTATTTTTATTAAATGTAAAAAAATGGAATAAAGGGTACAAAAACTATTACAATTTATAATCTTAATCATCTTCTTCCTCTTGATCGTCGTCTTCCGGCTGCTGGTTAATCTCAAACTGGTCTTCATTATCGTCTTTAACGACATTTGTCTCAAGTTCTTCCATGATTTCGGGGTCAAAGGTTCCATCTTCGTTAATGTCGCTCTGATATGGTAGAGCATTGAGACAAGCTTTGCCCATTACATTGGCCACAAACTAAAGAGCATTGCAAGAACGTTTTCCTGCATCCGCATCGCGAATTACAACCGCTCTTGCAGTAGCAGAAAATTGTATTTAGCAAATCTTCTGGAGCAGGTGGTAAAATTGTCATGATAGACTCCAGAAAATCGTTTCGCATTGCCCAATCCCATACCTGGCGTTTCGAATAATGACCTAACCGAGTTAGAAATATGTAGATAATATACACGTTTGAAATGTTACTATAAGAAGTTGCGAATCCATAACTAGATAAAATATCCAATAGTCTTTTAGCTCCATATCTTCTGTGAAGAAATACAGAAAGGCTCAAAAGTAACTGTGATAAAAAAGAAGTACATTTTGTTTTTAAATGATGAAGTTGTCCTTTCCTGTTTTTGACGATGACTTTTTCTAAGAAATGTAATAACGTTTTTGGAATTTCTTGATAAACATTATCCAACATTTTCCTAGGAGGTGGATAAGATTTAGTTTCAACTATAGATGTTCGGATATCTTCTCTAATAAATGCTGCTGCAGCTTCTACAATTCAACTCATTCGTACCAAGCTTTAGATAGAATGTTTGCTTGTGCATGACGGAAAGAAATGATTATGAAAGCTCCAACTTTCTTCGTAATTACGATATCGGTTAAGTACTTCTGTTGTAGTCTTGTATTCATCGTTTTATCATCTGGCACATACCCTGTCAAAACATCTTAAAGCTCTTTTAGTGTGAATTGAGAATCATTATTATTTTCGATGTAATTGAAAATCTCTAACATAGCTTCTCTAACTTGATTATCTTGTCGAGGTTTCTCAAGAGGCGATGATGATGATGATGATTTATTTGAAAAGTTTGTAAAGCAAGCGGCATGGTACTTCGTTTCAGCAGCGATCAAATCATACTGTAAAATTATACGACTTTTCACCAATTCTCCGAAATCATACCCACATTCCTCTGCTTTTTTGATAAGAAGAGTACTCACATTTTTTATCTTCCGCCTGTATTTTTCTCCTTTCTTCTTCTCTGCAGCATCATCAGCAATTTCGCCACAAAATAAACATTGATTCTTAAAACAAACACTTCACCTCGTTGTACGGACAAACTCGTTTGTTTGTCCGGCGGCAATGCTGAGAAAATCTTTATAAATCAACGAACTCCAAAAGTATACTGTTTTTTTTTTGCATATAGATCTGCATGCTTATATACATACACACATACTTAATTCTAAAAGAAGGGGACCAAATCACCTGATGTTCATGATTGCGGGAACTGCAACGCAGGGGCGGATCAAATGATGCGGATAAAAAGGGCGCATATAATAGACTAAACATCAGCAGGGGCCGATTAAATGATGCGGACCAAAGGAGCGCATATAATATGTAGTACAGCTCATTTATGAACTGGTCGGCGTAAGATTCCTCTTGAAGTATTAACATCGACAACTCTAATGCGATTATCACTGCCAACAATGCACTTAATGATGCGTCCCATAGTCCATCGCTGCGGAGGTGCGTTCTCGTCTTGGATAATCACTAGCAATCCTTCGAATACATTAGGATTACCACTCGTCCATTTGGTCCGCGCTTGCAAGCTCTTTGTATATTTATGTGACCATCTTCGCCAAAACAACTGTTTGATCGGAACCGTGCGAGCCCATTTGCTAATATGATCCATGTTGGTGCGCATTTTCTCTCGCTCTGGGATTGCTTTAAGAGAGCTGCCTATTAAAAAATGGCATGGAGTCAGTGCTTCAAGGTCGTTTGGGTCTGATGACAAAGGTGAAATTGGCCGTGAATTTAGTATCGCTTCGATAGAAATCATCACTGTGTTCAATTCCTCAAAGGTAAGGCGACCATTCGCCACACTGCGGTTCAAAAGACCCTTTGCCGACTTCACAGCGGCCTCCCATAGGCCTCCAAAATGTGAAGCCCTAGGGGGAATAAAGTTTAAATTTATAAACTGATTAGTACAATAATTTATAATTGACTCTTGATGTTTTTGATGAAATAAAAACATCTTCAACTCTTGAAGTTTCCTGCTGGCATCTACAAAATTAGTCGCGCTATCGCAGTATATATGAGTTGGTAATCCTCGCCTGCCGATCATACGCTTCAGTGCGGCCAGAAATGCATCTGTTGACAGGTCAGATACTATTTCTATGTGCACTGCCTTCGTTGAGAAGCACACGAATATGGCTATATAAATTTTGTATGGTGTTTTGCCTCGAATGCGCAGGTACGTTTCAATTGGTCCGCAAAAGTCTATACCACACCGTGCGAACGGTCTTGATGGCGTAAGACTTGATACAGGAAGATTGCCCATCGTCTGTTGAAATAATTTTGGCTTATATCTTACACAATGTATGCAAGATCTCACAATGCGACGTGCCACATCATTTGCATTTATGATCCAGAATTGAAAACGTAGTAATGCCACCAGTGCTTTAGCACCTGCACGGTAATGCGTGATGTGTAAATGTCGAATATAGAGCTCCGCGAAGTGACATTTTCCTGGCAATAAGATAGGGTGTTTATGAAAATCTGCCAAATCTGCTAGCTCAAGGCGCCCTCCCACTAGTAGTAGACAAAAGCTACCATGAATCTGCAGAAACGGGTTGAGAAATTTAAGTGGCCCAGATATTGTTTTGTTTTGATTGATCAGCCGTATTTCGTCAGCGAAGTGCTGTTGTTGCACATTCCAAACAATGCACCACAGCGCTTGCTTCAAATCTTGAGGCGATAGAGTTCCTTTGTCTAGGTGAGTTTCAAGCGGCCTGCTTGTTAATTGATGAAAACAAAATAGCCAGGCTATAACTTGTAAGCAATGATTGTATGTACTGTTTCTCTCAAGCACCTTCAAGACGTAGTTTTCTTCGATGACTGCTTTAAAAGCTGACTTCCGTTTTTCTCGAGAAACTTCTTCCATATCGAGCTGGCCACACTGATTGCTGGGCCAATTTTCGGGTTCAACTTGGAAGAATGATGGTCCTGAAAACCAAATTGACCTTCTTAGCTCAAGTGCAGTACAGCCTCGTGACACGATATCAGCCGGGTTACACTTTGTTGGGACATGCCGCCAACTTACATCTGCTGTGAGATCTTGAATTTATGATACTCGATTACCGACGAATGTAGAGTGCTGAGTGCATTTCAAGCTTTGGAGCGAAGATAAATAGCACAGCCATAGGCTCGAATAGACGAATCACAAAAACCAAGAATTTGTAAAGAGTAGTAATTTGTTGATCCAGAGTACCTTGGGACTGAGAGCGTACTGAGATGAGCTATGTCCTTGAAAAAACGTTCCCAAGCCGTTTGTAGATTCTGCAGCACCGAATCTTTCCAATTCAGCTTCAAAAGCCATATTTCTTGTAATATAATCTTTGCAGTAATAATAACGGGAGCGAGAAGTTCCAAAGGATGGAAAAGCGCTGATGCACGTCCATTCAAAGGTTGTTTCGACTGAAAAGAAAATAAGAAAATATCTCGTAGTTGGTCCCATTTTATACCTAAAGTGCTCGTTGTAAAACGTTCATCTATATTTAAATTTTTCATGGTGTCATCTTCTCCAAATTTATGGTGATTTGAATGCCTCTTCGCCAAAGGGAAACAACCACGCCTCAGTATCTCCGTGACTTCGTATTTGATTCGCGGTAGCTCTGTCAGGGTATCAGCACCGAATAAAAGATCATCAACGTAGAATGACGTTTTAATTGTGCTGGAACCCAGAGCATAATCCGATTCGTATGCATCAGCAATGTAGTTGAGGCTCTGTACAGCGAGATAGTGGGGCGTACTTCTCCATAAGATGCATTGGAATTTGCGATCGTTTTTATCCACCAAAATTTGTCTGTACATCTTTACGATATCAGCAGTAAGTGAGTAACGATATAATCGACACCATAGTAGCAAGATGTATAGATCGTTCTGCAGAGTAGGCATCACAGCAAGAATATCGTTGATTGATCTTTGGGTTGTACTCTTGCAGGAGGCATCGAATACTACCCTGAGCTTAGTTGTTGTGCTAGTTGGCTTCAGGACATAATGATGAGGCACATAGTAATGTGGATTATCGAAATCCACAATTTTAACGATGCTCATATGCCCAAGGCGGGAATACTCTGCCATGAATGCGATGTATTGTTGGTGAAGGTCAGGACAGCGCGTTATACGCCGCTCCTGAGCAATAAGTCTTCGAAGTGCAGTTGCGTACGACTGGCCAAGACAATGAAGGGACTCTTTAAATGGTAGCTTGACAACAACTCTACCTCGATGCTTCTCTGCACGGTTTGCATGTAACTTTGCTCACAATTCCTTTGCTCAGTGGTCCATATGTCATCTCAGATGAGCACCACTGCAGTTGCTAGTATGACTTGGTCTTGTTGGTCTAATGTACCTTTTTACCTCTTTGAATCGGTCAGCAATCTTGAAGCGAGAGCAACTGCCAATCAAGTGGTCTGAATTAGAACATAATGCGCAAGAGCGATTTGTACATGAAAACGAATAGCCCTTACGTGGCGGATTATTCCTATTTTCCTGTTTGTTGCTGGATTTACCAGAATCAACAAACGAGAGGGAGCCCGATGCTGACTCTAAAAACTGACAGCGTCGTTCAAAAACCTTTGCGCACTGTTCCCAAGATGGTAGCGATTTGAAGTCTAACGACTCCTTCCACTTTTTTTGCGTTTCTTCATCAACCTTGTCCATTACAAGATGAATGGGCAGTAAATGCGAAATGTTTTTATCAGAGCCGATTGACAATAGAGAACTATAAAGTGCAGACGCGTTGCCGACCAAACTTTGTAACTGAGAAGCACCACCTTTTGCAACAGAAGGCAGCTCGAATAACGACTTGATGGTTTCCATGCTATTGTCGTAACGGGACTTTAATCTGTCTAATGCTTTTGAGTAGTTCTCGCTGGTGATTTGGAACGCCTTCACAGTCTCCAAGGCCTGTCCTTGTAAACAATTGAGGAGATGGTTGAACTTCTCAATATTAGACAGCGTTGACTCATTTCCGATGGCGTGCGTGAATGATGCGATGAAATTTTTATATTCTGAGTATCTTCCACATAATACTGGTAGCTTTAATGCTGGTATTTTTGAATGCGAGACAGGAATTGCTGCTGTTGATTCATGGAACGCTGCATTTGCCGCTAAAAAATTAAAAGACACTTTATGTCGTGCCTCACGTTGGGCGCCAAAAAATGTATGGACAAACTCGTATGTTTGTCCGGCGGCAATGCTGAGAAAATCTTTATAAATCAACAAACTCCAAAAGTGTACTGTTTTATTTTGCATACAGATCTTAGGATATATAAGGAATTAGATTGGTCAAAAGGTCTGGTTTATTTAGAAAAATATAGAATCAAGCGTGTGGATAATGAGGAATCAAAGTGACATGGTAATATTAAATAACAACAGATTTGACACAGAAAATAAAACTTCCTCAATGTGTAATTCAGGCTCGAAAACATAGCACAGTTCCTGGCGTGCTGCCCAATATTAAGATATTATAAAAAAGTCTTTTTCGGAAAATTTACCTTAAATGATTCACAACTGATTCAGATTCTCAATGGGAAAAATGATCATTGGGATAAACTTTTGCGTTTCATTACATATGCCTCTAGATACAGAGATTACTTAATAAAAGAGTGAGGATCATGAGGAGTTACTGATCTTCCATCGGGCGCGTCCGAGGGGGTGGATAGGGAAGCCCTGACCTCACACGAGTGGCCTTTCCTGATGGGGTGGGTTCGACACTCGTGTGATGACTCAAAGTTGGCATAGAATCAGGGTGCCATCCGCGAACCAAACTGGCTAGGGAGGAGTCCCGAATAAAAACCATCCTTGGTAATGGACAACATGGAGGATAGTACTCCAGATGGAATCCACACAAGTGGCAATCCACCCGCTTCGGCGGGAGGGGCATGGATTCTGGAGGCCTCAACCATTATCCAAGTGTCTCAGCTCTATGAGCGAGAGCGCATCCTGTAGAAGACGGGGGTTGCTATCGCAATCTCCTCTTCTTCAGAGTCTGGAGAACGTTTCCCTGTATCGGATGGTTTTTGCAATCTGTTTGAAGTAACAGAGGTTTAAAGTTAGTTAAAAAATGTGCTGGAGTCAAAGGCTCCAAATCGTTGTGATCGCTGCTAATGTAAGTCAATGGTCTTGCATTGACCACACTTTCTACTTCAGTTAGTAGCGTTGTCAATTCGTCTACGGACAAATTCTCGTTTCCTATGGCCGCCTTAAGACAATCTTTAACAATTTTATTATTTAGGCGTTCCCCAAAACCACCCCACCACGCTGCTCTTTCAGGTATAAACTTCCAGTTAATACTTTCATGCACTACTAACCGCTGAACCTCGCTATTATTCAAAAGATCGTTTAGTTTTCTTATCTCAAAATCCGCTCGTTTAAATGTCTTGGCATTATCTGACATTATAGTTGCTGGTGCACGACGTCTCGCTATAAACCGCCGTAATGCACTTATAACGAGTTGCCAATATTCGACGGACCCATCTGGCAACCCTGTATCTTTCGACAGAGACGTAAAATCGCTTAATGACATACCGCGTTGGAAGCGACAGTCCAAGCAGATTTTTACCATGGAACAGTACACGCCACGCAAGCGCTCCCAAATTGTTGAAATTTACATTCAACAAAAGAAGTCAATTGTGAAAACTCAACGTGCGTATAAAAAATTAAATAATGTGAAAAGTGCGCCTTCTAAGAACACCATTAAATGTTTGTACGAAAGGTTTTCGACTAGTGATGCTCTTTCTAATCCAAGGAGGCCAAATCAAGACCGACTAAGGCGTCGCTAAGGACATCCCAAAATCGTATTGGGCAGTCGGGCATTGCTCGGACCACTTTACAACGAATTATCCGCACTGATTTGCATTTATTCCCGTATAAGATTCAATTGACGCAAAGATTGTTGCCTGCGACAAGCCTCGTCGATTGGAATGGGCCCAAAGAGTCATCGAAATCCGTCGGGTATGTCGAATATGGGCAACCCTGTACAGCTGTTAGTTGTCAAGTCTCCGACGCGTTCCAAATGAACTGCTCTAAATGCAGCACACGTTATTAGCATGATGTAAACTTTTCGCCTATCGCCTTCAGTCTTTTTTTAACATATAGTGGCCCAGCAAAGTTGGCTCCAATAGTCTTAAATGGTCTGTTTGTTTCCACTCGTTCACGTGGCAGATAACACATTTATGGAGGCAAGATTTTATGAGCTGACGCGCTTGTACTGACAAAAATGTTTGTCGTAAATGGGCTAAGACCGTATTTATGCCTCCATGCATCGTTTGCTTATGCGCTTCCCAAACTAGTAAGCTGCTTAAATGTGTACGTTTTGGTAGTATTATTGGATTATAATTACTGTATGTCTCTGGTGGTAACCTGCTAGTAAGCCTCAAAATACCATCGAATAAAACTGAATTCGACAACAAAATTTTTGAATCAGCAGGAATTGAACGCTGACTTTCTAAAGCAACAACTTCTCTATTATAAAAATTTCGTTGCACATATCTGATCCAATATGACTCTGCTTTGCTTAATTCGTGCGCAGTTATTTCTTTAATTATGCCGGACGGTTTTGATAAATGTTTTCCTTTATTTATTACGCTACCAGGCTCATTGATTTTTCTAAAATATACTCCGAAGGCCACTTCAACTCCCCTTCAACTAACCATTCAGGGCCAAACTTCCACAGATCTGATTCCACTAATGCTTTTACTTTTATAAGGAGGTCCGCTCGATTGTTTCTGCCCCGCCAATGCTTCCAATCATGAATGTTCGTTGTGTTATTTATCTCGCTAACTCTCGCTTTTACATAGGGTATTTGTTTTTCTTGCCCATTAAACCAGTTGAGAGCTATCGCTGAATCGCTCCATAAGGTGACGCTGTGCACTTCGAACTCGAGTACATCTACTAAAAATGTTTTTAATCTCGCTGCTGTTAATTCTAACTTAGGCAATGTCAATTCCCTCTGTTTTTTACTTTTCTCCGTCGGGCTTACTCTGTTTTTAGAACAATTGAAATTTGTTGTAATGATACCGGCCGCTGTTAGTTGGCGGACGTAGGCGACATCACCATACGCATTCGGACTTGTTTTGAGAGTCACTTTCTGTTGCTAAACATAGCCTCATGTTAAAGTTATACAGAGTTTATATTCCTTGATTGAAAACAAATGCGCTAAGCTCAGGATCATTTATGTTCCACTTTTGAAGATTAAACCTTGCTTTGGCCATAATTTCTTTTGATTTCAAATACATTAACTTAGCTAAACTTCGCTCGCTTATCACCAAGTCGTCTACATAAAAGGATTGTTTTAGTTTATCGCAAATAACTCCATACTCTTGCTGAGAAGTGTTTAAATGACGGCGGAGTGTTGCTGCCAGCAAAAACGGACTTGACGTTACACCAAACGTCACCCTGGTCATACGGTATTCAACGATTTTGGGCAGTCGAATTTTACACATAGGGGTGCGCTCGTACCATAAAAATCGGAGTGCGTCTCGATTATTTTCCGCGGCCTCGATCTGAAGAAAAGTCTTTTCAATGTCCGCAGTTATCGCTATTTTATGTGAACGGAATCTTAAAAGAGTTTTCAGTAAATCTACTACGAGATTGTCACCCGCATTCAAGTGATCATTTAAAAATAACACCTGGTTCGCTAGAAGATGCATCAAAAACTATTCGCGTTTTTGTAGTGATTTTGTCGTCACGATATACCGGTTTGAGGGGCATATACAGGGTGGGCCATATAGCGTTTGCTTTTTGAACCACCTACGTTTTGAGAATGGTAACACAAATTACATGTCAAATGTGTTCATAATTTACTTAAAGGTTCGACATTTACGAAATGGGACGCTATACGCTTGAACAAAATTGGGAAATATTGAAAACCTTATTTCCATAGTGGTGAGTCTTCTTCTTTTCTGATTTTCACATCGGTGGCTACGTCAATAAGCAAAATTGTCGGATTTGGGGCTCAGAAAATCCACACGTTACTGTAGAGAAGCAAATGCATCCACAACGAGTCACTGTTTGGTGCGATTTTTGGTCTGACAGCATCATCGGGCCATTTGTTTTTTTTTTTCGAAAATGAGCGAGGAGCTGCGGTTACAGTAAATGGCGAGCGTTACCGCGACATGCTCAACGAGTTGTTTCCAAAAATTGAAGAGGATGACATGGACGACATTTGGTTTCAACAGGATGGTGCAACTTGTCACACTGCCAAAGTTATACTCGAACTTTTGGCTACCGTTTTTGAAAACCGAATAATCAGCCGAAATTCCGATATCAATTAGCCGCCTCTGAGCTATGATTCAAGCCCGTTGGACTATTTTTTGTGGGGAGCCGTTAAGGACAAATGCTAAGCGAACCATCCAGAGGCGATTGATGCTTTAAAACACGAAATCGAAGTTGCCATTTATGAAATTGGAGCCCAAACAATCGAAAATGTGCTTAAAAATTGGGTTGATCGAATGGCCTACTGTAAAGCCAGTCGTGGCAGTCATTTGAACGATATTATTTTTCATTCATAAATGACAATGTTCAATCTCCCATAGAAAAAAAAAGTTTTAAAAAATATTGATTAGTTTTTTTTATAGCCCATTCAAAAAGCAAAATTTTACATGGCTCAACCTGTAGTACACTATTTCACTGTTTGAGTCGTTTACTTGTTCCACTATGCAGTTTTGTACTAAATCTCTAAGCGCTATATCATATTCAATAAGCTTATTATTGTCCCTTAACAATTTATTTGTCAAACTGTACAATCTCTGTTCTGCGATTTCTCTATTGCCATTAAATTTTTTGTTTAAAATTTTCCAAGGCAAACACACTTGCCTATTTCACAATCTGCTAATTCTATTTTGATGTTTCTAAACTGCTTGTTTTTAAATTTGGGCACAGGCAAAATGTTAGCACAGATAGTAGGTACAACAATCACTTTTATTTTTTGCACTTCATCATTATATCGGCTGCGTAATGAAATTTCTACGCTTTTCAATTAAGTGGCTTTTTTAGCTTTTTGTCACCAAATGCAATAATTTGAACGTTCTCAAAACCACAGGTGGGAAGCTTAAGCACCTCCGCCAATTTCTCGCTTATATAGGTTCTTTGACTCCCATTATCCATAATAATTCTGGAGATTACGCTATGACCGTTATTCACTTCGCTAATTACTGCTTTTGCGGTTTGGAGAAAAATACCAGTCTTTTTTAATTCAATTGCATTTAATGTTGTTGCGTCCGCTGCACTCGTTATTTCTGTAGACTCCCCGTTATGTTTACTTTTTGGTTATTTTTCATTTTTCATTTCGCTTTTTGCCATTTCGTTGTTATCGATCGCACATTGCTGATATGGTAGACATATACATCTGTCGCATTTCACCCATAGCGCAATACAATATTTGGAATTATGGTTACGGTTTGTACATCGAAAGCATCTACCTTCTTTCCTCAATATAAGCTTCTTCTCTTCGACAGGCTTTTCGTGGTATGCGTATTTGTTTTGCAAAGATCACATTGATAGTGCTGGCAGTTGCCTACGAAGGGTCCCGCTGCAGTACCTAGATCTCGAAACCGTGTTTCTCTTCTTTCCTTCACATTTAATTTTTTGTCTCGCTCAGACATTTGCGCCTTTCCTAAGGCTTCTATTCCGGTCATTAAAAATTTAAGAAGTTTATTTAGCTGATCATTTTCTGTTCCATTACTTCTCCTCTCCTTAACTGTATCAATGCTGGAATTTAGTATTGTACTGCCAGCTGCATTCCTCTCCAATGAACGGTAAAAATGCATACGCAATGTTTTTGGTATAGATTTCAACAAAATTGATTTTACCATTATATCATACTGAGCCGATGATATGTAAAATGCTACAAGTGATCGCATAGTCGAAGTAACCTCATTGTACAGTTGCCGTAATCCATATATTATATATCTGGTGTAGACTGCACCGTTCTAATATTCATTAATCTCTGAACAAATTTCTCGACGATTTTTTCATTGTTTCCATATTTCTTGCAAGAGAGATATGGCTTCGCTGTAACAATTTCGGTGGGTGTAAAACCGGCTATGGAAGCAGCGGCCTTGCCTACTAGCGCTTCATTCAAAAAATTAAATTTTGTAGATGTACACAATTTTGGATTTTCGTGCACTGCTCTTTTAAACTGCTCCCAGGAAGGAAGCCAATTTTCGAAGTTTCCATCAAACTTTTTTAACTCAAAAGGCTTAAGTTTTATACCACTATAGCCACTATTTCCCTCCGTCGCTACAACCTGCCCTGCGCCATCATAGGGGTTATTTGATGCTTCAGCACGTATTTTGAGATCAAAGAATATTAGAAAAAAAAATTAAATACCAACAAATTAGTACTCTTTATTTACTGAGAAATATCCGTTATTTAATGAGAGAGAAAATCTCAACACAGTAAAAACCTAAACTCATACCTTGTATTATCCTTAGCGCCAATCAATGTGGAGGGAAAAGGTTCGGCTGAGCCACGTCCCTATCGGCGCCGCGACAAAAATCCCAGCACAGCCGTCTGCCCGTCGAAATTTTTGTCAGTGGAGGATGGGGAGCTGGACCCTTTCCCAAGCACATCCAAGGGTGTGGCCAAGCCATCCTATAGCGAGAAGGCTGCTGGCCCACGACCTGTAGCTGTGATTGGTAAACTGGGGCCTGACCATCAGCTGACGGATGCAGAAATCAAATACTGCAAAAGTCGACTGATGCGCCAGGTTATTGCCTCTGGTCCTGAAGAAAACGCGAAGGGCTATGACTGGGCTTTATATCTGAAGTACGGCGGATGTTCTATCCTGTTTACGTGCCCAGGATCCGGGCATCAGCACGAGGCTTTGGCGAGTCCTTTCGTACACAAAGAGCAAAAACCGGGAAGGAAAGGAAGGGGTTGCTCTTGTGGTGCGAGTGGATGAGGCCAGTGTTGATGTCATGGGCTCACGGTACGGGAACTGTCTGAGTGTCTTCTTTTGGGAAGGTCAATTTTCACGTTTTTCCCAACAAATTGGACGGTTTCTGTAGCTACCGTCCCCTGACGTTGACGCAGATTAACTTACAGCATTCCAAAGCCACTACCGCTAGGTAGAAGGCTTATCCACCTGCACACATTACCCCACATAACAGCAGTGCAAGAGCCCTGGGTCTTAAGGGTCCGCCTCTGTGGCCTAGACACGTTGCAAGGGGTCAGGTTATTATATGACAGGAGTTCGAGTAGATCTAGGACCGGTTATCATCCCACCACACTGTGACGGGTCTTGAGCAATTCTGTTGCCTAGACCTGGTAGCGGCTGAGATGTGTTACAGTGGTAGACGCGGATGGTCGAAGTTTGTGATTGAATTTTCTTATTTTCCTTACGATGCCCTGGAAGGGCCACCATCTGGGAAGGCCACTAGTATCGTAAGATTCTGTGAACGGCGCAATCTGGGCCTTATCCGATGTTGCGATGCTAATGCCCAGCATACAATTTGGGGCAGCAGCAAGTGCAATCTGCGGGGCTCTCAACTATTCAAATTTATCACGTTCTCTTGCCTAGACATACATAACAAGTGATCACAGCAAGGTTTGTAACTGGTAGAAGGCAGGAGGTGATTAATATCACCCTATCAAACTCAAAACTGGGGTAGTCAATCAAGAACTGGAGAGTCCTTGCTAAAGATTCCTGCTCAGACCACAGGTACATTGAGTTTCAGTGTGGCGAGGAGGCACAAATGCCATTGCCTTCTAGAAACCCCCAGAAAAACAGACTGGCAAAAGGGATCTTAACGTGACGCCACCAAGACTGCCCTAACTGAATGTTTTGAGTCTGCCTGTCCAATTCGACCTCTCCCTATTCGGACTCCCGTTCCATGGAGAAAGCGCTAACCTTGCTGAGGACTGGGAGCGATACCGTGATGTTCAGAAGTACTACAAGAGGATTATTCGGGAATCGAAAAGAGCCTCATTTAAGGAGTTCTGCAGCGGTATTGAGTCTCTGAGTGACACGGCGAAATTGGTTAAGATCCTGAAAAAGGACTCAACTGTAAAGCTGGGGTCACTTAGGAAATCTGATGGCTCCTTCACGGAGCGGCAAAGAGAGACACTCAGCTTGCTGATGGAATCTTACTTTCCTGGTAGCAGCCATTATTGATAGAGGCGGTTGTCAGTGCTGCTACACCTTCTCGGCGTGACTGGTACGTTGCCAGATCTGTGGTGAATGAGTCTGCCATTCGATTTGCCATCAAAGCTTTTGGCGGCTATAAGTCGCCCGGACAAGATGGCATATATCCTGCCATGCTGAAGGAAGGCGCAGAGTCCGTGACAGCAGCCCTGAAGAAAATCTTCTCTGCATGCCTGGCACTGGCCTACATACAACGCTCTTGGAGGATGGGGAGCGTCGCCTTCATCCCAAAGGTTGGAGGAGACGGCTGCACCAGTCCAAAAGCTTTAGACCCATCAGCATGACTGAGCTGATAGCTGAAAAGTCTCGAACGACTGGTGTAATTGAGCATACGTCAGAAGACGCTGAAGGCTCACCCTCTGTCTCCATTTCAGCATGCCTATCAAAGTAGAATATCCTGCGAGTCGGCACTGCAAAACCTTGTTGCTAGGGTAGAGCTGGCCATCGACATTAGGGACTAGGCTATGGGTGTCTTTTTAGACATAGAGGGGGCGTTTGATAATATCACTTTTGGCGGAATAAGTAGCTCTGCTAGTAGGTACGGCGTAGACCTGGTGCTAGTGAATTGGATTCGTTCGATGCTGGCCCAAAGAATGGTCTCGGTACGAGCAGAGGCAGATCTTCTGGTGCCATCCGGGGTTAATAGAGGTTGCCCCCAAGGCGGTGCCCTGTCTCCATTGCTCTGGTGCATGATAAGCGATCCTCTATTCACCACCTTAAACGACTTGAGAGTCTACGCACAGGCATATGCGGACGATGTTGTTTGGTAACAAGCCTTTTGCTTATGAACATCTGCAGGAAAGTGCAGAAAACTCTGGATCTGATTGACACTTGGTGCTGTGCAAAAGGGCTATCGGCAAATCCCACCAAGACTTGTATAGTCCTCTTCACCAGAAGGAGGGAGCTTGATGGACTCGTTCTGCCTAAGCTAAAAGGAGTCACAATCCAGGCTCAGTTGTGGTCAAACTCGGAAAATGAGCCCGGAAATCACTGTCTTCGCATTTTCACGGATGGCTCCAGGACCGAGCATGGCTCCGGCTCTGGGGTCTACGTGGAATCCAGCAGGACAAAACTGCATGTTGCTCTTGGAATGCATGCACCTGTGTTTCAAGCGGCGGTGTATGCAGTTCAAGAAGCGATGAACTTTGTTGTGGAAAACCGATAGAGAGGCAGCTCTATATGTGTCTGCAGCGACAGCCAAGCTGCGCTTATGACCTTAGACAGCCCCAAATCACATTAGGGATAGTCGAGTCCTGTAAATCCATTCTGATAGACATAATGGCCTGATGCTAACATGGGTCCCGGGACACGTGGGTATCGCGGGAAGCGAGACCTCTGACTCCTTAGATAAGATGGGTCTGAGGCCACTTTGGCACTTCGGTGAGCGAAGCACATGGAAAGGCTGGGCATCTCAGGCACTGTACTCTGCCCACTTGTGCTGAGGAGGATGAGACGGCGGACCACTTCCTGTGCGTCTGCCCAGCCTTCGCTCGAATCAGATTTGAGGTCTTTGGCACTGATGTGTTGAGAGTCGACCATCTTGGCTTCTTGGCACCACAAGATCTACTCAGATTTCTCCGTAGATCGGGTAGATTTAAAGAGAATTAAAAGGGAATCCAAGTGTAGTACAATGGACTTAATTAATGTCTGAGTGCTTCACTTGCTAGTTGTCACGACAAAAAAAACAAAATATTATATTATATTAATAATAATAAAAGAGTTTAACTGATTTTAAAACCGTAAACCGAAAAATTTTTTTTGCCCGGAAAATAAATCGGCAAATGGCTCATGCCTTTGTCGTTAAATTATTGTAAATATTTATTTTTTTTCTTAATAATATATATTAATAAGTAAATTTCAAACTTTGTATATTTTACTTTTATTTCCAATAAATACTATCTACTACTACTACATTTTATATTATATTATATATGTTGAGGAGGGAAAGTAGTTCGTAGTAAATACTTTATATTTCAACTATGCATACTTGCAACCCTGTACACTATTTTTTATTTCTCTTTTTATCGTTTTCAATAAAGTCAGTCGTTAATCAGCTTTTCAAATCCTCGGTTGACTGCGAGACGAGTTGCCGAAACCAGAGGTGCTTCGCGTGAAAATACTCGAAGAATACGAGTCTCGAAAATCGAAATAGATGACAATAACGTGCTTTATATAAAGAAAAAGCTAAACAAAGCATACGTGAATCGCGATTCGGTAATTCAAAGCAACCGACGAAGTGCTATCGGTGTGGTAAACCAGGGCATTTCGCGAGAAATTGTACAAGCAAAATACAAAAACAAAATATACATGCGAATGAAGAAATGAACGAAAATGCGAAACTGACAGTGAATACACTGGAAAAGGCATACGCAGTCCCTGTAAGAAATATGAGATGGTACCTAGACAGTGGTTGTTCGTCTCATCTGAGTGCAAATACAACAATTTTTGAAAGTGTAAAGCAAATAGATGAGGAACTAAATTTAGCAAATGAGTGTTCGACAAAAATAATGCGTGTCGGTAAAGCACGCACGAAGATAGACTTTCGTGGAAAACAAGTCGACTTGGACTTGGAGAAAGTTTTGCACGTGGCTGATTTGCGTGCAAATTTGATGTCAGTTGCTAAAATTACCGACAGGGGTTGTTGTTGTTGTTGAGGTGGTTGAACATTTCCACTGAAATGCTCTTAATTAGTGACCAGCGTTTTACTACCACTATCGTGGTGTGATGATGTTTGTGTTTTTTTTTTGTTTTTGTTTCCCAGTCAGATCCATTTAGTGAGGAGTCTCCTGGCTAGAGTCGTGCCCTGGCTAGTCCCGGACATTCACATAAATAGTAGAAAAGACTTTCCTTCGCCCCTTCCGCTTGACAGCTTTTACTTTCCAATGTCCTGTTAGGGTTGCAGTGATGCGTGAAATGTTTGGCCGAGAGCATCCTAGCAGGTCATTCGTCCTTTGGATTTTGTATGACGGCCATGTGTTTTTTGTTGTAATACGTGTAGGTATTTGCTTCCATCTTCTTTCGGCTAAAGCATGATAGTGTGAAGCAATATATGCTTTTGTGTGTTCAGTGGGGTGGAGACTGCCACCGCCTCTGCTATGTCTAGTGTCGAACCTTTTCTTGCTACTTCATCCGCTATCTCATTGCCCCGTATGTTTCTATGACCGGGAACCCATATCAGAGTAATTTCAAGCCAATGGCTGAGCAGTTTCAGCTCCTCTCTACACTGTAGGACCAGTTTGAATGAAATGTAGTTGGAGTCTACGGCCTTAATAGCTGCTTGACTGTCTGAGAAGATAGCTACTCTTGCACCAACTTCCTTGTAGAGTTCTAGGGATTTGCATGCTTCTCTGATCGCTAAAAGTTCTGCCTGGAACACGGTGGCATAATCAGGAAGACGAATTGATTGAGATAGGTTGAGTGGCTCCGAATGGAAGCCAGCTCCCACACCACAGTTCATCTTAGAACCATCGGTATAAATTTCGATATCGTGTCTTCCAATCACCTCTCCTTTGCTCCACTCGATTCTCGGTGGAAAACGTACCGTAAAGCCTTTCTTGAAGTTAAGGTCGGGGACTGTGTAGTCTGATCCGTTTTTGAGCAGCGAGGGTCCCTGTAGGAGGATCTTACTGTGTCCGTACGACCGTGTTGTCCAGCTTCCTATGTCTCTGAGCCTCACCGAGCTGCAAGTAGCTATTGTTTTAATGTGTAAATCTAATGGCAATAGATGTGTTAGTACATTGAGCGCTTCAGTAGGACTGGTGCTAAGCGCTCTTGTAGTTAAGATACACGCTGTTCTTTGTCTCTTGTTCAGCTTAGTTTTGTTGTATTTCTTTTCTATTGCAGGCCACCAAACTAGTGCCGCATATGTTAGTATTGGCCTTACAATGGCTGTGTAGGACCAGTTAGATAATTTTGGTTGGAGACCCCATTTTTTTCCCAACATTCTCTTACACGTGTAAAGTGCTATATTTGCTTTCTTTACCCTATACTCTACGTCGGACTTCCAGCTGAGTTTGGGGTCCAGGATAACCCCTAGGTATTTTGCCTGTTTGGTTAGCGTGAGGCTGACGCCGTTTAGTTTTGGGAGATTAAAGTTTGGCACCTTGGTTTTCTTGGTGAATAGCATCAGTTCAGTTTTTCTCGGGTTTACACTTAAACCACAGTCCGTGGCTCAATTGCTGAGTAACACCAGAGCTCCTTCCATAATCTCATTGATTGTGGTTGGAAACATTCCTGAAACCATAAGCACTATGTCGTCCGCATACGCCACTACTTTAATTCCCTTTCGGTTGAATTTGGTAAGGATTTTGTTGGCGACTAGTAACCATAGCAGAGTGGATAAGACTCCTCCCTGAGGGGTTCCCCTGTTGACAGAGCGTTTTATCGTGCTGCTGCCTACCTCACCGATGATTATTCTAGTTTTGAGCATGTTCCCTACCCATTCGTTGAGACCTATGTCTGTGCCTAACATGTTAAGAGCATCAATTATAGATCTTGTGGTAACATTGTTGAGGGCCCCCTCTATGTCGAGAAAAGCGACTAGTGAGTATTGCTTGTATTCTATGCTCCTCTCAATCGCACTTACAACCTCATGAGGAGCTGTATCTGTGGATTTTCCCTTGAGATAGGCATGTTGAGATGGTAAAATCGTTGTGTCTGTAATATTTTCCCTGAGATATACATCCAACAATCGCTCGAGAGTTTTGAGGATGAAGGAGGATAGGCTGATGGGTCTGAAATCTTTCGCTGTATCATGACCGCGTCTACCAGCTTTGGGGAGAAAGATCACCTTAACCCTCCTCCAGCTTTTTGGTATATGCCCTAGCATAAGGTTTTTTCTGAAAAAGGCCTCCAGCCAAGGAATCGTCGTTTCTCGAGTGTTCCACAGCATGGCTGGGAATATCCCATCTGGACCGGCTGCCTTATATGGTTCAAAGTATTTTATCGCCCATAATATTCTATCTTGGGATACGATGTGGTTGATTATAATGGGTGATAGTTTGGATGTTTGAACACTGTCAGTATTGTTCTCAATATATTCTGTGTTGCCTGGGAAGTGTGTATTTACAAGATGTTCTAGTGTGTCGGCCAAGGATTTTGTCCACTCTCCGTTATCTTTCTTCAAGAAGGAAGGGCAGAAGTGTTGTTTGGATAAAAGCTTGCCTAGCCTGACCGTATCTTTGCTCGATTCTATGGAACTACAAAAATCTCTCCAAGCCTCTGTCTGAGCCTCTTTGATTGCTTTCTTGTATTCCCAAGGCAATCTTTGTAGGGTTTGAAGTAAGAAAGAATTGGTAATTTGTATTATTTAAAAACTTCGAAAAATTTCGCGAATTTAGTTCACACTAAAAGCACGGTATTGATTTGTGGGCATTACAGGATGGGTCACGTAAGCGAACACCATTTATAAAATATGGCAAATGGTTCGATGCACGGTCTAAAATTTAAACAAACTGAACAATTTTCTGACTGTGAAATTTGTGCTAGCGAAAAGCAAGTGCGTGCTGTTTTTAAGAAATCGGATGCGACTAGAGTAAACGATTTACTCGAGATTGTGCATAGTGACGTATGCGGGTCAATGAGACATGCGTGGAATGCCGGTGCGAAATATTTCATAACTTTTATCGATGAAAAGTCGAGATGGTGTGAAATATTTTTTATAGAAACAAATCGGATGCTTGGAAAGTTTTCAAGCAATATAAAGCAAAAGTTGAGATATTCACGGGCAAATTGCAATCCGACAACGGACGCGAATACTTTAATGAAGAGTTTGACAATTTTTAAGTGCGTACGGAATCAAACGTGTCCTTACGGCACTCCACAACAAAATGGTATCGCGGAGCACGACTTATCATCGAAGATCCGCAAACTTTAGCCTAGGCGTTGAACACCGAGGACGCAACTACGTGGTTAAAGGCGCTTGAAGTCGAATTTTTGGCGCATATGCGGAAAAAAACTTGGCAGATAGTAAAAAGACTTTCCAACCGTAGGGTAATTGGCAACAAATTCGTATTTCGTACTAAAGATGAAAACCTGAAGAAGGTTCGACTCGTAGCAAAGGCCTACGCTCAACGAGCAAGAGAAGATATTCATAGGTTTCATCTCCTGTTGTGCGGTCAACTTCAGTACGATTTTTCACAGCGTTGGCTGCAGAGCTAGATTTGCAGATACATCAGATGGATGTGGACACCGCATACTTAAACGGGGATTTGGACGAGAATGTCTACATGGATGTTCCAGATCTACTTATGAGTGTGTTGAAGAAAATTCAACCTTAAAGGGTTTGACGAAGCATAGCAACGAAATCCAGAAAACAGCAGAAGAGTGGCGAGAATCATTTCAACGAAGTAACCCTGCGTGTTTAGTAAAGAAAGCACTATATGGTTTGCGTCAATAGGGGTTAATGTTGAAGCCGACGAAATTTGATACATGTTTCTACGTGCGGCGTGAAGGCACAGACACCATGTTTTTCATTATATATGTAGAAAAAAGCTGTCACAACATTTCATATGGGTATAAATTTCCATCAGAATGTGGAAAAAAGCGAGATATTTCTATCACAACGGTCGTATGCTGAATCAGTTTAAACCGATTCGCCATGTCAGAGTGCAATTCTTCGAAAACGTTAATAGAAACAAATTGCAAACTCACGTTGCCTGCAAGGAATGACGAGGCCAAAATGGCGAAGCAAACGTTTCAAAGTCTAATCGGCGTACTTGGCAGTATCTACGAGACCTGATATAGCGTTTGCCCCTTCAATTTTATGAGTCAATTTTATACAAACTACACAGAACAGCACTGGAGGGCGGCAAAACGAATTTTGTGTTACATCAAAGGTACATTACAACATCAGCATCAGCAGACAGGCGATCTTACTCAGGTTTTGCATTTATATTCGCCGGCCCGTATATAAGCTGAGAAGCGCGTAAGCAGCGTACTGTTCCGCTTTCAAGTACAGAAGCGGAATACGTAGCGATAACTGGGGCGACTAAAGAAGCTTTATATTTGAAAGCTGCCTCACATAAAGTGGGAATTATTTGTGCCAGCTTCAAGTTATTTAACGATAGCCAGAGTGTACAGAAATTGGCTGCATTTTCCAATTTCCACCCTCGGGCAAAACATATTGACATACGTCATCATTTCATTCGATACTGCACACAAGCTAAAATGATCATACTAGAGTATACATATGTCCACACAGCAAATGCCAGCGGATATTCTTACAAAGGGTTTAACACACATGAAGCACAAAACTTTCGGTACGACCTTGAATAGCAACTTTTAAGGCCTCGTTGGGGACTCCATCCGGTCCTGGAGCTTTATTATTTACCAATTCATGGTCTCGTATAGTGTCTTGCACGGGGAACAGGGTTTCCACTACATTACACAGTGTAGCTGGGCGTGTTGTTGGCAGTGGCTTAAGAACTTAAAGTTTTTTCATAACAAGCCTGTACCCGAGGCCCCAAGGATGTTTTTAATTGCCTTTTTTAAGGCTTTCCTCCTTTGCTTGTATTGGAACTGGTTTTCCTGGAAACTACCCCTAGCTCGTTGGTAGATTCGCCTTGTTCTTATACATTCGCTGCGCAATTCTGCAATGTCTGCTGTCCACCAGTAGACAGGTTCGCTGTTGCGCTTGTTAGGCCTCGTTTTGGACATGACTGCGTCCCATGCTTCTGTTAGGGGTCTCATGGCTTGCGTAGTCTTCTCAGATGCATCCCCTGTGATGTTTACACCTCTCAGCATGATTTCAATAATCTCAGGGTCCATTTTTTTAGCTTTGTCCCGTTCCTGCCGTTTTATACGTCTGTTGGTTTCCTGTGTTCATCAAGGCATATCTAGCATGGCGAACGCTTCCAGCAGCGCTTGCCCTCTAGGGTTTGTCCATGGACATCCCCAGTTAACAGCTCAAGCGTTGAAAACACCAGCTATGATGACAGGTCTATGCTCCTTCACATCCTGGGCGAGATTATCTAGGATGAATGTTGCTTCCAACAGAGTTAAGCTGGGACGTAGATAGCAGCTGTTAATGTGTGTACGCTCATTAGTTGGGGTCTATTTGTTCCACAGTTCCAGATCGTTGCCCTGCCTGTTGTGTCAGAGACCTAGCCGTTGCCTTTTTTGTGTTTATAGGGTTCACTGAGTATAGCAACATCTATTTTTCGTTCCCCTATAGTGTGCTCGAGTAGGTCCTGAGCGCTTTAGCAATGGCAGAGATTTAGTTGCAAGATCTTCATTTCTGCGGAATTTCTTTAAGAGCTCTCTGATATTGAGGACACTTGCTGCTGGTCATCGCATGCGCTGTATCGCTTACCTTATTCTTCTTGCAAATTATGCAGCTTGCTTGTGAAAAGGTCATTAGTGTCGTGCAGGGTGCCTTCACATGCCGAACATATGTTTATTATGTCGGGGTCAATTGTGGTGCTACAGTGTCTAGAACGTAGTTGTGCCAAACTACGCACAAACCTGTCTAGTATCATTTGTCCCCCTTGGGACCTCGGTGTAAGGATAGATCTTCCTATCCCGCTCCTAACATGGTGAACAGACGCTGATTAGGAAGCCGTCCATTATGGAGCCGTCGCGTCTGGTTTCTTGTATTACTCATCATACCTTCACATAATGAAGAGGACACCTATATCTAAGAGGCGGCATCTTCTCGCCACTGTCACAAGAACTTCATCAGATTTATGCTGGCGTTTATACCGCATCCTCCGCTCCCGCTCGCTCAATTGTCGGGGGTTGCTTATTCGTTTAAACTTATTTCGCAACTGGCCTGCTACTACAGGCTTTCCGGTTATCCGCAGCCAGCCGACCCCCACGGAAGCTTAGACCAATTTGTACTCTCTGCTGCTCAAACCGCAAACCCGATCTTTTACGACCCATGGTTCTTGGATGTGCACGATGTCCTCTTCTCTTTCTGCGAGACGGAGAATGAGTGCGGCTGAGGCCGCCTTACTGTGGGGAAGATTGATTTGTACAATCTTCACCATCGCTATTATAGGTTATTGAAGGGCAGCCAACCACGGTTTGGTCTGCGTTCTCTTCATCGGATATAGGGGGGAGAGACTCCTCATCCTCCATAGCAGAGAGATCGGAGTATTCCCCCTCCATGTCCTCTAAGGTAACCCTTTCGAAGAGTTCGCCTACCATGCCGGAGTTGGAAGCCACCTCATCGTTGTCTGTGACAACCTCGTTTGCTTCCGCAGATGAAGTTATATTTTCTGCGGGGGTGCTCTTGCTGGCTACATCCTGTCTGTAGACATGGAGAGTCAGCGTTTGGAAGCCGTAATTGATCTTCCATTTCCTGTTGGCAAGTGGGTCCAAAGATTCCTCATTGAGGATTATCACGGCCAGTCTCCTCTTGCCGTCCACTTCGCCAATCTTTGCTACCTTCCAGTCGCTGGTAGGTAGTTCGGGGTTGCCTAGCTTTATTAGATCCAGGACTTCCTCTGGATCAGAATGGAAGTCTGGTATCCAGGCTCTAGATCTTGGCCGGTTGGGAATGTCTTCTCGGCGGACTACGTCAAGGCGGGCCCCCGGCCAAGGTTCCCCTATGCGATTAATCGCTAGGGTGTATAGGTCCACGGAACGTTGTTCAGCGCACCTTATTAATTTGACGCGGGATTGAAACCATCCCGCATCCGAGCAGCTGGGTGGAGGTCCTGGATTTTCTTTCAGGATGTCCATATACACCTTCCAGAGGCTCCTATTGATTAAGTCCCAGTTTGCTTGAGAGATCGCACCATCATGGGAACTGCGATCAATCACTGCCCGTACATGGCTTCCTTTCGCTACTTCCGCGAAAGACCTCTTCGGTGTGACTTTGGTCATTTGAGTGGCGGACACCTTGGTTCGCTTGGCTTCAGCCGATGTCCCTTCACTCGATCTCTTCCGCTTGCCTTGTGCGGAGTCCATTTTGGCCTTCTCCCGGTGTTCGGTAATGAAGGCTTCAGCCCACGCCTTGGAGTCTGACTGTTCCTCCGTCAGATCCTCTTCTCTAATGTCCTTCAGTCTCTCCAGGATTCTGAAGGCCGATCGCCTGGTACGATAGTACCTTTCTGACGCACTTATTTGCTTCCGGGGGTGGGTACTACCCGGGGCAGTGATAGTGCCAGAAGGGCAGACATCGGAAGCCATTGGCTTAGCCATGTGGTCCGATGTTGCCGACGTTGATGGGGGTGTTTCTCCTTTCGGAGTTCCCGTGTCACCTGGAGTGACAGGGACAGCAAGGTCTGCTTGTTTTTTGACAGGGCAGCTCTTGCTTCCCAACGATTTTGTTGCGAGGGGGGGTCTATTGCTGGCACCAGACGTTGATGGAGTGTCATCCTCAACTTGTCTTAGGACAGGGTTGGGGTTGTTGCCAGTGAAAGGTTTCGCTGCCGTAGAGGCAGTCCCTGAAGGGACGGAGCGGGAGTTAGGCCCTGGCTTGGCCACAGGCTTCACTCCGCTTACATTGGTGGTCTTCCTTATTGAAAGACCTGACCTTCCTGAGGGATTTGGTCTTGATTTGTGGGTGCCTTGGTTGTCCGAGGCTAGGTTTTTTTTAGAATTGATTTTAATTTCATAATCGTCCGCACTGCTCGACGTGGCGAGCGTGGCGGACTAGGATTTTTTAGGGGGGAGAGGGGAAATGTCGACCATGGCAGTCCCCTCTACCATGGCAAGGTCATTCAACCTCCTGAGGTGACCCAGTTTCAGAAGGGCGCCGTTAAAATACAGCCGGATACCCCTGGCTGCAAACCATCCATTGGGCACGGTGACGCGTAACACCCTGGATTAGGGGGGTACAGGAGAGGAGGTCATAGGATACCAGGTTAGGGATAGCAGTGGGGAGATCGTCGGTGCGGTACTCTCCGCATGGTGATTGACTGTCCTCCGCCGTTTTTCGGATGGTTGGCCAGCCAATACCCATGTGGAGCTTCCCTCTTAGTTCATGGTGGGTTAACCCTCATGATATGGGGGCTAAACCAGCACTTAAGCCTCATCCCCGCTGCAAGGAGACCAACATGATGAGGCCCATCGTACATAACTTTCCAAAATATTGGAACCAGGACCGATCCCTGAGGGACCCCACCAGTAACTTCGTACTTTTTTGGCCCGTTATCAGTATCGTACTATAGAATACGGTTGCTGAAATAGCTTCTGATGATGCGCAAGAGATAACATGTCACTTTTAAAAGTTTTAGGGCTAGCAGTATGTTAGACAATTTTGCCGAATTGAAAGCATTCTTTACATCTAATGTGATGACTGCGCAATAGTTCATGGAGGAGCTACCCCCGCTGATAGCCTCCCGAGCTATGTCTGTGACTATTCGGACAGCATCCACGGTTGACCTTGCTCGTCGGAGGACAAACAGTTTGTCAGAGAGTCCTCTGGGGCTTTCTAAGCTCTCTTGCAGGCTATCCCATATGATGATACGTTCAGAAAATTTCTCTACTGTGTCCAACATACAAAGAGGACTATATGCGGATGGTTAGTCAGGTTGTTTGCCTGGTTTAAGTAGTAGCACCAATCGTTGCAATTTCCATCGCTTCGGGAAGGTTCCTTCGGCCAGGGAAGCACTGTATAGGCTTGCGAACATGTGGGGCTTAGCCCGTATCGCGGTTTTAAGTGAAATGTTAGGAACACCATCTGGTTCAGGCGCCTTACAGTCTTTTACACGTTTTATTGGGTTTCACACTTCTTTTGGTGTCACCAGTTGCACGTTTGGAATTGCATCTATGTCATATTCCTCGTCGGTTGTTTCCCCCTGTGGAGGAAGGAGCGCCACTATGATTTGTTGCAGCAATTGTGGACGCGTGGGCTGCGGTGCTCTAGGGCCTTTCACCTTTTGCATGACCGTTTTATACGCCAGTCCCCAGGGGTCAGTATCTGAACCATTTCGAATTTGTTTGAAGCAATGCTTTTTGCTTTCTCTATTTGCTTTTTCAGTTCCTGCTTTAGTGCTCTATACTCTGCATGAAGGCCATTCAAGACTGGTCGTTGATGCGATCTTATTGATCTTCCTAAGGTCTGGGTCTATTAAATAAGCTACTTTTTTTATCTCTCCTAGGTTTCTTTTTTCTTTGGACTTTGGTCCTTTCTTCCTTAGTTCCGGGAGGCATCAGGGCATACGGGTTTGCTGTCTTCTTTCCTTTTTTTAGCAGATGGAGACTTAGTTGCTGTCTGCACTGTGACAGTTTTAGGGCTACCTCTATCTCTGGCTCTTTTAGCGGATAGTTTCACACTTTTTTCTAGTGCTGCTGCGGTCATCCGCACCGGTGTCGCTATTAGCGTGGCCTTTCGCTCTTCGGCTTAGAGCTGTGTGTTTACGTCAGTGTGTGTGCGTTTTATTACGCTACACATTTTTCTGATGGCACCATGGACATTTTTCCGCTGTTCGACATATGACAGTAATCCGTCGAATTCCTTACCTAGACGCTCTACCAGTACACATAATGCACCGGTTGTGGGAGTCGGTGCAGGAGGGAGCGGAGTACCTTTCGGTGTTGCTTTCTGCTGTCATTATGGGCACCAGTATTCAGACTTCAAGCCGGATTTAATGGGGAGTCATCTCAACCCAATCTACATAGTCACTGAAGACTATGCGCTTTGAGCGCTCTGTGAGACCTGCCAAGTTTTAATAGGGCGGAGGAGCAGCAAACCCTTCTGTAAGTCATTTCAACTAGATTTCACTCCGCCTACTTAGTTTACAGAGATTCACTGCTCCAGCCCGATCGCTTTCTGCTCCCATATTATATTATATTATATTATATTATATTATATTATATTATATTATATTATATTATATTATATTATATTATATTATATTATATTATATTATATTATATTATATTATATTATATTATATTATATTATATTATATTATATTATATTATATTATATTATATTATATTATATTATATTATATTATATTATATTATATTATATTATATTATATTATATTATATTATATTATATTATATTATATTATATTATATTATATTATATTATATTATATTATATTATATTATATTATATTATATATTATTATATTATATTATATTATATTATACTAGCGTACCCTCGCCCGCTTCGCTAGACGATAAATTCAATGATTTGCTGAAAGAGAATAAAATTAATACGAAACAAAGCAAATTCTTTGATACAATTTCATTCGAACTTTATTGTAACACTTTTTGGTAGACAACGTTTTTGGTTTTTTCATCTTTCGCGTGAATAATGACGATGGTTTGCCTACTCGTGAGCAAGCTACATACAATTGTCCGTGAGAAAAAATTCGGTATTCTAAATTAATACCGCACATTTGTAGAGACTGTCCTTGCACCTTATTAATTCTCATAGCGAAGGCAAGGCGAATAGGGAACTGCAAACGTTTGAAATCGAATGGTAAATCTGCCGGAATCAGTGGAATTCAGGGTATCAAAATGTCTTCTCCTTTGTACTTTCCTTTCAAAATTGTTGCTTCGATAACGTTACCCATTAGCTTCTTCACAGCGAGTCTGGTACCGTTGCAAAGTCGGGTCACATTACTATTGCGCAGCATAATAATCGGTGCTCCAATTTTTAATCGTAAACTATGAGGTGGTAAGCCTGGCAAATCGAGTGAGTTTAAGAATTCAGTTGGATAATTTACGACCTCATCTTGATCAGTAATAGTGTCCATTGACTTATACGCAACTATGTCACCAGGTATTTGATCTAAAATAGCTGAATTTATATCATTGACGTCCTTATTTTTCCCAGCTAAAATTGCTCTTTCGCTGAGTCAATCATGGTTTTTGTAATGTTGAACTATGTTTGGAAATACACTCTGTATCAATGCCTCTTTAGACTGTGCAAAAGTGCAGAAATTGTTAGGCAATGTTATCATTCCTGTTGTTTTGAAAAAAGGTTTATTTTTTTTGGTTAAAAAGTGTTTTTTGAAGTTTTGAAAAACACTTCGCTCTAACAAATTTCTTCTCAGTTAATTGCTGAAAATTAAATATTTTGAAAAAACTAGTTTTTTTTAATTTAACGTTTTTGAGAAAATTTTGTTCTTGAAAAAATTTCATACTTTTGTAAAAGTTTAAATTGATTTGTTAAAAAAGATTTTTTTCCGCTTTGAAAAACACCCCCTCGAAAAAATTTATTCTCTATTAATAGTGGAATATGAAATGCTTTGAAAACACCATTTTTTTTTTTAAATTTTGTTTTGTTTTCAGAAAATTTTGTTTTGAAAAAATTTCATACCCTTGAGAAAGTTTTATTTTATTTTATTTGTTTAAAATTAAAATAACACCTCTTCGAAGAAATTTCTTTTATCTTTTTGAGGAAAATTTGGTTTTGAAAAATTTTCATGCTTTCGAAATTTTTTTATTTTACTTTATTTCTTCAAAATTTTTGAAAACAATTTTTTTTATAATTTTCGAAAAACACCCCTTTGAAAAAATGTTTTCTATGTGTCATAGTGGTATTCCATTAACTTTTAGGATTATAGTCAAATACTTACAAATATCTACGCTTTCACAAATAGCAACAATAAACAAATTTCCTCAAAACCAAAAAATTTACTTTTTTTCTAAAAAAAATTCTAAACAAACAACGTATTTAGAATTTTGTGTTCACGAAAAAACAGTATTGTTTTTATTGTATTAACTGAAAACCAAAATGTTGCAAAAAATCAAAACAAAACTAAATTATTTTTTTGTGTTCATTTGGTCCATATGTTCCATAAAAAGTTGATATGGTAAATAATATGCAGGGTCTGATACACGCAAATTTCCATTGACCATTATAGTGACAAAATTATCGATCACCAATTCCAACAGGATTTCAAAATCAGAGTTGGAATGAGTTGTTGTGTGGTGTGCTTCTGAAAAAATGAGAAATAAACAAAATAAATCTAAAAATTCGAATTCTAACTTTATCTTGTGTTTGTTCTTATTACCTTTGAATTTTTCCAATGAAGCACCATTCATTTTAAATTTTCCAAGATTTTTTTTTATCATTTCGCGTTTCTTTCCTTTTTCATTCGATTCCAACATTTGTTCATAGCCGAAAACATCGTTTGCAAACGCATTCATTTCCATATAGAATTGGTCAAAGAAAGCATTGCTCAATTGAATTGAAACATTATTTTCATAAATACTTAGGACCTTAACTAATGCACCTTGGTACATACCTAACGCAGATATTCATCGCGACCTTGACATCGATACTATTGATAAAACAATACAAAGCGCTAGCAGAAAACACATAAATAGACTATTAACGCATACAAATCCTATGATGAGAAGACTACCAAATAAAGAAAAATCTACCCAAAGTCGGCTTAACCGTCAAACACCAACAGATCTTGCAAAATCCTTGTTATCAATTGTCAACTAATCGTATATGTCATTGTTTGTTAACCACTTGTTTTTAAATAATATGTATATATTTCTTCTAAATGAGCTTGGGGGCATTGGCCCTTCAATATCACTCTCATTCCATCTTTTTGTAAATCAAATTACTTATTGTCTAACGACAGGTGTAATATTTTATGGAAGAAATAAAAAAAAAAAAAATTTTCATTCGAATCATTTGAAATTTCTGTATACAATAACGAAAAATTCAAAAAAAGTTGTACACATAAAATGAATGTCGATTCGAAACTTACTTTAATCTAAGAATCGAGCAAGTTTTGTTTTGTACAATATTTTGATTTTTTCTTTTTTTTATATGAAGAAAATATTTAAAAGAAATTTTTTTTTGCTAAAAACCTTCCCCTAGTGGATCCCTATAATATGAAAAAAGAACGAATAAAATTGGCCTCGTATCGGCCCAAAAAAATGCGTACAAACGAACATCATTTCATTTATATATATATAGATTATATTATAATAATCGGCCGCCATGGCCGACTGGGTTGGTGCGTGTCTACCATTCGGAATTCAGAAAGAGAACGTCGGTTCGAATCTCGGTGAAAGATCAAAAAATTAAGAAAACGTTTTTTCTAATAGCGGTCGCCCCTCGGTAGGCAATGGCAAACCTCCGAGAGTATTTCTGCCATGAAAAAGCTCCTCATAAAAATATCTGCCGTTCGGAGTCGGTTTAAAATTGTAGGTCCCTCCCATTGTGGATTAACATCAAAACGCACACCACAAATAGGAGGAGGAGCTCGGCCAAACACCCAAAAAGGGTGTACGCGCCAAACGTTTTGGATTTGATGAGATAGGGGCTTGAAGCGAGGACCCTTATAAACATGAATTCCCTAACAAAAACGCAACAGATAAAAGAACTACAGACGCCATTGCAGCAGAGGGGATCACCTGGTAACGAAGGCCTGGAAGCCTTCAGAAGAAGAAGCAAAATTCAAAATTCGCCGCCGCGAATTCTGGGTGGAAAATCGGACTCAACGAGAGGGTTGACGCCTCTCTGACACCACATTTACCACAAATAAACAAAAAAGATGCGCTAAACACCCCTAGTGATGAACAGGGCCTGCCCTCCGAGAAAAGTTCACCAAAGCAGGAGTTCATAGCAAAGATGAGGACAGGAGAAGAGGAAGCTCTCATGAAGTTCCTCCTCACGCTGGAGAAAATGAATCTGGCAATGCTGAAGCATAAAAACAGTAGTATCGACGTAAAAAACGGTGTATCCGAACTAGACGAGCTCTTCACCATTATCGAGAGCCTGAGACGAAACTGGACTAAAGCGGAACAAGAAGCCAAAAAAGTAAGGTCGGTGAAACCAGCAGAATCCCAAAGCGACCCAAGTAATTTGCTCACTCCGACGGCTGTATCCTCGAAACGGGCGGCCTCGAGCTCGGCAGAGCCAGGTACGGGGAAAAGAGTATGCTAGACCGGCAAAACTGATTGGCAAACAGTGACCAGAAAAAAGACAAAAAAACAAAACGCAGGAACACAAATCAAGCAAAGACCTCAGACAAAAAAGGACGAAAGAAAACCCAAACAGCGATCGGAAGCAGTACTCTTCAAACCAGCGGTAGGACGAAGTTACGCCGAAGCTCTGCAAAATCTCCGCCAATATGTTAAATCAGAGGAGAACCGTGTGGAAGTTCGGGCAATAAGGAAAACTAAAACGGGCGCACTCCTCCTTGAACTAGACAACGGTATAAAACTAAGACCAGAGCTCCCTGAAGCTCTGAGGAGCAAGATGAAAGATATCGCTTCCGTAAGTGAGCTGAAAAATAAAAAAAAAGTACAGATACGGGACCAATATTCACTGAATACAGCAGACGAAGTTGCAACATCCGTTAACCAATTATTAGACGAGACCAACGAGGAAACCACTGTTAAACTATCAGCACCAAACAGCCGAGAACAGCTAAAAGTGTATGTGACGCTATCATCAGAAAGCGTAAACAAAATTCTCCAGAAGGAACGCGTTAAAATGGGATGGATCAACTGCAAAATAAGACTCTGCATTGACAAAAAGAAACGCTACCGGTGCTTTGAAACCGAACACCTACAATGACAGTGTAAAGGGCCTGATAGAAAGGGTAAAGGACTGTGTATACGATGCGGGAAGTCAGGACACAAAATTAAAGAATCCAGCAGCCCACCGGATTGTTGTATATGCCGAAGTAAAGGTGTTTCTGACACAGGACATATGCTAGGTCAGTACGATGTGCGGTCTATAATGAAATCATGTCGAAATGATAAAGTTTCTACAAGGTAACATGCACAGGAGCACTACGGCAGACTTACTCCTGCCGCAAATTATGCTGGAACAGGAAGCAGACATAGCAGTTCTAAGCGAACAGTCCGCCGCTCCAAGTGTTAGATGGTTTATAGAAGATCCCCCTTCTACAGCAGCCATATGGTGCAAGGATAACACGAAAGTCCAAGTGACGAACAGTGGAACAGGAAACGGGTATGTCTGGATGAGGAGCCAATGTCTCACAATTATTAGCTGCCACCTTACACCATGCGATAACATTTCTGACTTCCAAGCTAACCTGGACTATATTGAAGACACAGCTCGCCAAATATGGGTAGCTCGCCAGAATGGGGTAGTCGAACAACAAACCCGAGACGCCAACGAATAATAGATATGTCCGCTAGACTAGGACTCGCCGTTGCAAACGTGGGCAATAAAGTTACCTTTTGAAGACCAGGGAGTGAAAGCACAATTCCGGATATAACTGTAGTATCTGAAAGCTACGCAAACAAAATACGTGAATGGACAGGTCTGAAAGATTACAATGACAATGCAACGCAAATGTAAACGCAACGAAAGGCGTCAAAAGCTCGTGGAAGGAAAATACCGACCCTCCCCTGCTCGTCACGGTAAAGGAACTGAGAGAAGCAGCTGCAACTCTCAAAAATGATAAAGCGCCAGGTCCTGACGGGATTCCATCGGTGGTTTCGAAAATTATCGCAGTTGAGCGCCCACAAACGCTTCTCCTCATGTGCAATGCTTACTAACATGAAGGAACTTTTACAGAAATTTGGAAGAGACAAAAGTTAGTCCTCATAAGTAAAGGGAAAGGAGACCG